>NC_057717.1:62164121-62179876 GCF_004010195.1 Chiloscyllium plagiosum | reverse complement strand
CCATAACCATCGCGTCTGATTCTGAGCTTTTTTAAATCGATATTCCCAAAGACCTCTGGATCCTTTGCGATTTTAGCTTCTTGCCTTTCTTACATTTGGGATTGTATCAGATTTATTGTTGAAATGCCGATTAATCGATTACCTGCCAAACACTTGGTTTCCTACTGTATCATCTGTATCCTTGCAATGACTGCTGGAACATCAATGCAATGCTTCCAGTTCCTTTACGAACGTTTAGAATCAAAGCTATTGACTGGGGCACATACTGAAGTGTGGAACGGTTATGGTAGAACGTTAAAAACGGTGCAAGAAGCTTTGTCTTTAATGTCAAAAGCCACGTTCTGTGCTTTCTTTGGAAATCCTCCGTATTTTGTCTTCCCATCTTTATATTTCTCTCTACAACTGTGTCTCCATGGCCCCATGTGTCTTTTATTGATCACTCCAAACACGAGACGAGGGGAAAACCTAAAGTCAGGAATTGTACAGATGGAAATAAAGTGCTTGTGAAATTTAAGCAATGAAAGTAGCCTATTAGAAGCATAGAGTGAAGAATAGTAATTGAGAGATTAGAGAGGAGGAGATAAGAATATTGAACGGAAGCCAGAGTAACAATATACAGATATACAGAGAGAAGAAACAATTCCCGAGCAGGATAAAAGTGAATCCAGTCAGATGAGGAACTTTCGTTTAAATCAGCGCTATTCCCTGACCTGAGCTATGTGTGTGTGTGTGTGATTAGTTTGACGTTGTAAATATTGCATTTAGGTACTCCACATCAGTGGTTTAATGTGGTGATCACCTCGGAGGCAGAGATTGACAATAAAGTGCTGAAGAAATTCGCGATGATGAATGCAAGAGATTCCACAAACAAAGAGGGCAGCACAGATTCAATACACCCAGTGCCACACCACAAGGTGGCACTCCCACACTCCCACCAATCACAGTACACAATCACTGTTTGGAGGCAGGGGGTCAGCAATTATAAACATGTCGTACGTTTGCGTCACACGGACCCAAACATTGATTGAGCAAACGAGGTACTGTCCTTTGAGGGTTCGAAGGTCCTCCTTAAGACTGAAGACGTTGATATGGCTGCATGCACTAGCACTTTTCGTATGCAGCAGAATCGAGAGGAGAGCTGAATGTCATTCTTTTTTTTTCTTTTGTTTTGATTTTTTAAACCCCCCGTCAACTCTTGTGTTCCATTTCTCTTGCATTTATGGTCACACTCACCAATTCTGTATGTTTCTCAAGCAGGTTTCTTTGCTAATCACTGATTTTACGAAATCCTGCCGTTGCCCCTCTTTCTTCTACACTCCTTGCCTCAGTCTGTCATACAAGATCACACTTTCAGCTTCACAACCTCCGTTCTTCCCCTCCCGAACCCCGTCTCCTTTTGACTGTATCTCTGACTCTGCTTCATCTACTACCCTGTATATAAACACCTTGTTTTTCACTGTGCACTGCAGCTTAAGTTGATCATCAATGAGCGAGCCGCTCGCGATGTGGAATTGGTCCATCTTGAGACATATTGCTTGGCTGTGTTCGCTTCAGAACCTGAAGTAGACTGAGCGTATTCATGAGTCCCTAAAACCCGGGAATCACCTTGCCACGATAATTACAGAGTTGTTATCATTGGATTGGCCTTGACACTTCCGACTTAATCAGAGCAAACAATTAGTAATGGGTTCTGCTTTTGAATAGAAAAGTTCTTAATTATTCTACTGTTGAGTATATTTTCCGCATTATGTGCCGCATTTGAACATGGATGGCCATTTTAACAAACCAGCGAACAAACCAGGATGTCAATTGAGCCTGTTGAACAATTCAATGTTTTCCCCGGATCTGATTTTAAACTCAGGTCAAAATTCCTCTGGTAGTCTTTCATCCATTCAGTATTCAATAAGCATTCAACAAAATATTGAAATTGCCTACATCCAATCACATTTGAGGAAGGAATAAAACGAAGATTCACAGGCCTATGATATAACAACCAGAACATGCCTTTTTTCTATCTTAAATGGTCGCCCCATTTAAAACAAGTGCTCATGGAACCTTTTGTCCTTAGAATAGGAAACATTTTGTCCAGTTCCACCAATTCAATCAGGTCTTATATGTATGAATATCTTACGTATTGGTTAAACAGCCATAATCATATTGAGACGTGGAACAGGCTCCTGGGGACAGAGCATTCTTTGCTTGCATCTTAAATATTCAATTAAGACAGAGGTCTGAGAGCAAGAAATTAACAACACAAAGAATGACACTTTCAACTTTGGTAAACTGGCCAGACAGAAGGGAAATAAGACAATGAACATCTAATTTCAGGGTGGTTGATCAGGCAGATTTTGCGGGGGAAGGGGGAGATGTGGCGGCGTCTTTGCGCGTTATAAATACAAAACTAAGTTAATTCGGGCTTCTGTTGAAGATTTTGGTCCATCTTCGTCAAATTCGTGAGGTTATGGTTGTGCTTTCAATTTCAGACACATTGGGACTAAAGTTTCAGGATAGCTGGTGAGAAATGTCGGCCTTCAGATCGGCTTTGTGATCCTGTATGGAAATATTTCAGTTTATCCGTTAAAATCAGGAGTGTAGTCATATGCTAAGGTGTTTAAGGCTCCTCAATAGCCAGGTTTAATTTTTCAAGTCGCAGTTGCAAAATGCGTTCACCAGGGAGAGTCATTAGCAGATTGAATGGAAATTCCACTTTACGCCCACAGTCCAAAGAGGTGAAAGATAGTTGAATTAGCCATGCAAAGCTGGTAATAGTGTTCATGGCTGTGTAGATTAGGTACGAAAGCAAGTGGAAATGCAGCTTTACTGTGATGAAGTGTGGGGATGATAATGTCTGTGATGCTGTCCGGATGGTGGGTGTGCATTTTGGGGCTGAATGGCCTATTTGCATGCTCTGGGGATTCTATAATTCCGTCTATGTTTCTGAATGGGCGGTACAACTGTATTTTGTGTTAAGAATTTGCGACTGCTTGAATTTGTTGTATTTGTGCTTTGAGAAACTCCCCACATGCATTTAAATAATCCACTTCCCTTTCAAACACGAGCTGCTCGATGTCAACTCTTTTGTTTCGCACTGTCCAATTCCACTTAGGCTAGATTCCCTCCAGTGTGGAAGCAGATTCTTCTGCACAATCTGTCCACACCGAACCTCCGAACGGTATCCAATCCCGACCCATTTCCCTATGAGTGATGCACGTAGCACTATGGGCAACTTAGCATGGCCAATTCAGTTGACCTGCACATCTTTAGACTGTGGGAGGAAACCAGAGGAAGCCCACGCAGTTACGGGGAGCATGTGCAAACTTCACACAGAGAGTCACCCGAGTCTGAAATCGAACCTGATGCTATGAGGCAGCAGTGCTCACCACTGAGCCACCATTCGGTTAAAAGCTGTGAGAATATGTCGTAATGTATCTGATGAGGTGACGTCAACTTGATCAGCCAATTTATGTGAGCAAAGCAAAGGGATGAATCTTTGAAATTTCCTCACCTGAAATCATATACATAAAAGTTTGAAAAAAAAAGGAAACAGCAATCACATTGCATGGAATGCATTACAAACATCCACAACAGCCCGGGAGAAATGGAAGAACAGATCTGTTGTCACATTTGAGGCAAATGTTAAAGCAAAATGGTTTGTGAAAATAAGGGATTTGTACTTTCCAACATTTAATTGTATCGTCATGGCGAGAACGGTATACGGGGAGATTTTTTTTTAAATGAATGTATTTTCCCGTCTGTTCATCCCCTTTCGAAAAGAAAAGTCCATTTTGACAGGCCTTCACTCGATATTTCCATTTTTTCTCATCCCTTCTCACATAAGTGAATAAGTTCATACGATAGAGGAGAAGAATTAGGACATTCGTCCCATCCAGTCTGCTCCGTCATTGGAGCATGGCTGATATCTTCACCACTCTTATTTTTCTGCATTCTCTCCATATTCATTCAATCTATTACCATGTCACAACACGTCTAACTCGTCCTTAAAATGATTCACTTCTCCAACATCCATCGCATTTTGGTGCAGCGAATTCCACAGATCTCTGATACTTTGGGAGAAGGAGTTCCTCTGTGATAAATCTACAATTGCTCAGATGCTTTATATTGCTTTAGAAACTTCCAGTCTGATTCACCATCCAACATTCGTCCCGCATGTAATTTGCTAATGCGTGTCCCTCCTCTGGCCTGACTCTTTTAGAGCTATCACATTTTACCAGGAAAGTGTCTCTGAACCATTGCTTCCCACTACCATAGACTGTAAGGCATGGTTAGACTACACCCATTTGCTTCATCCAGAGACGGATACTGCCTTTCCAAGTTAGACAGAGGTTCACCTGCATCTCTTCTCGTCTAATTTACTGCATCAGGCGCTCCCGATGTAGTCTTCTCTCTGTTGGAGGACAAAACGTAAACTATCGGAAAGTTTCACCAAAGATCTCAGCCAGGCTTGCACGGGCCGACATGATCTCCAAGTCAGGCCAAGTTTTAGATTATCTTCCCACATGACGGCACGGTGGCACAGTGGTTAGCACTGCTGCCTCAAAGCGCCAGAGACCTGGGTTCAATTCCCGCCTCAGGCGACTGTCTGTGTGTCTGCATGGGTTTCCTCCGGGTGCTCTGGTTTCCTCCCACATTCCAAAAAAAAACGTGCAGGACAGGTGAATTGGCTGTGGTAAATTGCCCGTAGAGTTAGGTGCAGGGGTAAATGTAGGGGAATGGGTCTGGATGGGCGCGCTTCGGCGGGTCGGTGTGACTTGTTGGGCCGAAGGGCCTGTTTCATCACTGGAAGTAAACGAATCTAATGACCATCCTTGACCTGGTCCATTGCCACAACTAATCCAACCGCAAATTGGGAGAACAACACCTGATCTTCCACCTAGGCATCATGCAGTCAGGATTACACACAGCTGAGTTTTCCAATATCAAATAACGTCCTCTCCCATAAACCAATACCCATCGGAGCTTATTCCTCCTCACTTTCATTCGTCTCATCGGTTCTCCCTTCCGTGACCCAACCTGATTCTTTCTCTAAGCGGCCAAAGATGTCATGCCCTCTACCCGTGTTCACCCATCCCCACTTCATCATCCTGCCCACCCCAAAACCCGTTATGCGCAGCGCCCGTTTCACCTACAACCAGTCCAGAAGAAAGGTTACACTTGGAAAAGTTGAATTATCCACCTGCTGATGCTGTCTCGCTTGTGTTCTTCCATCATCCCCATTATCTCTCATGGCACAGACACTGGCAGATATGGAGACACAGATTCATTCACAAACTTACACACTCCCACACTCAGACAGACCAGATGCATACACAGAGACAGCATGATGAAGATCCATGTAATTGCACACACATTAACACACACTCAAAAAATCAGCGTCAAAAATTCACAGACAGAAAACGGACAATGCTCAGCAACAGGAACACACATTCACAAAAATATACATCCACTCACAGGAAAAGAGAGCCATGTTGAAACAGAAATGGAAACAAACATACTTTTGGAGAACTCATTGGCCTTTTTAAAATCAATTTTGGTTTGCAGCTGATAACTCTACAGAGTAAGCTAAAGATCGGTTTGGAATATGTACACAGCAACTCTTAAAAGGAACAGAGACCAAACATGCTTTTGCCTATTTGGGTGTTCATGCTTAACGTCCAACGCGGATTGTTTCCTGTACAAAAGACCTAAGCAGGAATTGCGTCCAGAAAAGACCTTATTATAAAGGAAATGACAGATGATGAATGGTGGAAGAAAACTCGTGCAGAAGATGGTCAGTCTCTCAGTAAGTCGGCAAGCTTTTAAACGATTTTTGGATATGTTCCTCTAATAAGAGCAATTCCTTGCTATCGATGCAGCATAAAACCTTGAAAGATCCTTGTTTAACATCCCCCGAACGTCTCTTGGAGTTTCAGAGAAAAGAAAATTACCATATTTGTTTTATGCCCTTTGTATTGGTTGAATTGTAAAGATTTCCTTCAGAAAATCAACCAGGAAACGGTTATCTATGCCTGCGGAATGATGTATCGTGCAAAACGGCCAAGTACTGAGTTCGAATTTGTGTATACTTTTATTTCATTGACAATCTATTGACATGATTGTGTATTTTCCTGTCTTGAATGAATATTGCTGATAATAAAGCCTTTTTGGTTCATTGCATTGACCAATTAGGTGACGTTGTTGTTTAATTTTACCCAGATGAATGTGGTATGGTTGGGAGAAATTGCTAAGTATTTTGCTTAAGGTACAAACAAGAGTCTAGAATTGAGTGCTCGCAAAGACTGAGATTTGCGATTTTAAAGTCTAGTTTAGAAACTTATTCATACATTTGAGGATAGCGAAATTTTGTAATTTGACGGTGTTGTGAATGCAAAAAGAGAAAGGCTGACTGATTTCGGCTCTCTATTCCTTTGTGGAAAACCCACAAACACAAGAAAAAATGCGTTAAAATGCAGACACTTTCGTATGTGTGCAGACGAACAAATTAACATTCAAATGGCCATAAAAAGACAACACTCACTCTCACTACTACCCTTACATACAGATGAGGATGGACACCACATCGACCGGGATAACACATCCATCGTTGGACAAATCAAATAGGGACACTTTCGGAAATGCCAACGGGAGCTTTATCAACGATCACATTGACATGGATCCCATTTACTACCCCTTGAGAAAAAGAACTGCAAATGATATCACTATAGGAAATAATGTCATGACTGCAAATGATATCGCCAACCTTGGGAAACTCAAACATGTAAATAGAAAACGGGGTACACCACCAGTGCTTCATTCGGAGGCTCACTGAAGATGTTACCGAGTATGGTGACAGAACGTATGAAAACGAAGCGTCGAGTACAGCAAGCAAACGGACATTCAGACCTTCAACCTGAGCTACAAATCTTTTGAAAACACACGGATCCACAAGTATATGCAAGGATATGTGTGAACAAACATACATGGATGTAAATAGATAGTAACAAAGATACACACAGACAGATGCATAAACATTATTAAACATTCAAAAAAATGACACAGTCATAGACAAACATAAAACACCAGAGACAATATCACGCAGTCTCACATCGAACACTGACATATGCAAAGAATTAATCATCAATAAATGTGAAATATATATGTACATTCACAGGCAAAGCTACATTATCACAGACATGTAAATATTGAACCAGCGATATAAACTCATACATAAATGTAAAGTAAAAACACATAGTAAGACAAAGATATGCTGGAGGGAAGCGCACTTACAAATGCAGACTCACAATAATTCGTCATGATTATAAACGGGCACCCAGAGACAGCAACAACACAAACGGATGCTAACCAGATGCAGAGACAACGAAGAAGACTCTGTGGACAGATTTAGCATCAGAACAGTGCGATTTATTAAAGATAAGTAGGAATGATCGTCGATGGATTGAATGGAATATCTGTGACAAATTGGGCAGGCATGGGCTTTGGTGATCCAGTGAAACGCTCAGCCACAATTCGGAATTTTGATATTGATTTTAATTTTACTTAATTCCAGGACTTTTAGTAAAGTTTCAAACCATTTATTGGATCAGGCATTCATTCGGTCAGTTCGAACGCACACATTGAGGATTAAAAAAAAAATCGGGAAGATGTGTTCTCAAACTTGGCACTTTCTATTTGTTCGATCACAACTTGATCGAATGGATTCCTAAGTAAGCCCAGTAAGAAAACGTGAATTGACTTCTGTACCTGATTTGCTGAGGCAACCGTCAGTCAACAGGAGGAAATCTTTGTTTCGGTGATTTTGCAAACAAATCATTTGAGCGAGCTCGCTAAAGGTGGAATATGCCACGAAGTGTTGTCCAGGTTTGATGTTTATTTTGTATTTCAAAAAGAGATGTGACTGGGCATTTCAGTACATACTGGAGCAATTCCCGAAACGTAACTGTGTCACTGTATAAATAAACATACTTGTACAGCTGTCCAAATTCAGCACCATCCCTCTGACATGTTGAAATTTAATTTAAGATTGTGCATAATCCCTGGGATTTCTTCCACTTATGTACTATTATATGACTTCTGTTGCATATCTATACCACAAGAAGGCACAAATGCGAAGCATGCTGAAAAGTAAATTTACAGATTTCCTTCTTCTGTCCATTTCTGTTTCGCGACGATTCACTCCATTGCTCAGACCCTTCAGTCCCTGACGGGCACTACTGCTTACTCAAACATGTCTGACGGTCAGAGCATTAATCGAAAGCACCAAATTGAATATTGGAGAGTGAGTTAAATTCTTAAAAAGAAGCAACGGAAAAAAACATCCGTCCACGTTTAGTATATTAGCTTGGCTTGCAGAACAGAACCAGTGTACATTTTTGATTATCACCCGAAGATCAAATATAAAGTAGAAAGCAATGTTTTTCAAACAGTGTAGAACACTCGTTGGTGCCAGAACACCAGTTACTATTGTCGCCTTGGAATATCTTGTTTTTAGTTGCTGGCAACAAAAACAACAAATCATTCTAACGAAAACATAACAGTAAACAACCTGATGCTGAAGGAAGAAGGTCAGCAATAAAACCTCACACAAGAGTGATATCCAGGAAAGACAATTGGACGCAATCAATACTAACATAACTCAAGATGTCCTCGGTGACAATGACAAAGAGATCGGCTGCTGCCATGGCTACAAGGTAATGAGAGGTTGTCATGGACATAGACTACAAAACGTTTAGGTTTAAAGATTTTTAGGGCCATTATGATCACAGCTAACAGATACCACCGAACGCAAAAATGCTTTGATTTTAAAAGAAACACCTGCACAATGAAAGTGGAGTAAACGGTTGTTCTTCTTTATCCAGCTGGGTTTTTCTCTGCTTTCATTAGTGTTTAGTCGTGTCGTTGTTCACTGAAAGCAGGGAGACAGATTAAAAGCTGCTGGTCCATTCTTGTCAACTCTCTGTGCCCTCTCTTCTGTGAGATCTTTTGTTTGATTTTAACTTTTATGTCAAGGTGTATGTAAGGTATTGCTGCAAGCAATTGAAACAACAAGAGAATGTTGTGATAAACATTTGTATTTTCTGTGTTCTGTTCTCTTTTGTTTTTTGTTTCCTTCAGTAATTATAGAAATAACTCATGTTTTGTTTAAAACTAAGTGGGTTAACCAGCTGCATTCCTCCTGGGATATCCGCCGTAAACTCCTTAAAACAAGTCGCAAAGTTAGGGTTTGGGCCACGTTCTTGAAATGCTTTGAAGGTGTCTGATCTGATCCAAAACAATGTTTATTTATGAGAAATGGATATTATTTGCGTGACTAAGTTATAGGAAAATGTTTATTCCTCAAATTTGATTTTGAGATTTTGAGATCACGACCCGAAAACAGATATAACACGTCTGGTTCCCTTCCATGAGACAAGCATTAGCTAAGCAACACTAAGAAAATGTAAATGAAATACAGCAGAAAACAGAGAGATGAAACGTGGGGAAAGTTGGTGAATCAGCAGATGTGGCAGGATCAGTGCAGAGAGAAATGAGGTAACGTTTCCAATTCTATATTCCTCGTCAGCAGAATAACAAAGAATGGACAATACTATTCAGTAATACACTTTTTGTAGAGGAGGAGGGAGGAGCGTTTGGATGCTCTCCAGCTTCAGTCATGTTCTCCATACAGATCTTCCAACTTTCTATACTCCATCCCCAGCTCCGAAAACTTGCTTGAACTTCACCTCATTGAAAAGGTAGCTATTTTATATTAATTTGCACTTTGTTTATCGGATGAACTGCGAAAACAAATCATTAAATCAAAATAAAAGAAGCCTTCTTCAGGTGACGATTGATGCACATTTTTGAGACACGTTGTCAGCCCTGTGTTTTGCAGCTCCTGGTTCATGACAGCGTTCCGATGGGGAGGAACCTGTGTCTGCGCACATGTGGAGTTTCTCCTTACAAGTAATAACTGATTGAACTGCGGATTTCGGATATATTGTTGACAAAATTCTTCTGGCTGAGAGTAACTATGTTATGGCTCTGAAAAGCTAAACGGCTTGGGTTGTGAACAAAGCGTTCAGAGGTAATCAGATCTTCACAAAAGCAAGAGTTGCTTCTCCTCTCTCAAATGCAATAACTTGATGAAGAAAGAAGCTTTATTTGTTTTCTGAAATACACTTTCAACGTTTGGTTCAACTCGGAGAAAGTGAGGACTGCAGATGCTGGAGTACCAGAGTTGAAAAATGTGGTGCTGGAAAAACACAGCACTCCAGGCAGCATCCGAGGAGCAGGAGAATCGACGTTTCGGACATAAGCCCTTCTTCAGGAATGAGGCTGGTATGCCAAGTGGGCTGAGATAAAAGATAGGTGGGGAGGGAATTTGGGGGATGGGCGCTGAGAATACGAATGGTGGAAGGAGGTGAGTGTGAGGGTGATAGGCCGGAGAGGGGGTGGGGGCGGAGAGGTCGGGAAGAAGACTGAAGGTCAAGAGGGCGGTGCTGAATCCGAGGGTTGGGACTGAGATAAGGTCGGGGAGGGAAAACGTGGAAGCTGGAGAAATCAATTTTCATCCCTTATATTTGGAGGGTTCCTGGGCAGAAGATGAAGTACTCTTCCTCCAGGCGTCGTGTGGCCAGAGTCTGGCGATGGAGGAGGCCAAGGACCTGCATGTCATTGGCGGAGTGAGAGGGGGAGTGAAAGTGTTCTGCCACGGGGCGGTTGGGTTGGTTTGTGCGGGTCCCAGACGTGTTCCCTGAAATGTTCCGCAAGTAGGCGGCCAGTCTCCACAATGTAGACCACATCGGGTGCAGCGGTTACTGTAATTGATGTGCGTGGAGGTGCAGGTGAATTTGCGATGGATATAGGAGGATCCATTGGAGCCTTGGAGGGAGGTGAGGGCGGAGGAGTGGGCGCAGGTTTTGCACGACTTGCAGTTGCAGGGGAAGGTGCCGGAGTGGAGGTTGGGTTGGTGCGGGGAGTGGACCTGACGAGGGACCCACTCCGCCAATGACATGCTGGTCCTTGGCCTCCTCCATCGCCAGACCCTGACCACACGACGCCTGGAGGAAGAGCGCCTCATCTTCCGCTTAGGAACCCTCCAAGCACACGGGATGAATGTTGATTTCTCCAGCTTTCTCATTTCCCCTCCCGCCATCTTATCTCAGTCTCAATCCTCGGATTCAGCACCACCTTCTTGACCTGCAATCTTCATCCCGACCTCTCAGCCCCCACCCCCTCTCTGGCCTATCACGCTCACCCTCACCTCCTTCCACTTATCGTATTCCCAGCGTCCCACCCCCAAATTCCCTACGCCCTAACTTTTATCTCAGCCCGCTTGGCACACCAGCCTCATTTCTGAAGAAGTGGTTATGCCCGAAACGTCGATTCTCCTGCTCCTCGGATGCTGCCTGGCTTGCTGTGTTTTTTCCAGCACCACATTTTTCAACTCTGGTACTCCAGCATCTGCAGTCCTCACTTTCTCCGAGTTGAACCAAACGTTGAAAGTGTATTTCAGAAAACAAATAAAGCTGCTGCTTTTTCCTGCCATGTGTACGTCAACGCAGAGAGCAGGGACGTTCTATTAGAATTGTACAAATCTTCGCATATGCTGGAGCTCGATTGCAGTATGCAGTTCCATTAACCATGCTTTATGATGATTTGGATACCCTGGCGGGGGTGCAGCACATATTCACCAAGGATTAGCTTGACAGACCAAAGTTAGCCAGAAAGACAGTTTGTATAGACGTGAGGGGTTTGTTTTGAGCAGAGAGAGCTGTGCGGTTCCACATTGAGGGTTACGAGGTTATGAGAGGCAAGGGAGTGATGGAATGAAGTAGCTGTTTATTCAACTTTTGGGTGAATAACGAAGAGGACATAATTTTACGTTAAGTGTTTAGAGGCCATCAAGGATTTTTTTTCGCAGCCAAAGGGTTTTGGATATCTGAAAGTGGCTGCCCCAAAGTGTGGGTGTCATTCAAAGTGCTTAACCTCACCAATGTTAAAAATTATAGCAATGAACACTTGAACTCTGATGGCAGACAAGTGTTGGAATGTGGGATTAGTGACAATAGGACAGTGCAGGAACATTTTCGGAAGTTCATTTTCATTGCTCTTTTACCCATGACACTATGCATTTCAGAAACATGTCAGCTGATATGTGAGCAGTGAGCATGGTTTTCCGATTCTTTCCCTTTAACCAAAAGTCGTTGAATATACTCACCAATCTACGGAATGTGATTCCGACTTTGCAAGTCTCTCTGCATGGGTCACGACATGGGAATCGATGCAGGAATGACAGGATATGACATTGCCAAATTGGACCGAGCACTCATATCTGATGCATCAAAGCAACTTTTCTTAGCTTGTGATCTTCCCACATAATTTAATATTGTGCAATAAGTAAGACGTATGGCTAGAAGAGACACAGGTAAGGTTTGTACTGGGTAATCTGTGGTTGGAAATGCACGTTCTTCAGAATATATGATCAGACCTGAAGGGCATCAGTGTCATGCCACGCAGAATAAATGATCTAAAGCATATGAAGTAATGTTTCCACCCTTCCAAATATCTTCCAAACCCCCCGAATTACAAACAAGTATAGTTAAAAATCTGTTTCGGGTTGGCATAACTTGGGAGAGACATTAAGTGTGCAAAGCAACATGTAATACCACAATTTCTTCTCAAACGCAATATGATGTGAAATAGACATGGAAAAGAATACATAAGAATTCAAACTGAAGTTGATGTCAATTTGAAACGTCATTACAAGCATCTGAATATTACGTTTGATCAGGATTAAAAACTGTGTCGATCAAGGAACACGTGTTTCATAACTGATATAAATTTCTTAGCAATTATAAACGGAATTTTTTAATGGGGATTGGTTTGGAGATCATTGGAATAACATTACCTCTCAGCTCTGCTGAACTAAGGCGTCCCTGCGGTTTCATGCACCTCATGAATTGAGATGGAGTGCAAGAATACAGAGATGGGAGAAGGCAACATTAATTCTGAACAGGACAGAATATGGAATTCAGGACACTGTCGAACAGATCATTAAGTTTCTGAATGTTTTGGTTTCCTCCTGTGAAAATCTTCATCATCAGGTGGGTGGCTTTCGCATGGCTTCTGACAGAGACAAATCTGAATGGTTTCCATCTTGCAAAGGGTTTGGAGCAACATTTTTTGTATATTGTTTTCAAAAGCAATTAATGACCAGAAAACATATTCACAATGACACCACAAAGAAGTAGAGTCGAAGCAAATGACAAGAATGTTTGGATCTTGTTAATTTTTTTTCAGGTGATATTTGAAAGGGGCACACAAGGCAGACCGGATGCGATTAAGTACTTAATCGTCTTAAGGGAAAAAGATTCTGTACGTCGGAGTTATTGGTATTATTATTTAAAATGTAAAAAATCAAAAAATGAACTGAGTATAAACCAAGCTCATACCGTGATAATCAACATTTGGTCTTTGGTCAGATTCTGACATATTGCCAGCAAATTCCAGCTTACTGTTTTCAGATGAAGATTGAACGCTTCAATCATTGCATAAATTGTGTCAGGATCTGTTTTCTCCAGCTATGACTGCATCAGTTCTTTGTTGTCTGTTTTGGTGGTCATGCTGTAGGGAGTATAGAATAAAGCATTGAAAATAGCTGCTGAGGAACCGAACCAGACAGTACAGAGATGTCATTTAAATAATTGTTTCCGGTATCCCATGTCTGATATTTGTTTTTGCGTGCAACCAAAAAAAAACGTGGAAATGGCATAGGAAATTTCATGGAGGTTACATTTGCGACAAAGATTGTGGAGAAGCGATACAATTTCCAGATTTAAAGTTAGCACTAGAAAAGGGATAAAATTTAACAAGCCTTGTGTTTTTAAGAGTTTGGAAAATGAGTAAAACCGCACACAAAGCAGGATTCAGAATTCAGAAGCAAGAAAGCCATGCACAAAATATACATTCCCCTATCAAAGTAGTCGTACTTTCATTTCTTTAATTAGGATATACCGTTTTCGCCTTCTAACGCATCGCTGGGTCAACCGTGACACATCTATTCTGCACAAATATCTCATAGTGCATGAATCAAATTAGAAAGTCTAATTTTACTTCCTTGCATCTGAGAAGTAATGATTGCAAGATGAGGTACTTTGTCCTTTCTGCTAATGTTATAGTCCATCGTTGATTGTAAACATATATTACCTTAAGCGTACAATTTGTAAGGGTTGTGGAATGTTCGTTTAATTCATATTCTGCAAGTACGTCATAGACATCATTGACTTTTACAGTAAAATCAAAACTGAAAGGTGTTAATGACCCAGCAACAAGTCGATGTGACTTTTTGAATGAGATTTATAATTATAATACAAACTAAGATCACAGGACACCTTTACAAGTATGGTAAGCTATGTCCCCATAAAAACAACAGATACTCTTATAAGCCTGTTAAACTATTTTCGCATAATTAGGAGGACATTGTATCACTTGTTTCGGAACATAGAGTTTTGCTGAGGTTTACTTGATAATAACATCCAACATATTTCCAGCGATTCCACGAGGAACACTATTTCATGACAGCCTCTTTGCACTTCCTGATTTCTCATCCTGATGTTTTATGACATCCCTTATAAAATGAGTGCAATATTCGTTTTAATAGTATATTGTAATACATTTTAAATCAGCATTTCTCATTAGATGTTCCCTTTTAACTTACTATGGGTGCATTTTCAATTTGAACTTTGCGACCACCATGTGCAGGGTTACTCCCTTCTGCATTTTTTATGCACTTGCAAGTTCTCCACCAATTAATCAGAATTGGAAATTGTTGACTATTACTTCCATAATTGGCAGTATTCATTGACAAAATCATCTAATTAGATTTCACACGTAGGTGGCACATGTTGCATTTTACAACAGTAGTGAAATTTAGTGGATGCATGAGTTATAAACTAATTTACTTTTCTCAAGAAAACATGTTGCAATTAACCTTGTAGTATTCCACTTAAGTCACGTAATGTATAACTCTTACATTTGTGGGCAATTCTTGCAATAATATCTCACATTGTATCGTGTCAGTTATCAGCTCCTGGGATTTGGTGGTATTGAAACCTGAGAGCCATAAACTGAGACGTTTACACGAGGGGTCAGAGTTTGAGACTTTAACTCGAGTTCCAAGGAAATATACTGGAGTGTATCCTGTTTGTCCGATTATGTTTGTGCAGGTTGGTTGACGCGAGAAGATGGCATTGAGTTTGCTCGTCTGATTAGCATTTTTTTCATCATTACACTCTCGTTGTTTTTGGCGTCCATGGTAAGTCTCAGTTCAGTACCGGGTTCTAAACCTTACGAGTTGCCATGCATGACATGTAGTTGCCTCTCTGCTCTTCTATTCCTGTGTCTCCTGAATGCGCAAACCAGTTCTTGAGTATCTGAGGCAGCCATGTTCTGCAAAAGGGCGTGATACCGAAGCCTAACCTGGTGTGGTCTCCTCTAAATCGGGGAGCCAGGATGCC
This sequence comes from Chiloscyllium plagiosum, assembly GCF_004010195.1. Lineage (NCBI taxonomy): Eukaryota > Metazoa > Chordata > Chondrichthyes > Orectolobiformes > Hemiscylliidae > Chiloscyllium > Chiloscyllium plagiosum. The sequence continues at coordinate 62,164,361 of NC_057717.1, read as the reverse complement.
TTCATGCGGATTCTTTCAGAGAACCTCAATGGCACTCCCGCAACTAGCAACCCCAATGCCCCGAGATGGAGCACTTGAACTCACCCTTCCACTCCGTCAATGACGTGCAGGTGCTGGCCTCCTCCACCAGCTAACCATTACCATCCGAGGCCTGGAAGAAGAACGCCTCAAATTTGGCCTTGGGACCCGCAACCACACGAATAAATATGGATTTCAACAGCTTCCTCACTTCCCGACTCC
>NC_057717.1:62161572-62163621 GCF_004010195.1 Chiloscyllium plagiosum | reverse complement strand
AGTGCAATGTAACTCTGCAAGTACAAATTCACCACACAAAACATAAGTATGCATGTGGGTCTTTGTCTGTCTCTGTGTGTGCGTCTGTCCGGGGTGGGGGTTGTGAGTGTGAGAAAGTGTGCGTTTGTGTGTGTGTGTATGTAGTCAGTGCAGAGTGTCTTAAGTCTGTGAGGGGGTGCATGTATGAGTGTGGGCGTTTGTGTGTCTATAAGGAGAAAATGAGGACTGCAGATGCTGGAGATCATAGCTGAAAATGTGTTGCTGGAAAAGCGCAGCAGGTCAGGCAGCATCCAAGGGGCAGTAGAATCGACGTTTCGGACATTTTCAGCTCTGGTCTCCTGCATCTGCAGCCCTCACTTTCTCCTCGAAGATTTTAAACTACTGCGAATTCTCTTGCAAGGATGCCTTCCTCGAAGAAGCTCTCTTCCTCCCTCGACAAGGATTTTAAAAACTTCATTACTGAAGAAGGGCTCATGCCCGAAACGTCGATTCTCTTGCTCCTTGGATGCTGCCTGATCTGCTGCGCTTTTCCAGCAACACATTTTCAGCTGTATGTCTATAAGGATGTGTGTGGGTGTCTGTGTGTACCTGTGTCCGTGTGTATGTGAGAGTGTTTGTGTGTGTAGGAATATCTGTGTGTGTGTGTGTGTGTGTGTGTAGTGCAATGGTGTGTAGTGTAATGTGACATGAACCCAAGGTTCCGGTTGAGGCCCTTCCTATGGATACCGAACTTAGCTATCAGCCTATTCATGTAGAACTCTGAGCTCAAAAACTGCATGACTTTATTGTAAACTCTGTTATCTCACTTTTTAGATGAGAACCAATCGAAACATTAGGTCAGAGACAGAGAACACAGGTGGCTAACACCTTCAACATATTGTCTAGCTATCACCATTGTTAACAGCTAACCTGAGAATGCAACTTTAAAACAAAAGGGTTTTGTGATTTACACATGAAAGAAGTGAAACTATCACTGTATTCTAACAGATGAAAGGCTTAACAGGCAATCAATTTTTCAATGTATAATTTCAGAAACATCAGACTGCAACTTTTTTGCTATAAATTCTGTGTTACGATCGAACACTCCACAATCACCTGATGAAGGAGCGTCGCTCCGAAAGCTAGTGTGCTTCCAATTAAACCTGTTGGACTATAACCTGGTGTTGTGTGATTTTTAACTGTGATTGACATGGTTAGAGTAACACAAGAACTGGGAGAAGAAGTAGGTCATCAGTCACCCCCGGATTCTGTGATTTACATTGAAAGAAATGAAACCAATATTGTCATTCTAAAAGATGAACGACTTAAAAAAAACAATCCAGATGTTTTTCAATATGTCATTTCATTTGCATCGCACTGTAAAGTTTTGTAATAAATTCTTTGCGTTGCGACCTCAAACTTCACAGCCACCTGATGAAGGAAGAACGCTCCTTCTTGGAATGGTAGTGCTTCCTAATAAAGGTTTGGGAGTATAACCTTGTATTCTGTGATGTTTAACTGAGTAAACCGTGGTCAAACACCTGCACCTCCAAATCATGACTGCACGGTCACTTTGCGTTCTTGGTTGTTGTGAAGTCCACCTTGGATGGTAATCACCAGAAAGTCTGAGACTTAATATCGACTGGGAGGAAACACCTCTGCCTAGTGATTGTTGTGCGGTGTTCATTCATCAGTTGTTTGCTCCGTCTCGCCAATGTACATTCCTCTATCGCAACTTTAAACAATCGCCAAATCGTAAAGAGATCATTGTTCACAGCAAACTGCTCAGCTTTCAGGACGACATCGACAACAACATCTTACAAGACTGTCAGGGAAGACGCTGCAAAACATGTCAGGATGTCGACACAGATCCCACCATTATACGTGGTGACCTTCGCATCACCATCGTCCAAGGCAGACTTTGGAGGAAAAAAACAACCACGTTAAGCAGAGGTTGATAGACAAGTTGGTAACCTCAGAATAGTCTCAACAGGCAGTTTGGGTTCATGTCACACTACAGGTGACCCCACTGCATGATACACACACTCATTCTCTCTCTCTCTCTCTCTC
>NC_057717.1:62152679-62160547 GCF_004010195.1 Chiloscyllium plagiosum | reverse complement strand
TAAAATGAAACATTCAGGATTTTTTATAAATATAAATAGTAGAAAAATTAAAATGTATGGTAATTCTGGATCGTTATTCTGAAGTTGTGTGATATGCTGCTGAAGGTTCTCTGCTCTAACTCCAGAGCTGAGGAACGAATCTTATTGTCAAGTAATTAAATATTTTAGGCCCATACACTCTTGAGTTTTGAAGAATGAGAGAACATATACTTGAGATGATTAATGTGCTAAAGGAGTTAGCATAGTTCATAGTGTGTATTGCCTTCATGTCTGGTAACCACAACAATAAGGGTTAATGGGCATAACAATGAATATTTAATACGAAGTGGAAAAATCACAAAAGTAGAACTGCTGGAAGAAATAAAACATCCTGTTTTCAATAAGGTGTGGTTGGGGAAGCATCATTGTGACGTTTGTCCACGCTCCCCATGTCTGCATGGGTTTCGTTCACGGGCTCCAGTTTCTCCCACAATCGAAAGATATGAAGTGTAGGTGAATTGGCCATGCTAAGTTGCTCATACTGTTCAGGAATACGTAAGGCATGTGCATTAATTGGGGTAAATGGAGATGAAAAGAGTAGGGGAATGTATCTGTGTGGGTTATTCTTTGGAGTGTCGGTGTGGGGTAGTTGGAGCATACGGCCTGCTTCCACATGCAATCAACTCTATAACCTAGGTACGGCGACTTAAGCACTGGATACTAAAATGACAAAAAGAAAAAAAACAAAGTCCAGTGCAAGAATAAAAAACAACGAAAAGAGAAGACTGTATTTACTGTCCATACACCCAGTCTATGCAAGCACCGAGTTTCCAGACCGCACTGGGCTCAGTCTCGAGAATGTATCTGGCCCAGTCTCCAGATCAATTTGGGCTCCCAAACAGGATGTTTAGCTTCCCGCGTTATTCTCCCGTCTTGGACTCCCCTCCAAGGCTCTCAGAGTAACTTCAATAAGTTAAAACGTATCTAAAAAGATTCTTAAAGCCCAAAGAGAAGAGAAAGTGAAAAAGTGATACTCCGGTTGGAACATTACGAATGTACCGCCATGCATTGGATATTTCAAGGTTTTTTCATTACTAAAGATTGGCTTTGGAGACTAGAACTATTTTGTTCTATTCCTTGCAATGTTGTCCCTGCAATATCAACAGATGTAGATGAACATACCCATTGCTCGGCTGTATGCTACCACTGGATTTTCTCCAGATTTTATAATTTATTCTCATTATAATTTTGAAGAGTACATGAAATACACGGAAACTGAGAGAGTGGGTAAAAAAAATCATCTCAATCTTTTGGAGAGTGTATCACTCAGAGGGCATGGAACAAAAATTCTACTGCTGCGGTCTGCACAGCTCCAGGCTGGAATGTTATCTCGTCCGTGTTTCTAGAACAATGCAATGGTGTGATCGATACAGTGTTCGACTCAGGGCATGTTGCTTTGTTGGGCAGATACAGCATGGCCTACAAACTGCTCCATGCTAAATGGATATCTCCTTTGATTTTATGGTGCTTGGGTTGGTTCTGTATGGTAAATTGAAAATGCGATATAACAGCTGAAAATGTGTTGCTGGAAAAGCGCAGCAGGTCAGGCAGCATCCAGGAACAGGAGAATAGACGTTTCGGGCATAAGCCCTTCTTCATTCCTGAAGAAGGGCTTATGCCCGAAACGTCGATTCTCCTGTTCCCTGGATGCTGCCTGACCTGCTGCGCTTTTCCAGCAACACATTTTCAGCTCTGATCTGCAGTCCTCACTTTCTCCTATTTCACATCATATTGCGTTTGAGAAGAAATTGGGGTATTACATGTTGCTTTGCCCATTTAATTTATCTCCCAAGTTATGCCAACCCGAAACAGATTTTTAACTATACTTGTTTGTAATTCGGGAGGTTTGGAAGATATTTGGAAGAGTGGAAACACTGCTTCATATGCTTTAGATAATTTATTCAGCGTGGCATGACACTGATGCCCTTCAGGTCTGTCTCATATATTCTGAAGAACGGAATCGGTGTTCAAAACATTCGGGTTGGCTTCTCTCCAAAGAATTTGCTAGAACAGCTGAATTTCATCAGGTGAACCTGTTTTTTTGTTTCGCCTATGTCTCCTACCATGCAGCAAATGCAATCAAAATCATTGCTTTCCCTGTAATGTGCCACACAATTATATGAAACTGACACACCTGTGTGCGTGTGCTTGCCTGCTTTGATTCATTGTAAAGCAAGGTACTGTTTTAACAAGAAGTCTTCCACTTCAAAAGTACGCCATTGTCTCATTGACATCTCGACGGAGGAGAAAAGTTTTTGTTTAACCGAGTCAATGCCATTCAAAATCGTGCATGCCTCCATCAGATTCCCCACTCATGCTTCTCTGATGCATTTCCAACCACAGATTACCCAGTACAAACCTTACCTGTGTCTCATCTAGCCATACATCTTACTTATTGCACAATATTAAATTATGTGGGAAGATCACAAGGTAAGAAAAGTTCCTGACATTTGCTGCATCAGATATGAGTGCTCGGTCCAATTTGGCAATGTCATATCCTGTCATTCCTACATCGATTCCCATGTCGTGACCCATGCAGAGAGACCTGCAAAGTCGGAATCACATTCCGTAGATTGGTGTGTATATTCAACGATTTTTGGTTAAATGGAAAGAATCGGAAAGCCATGCTCACTGCTCACATACCAGTTGATATGCTTCTGAGATGCATAGCGTCATGGGTAAAAGAGCAATTAAAATGAACTTCCGAAAATAATCCTGCACTGTCCTATTGTCACTAATCCCACATTCCAACACTTGTCTGCCATCAGAGTTGAAGTGTTCATTGCTATAATTTTTAACATTGGTGAGGTTAAGCATTTGAATGACACCCACACTTTGGGGCAGCCACTTTCAGATATCCAAATCCCTTTGGCTGCGAAAAAAACTCCTTGATGGCCTCTAAACACTTAACATAAAACTGTGTCCTCTTCGTTATTCACCCAAAAGTTGAATAAACAGCTACTTCATTCCACCAATCCCTTGCCTCTCATAACCTCGTAACCCTCAATGTGGAACCGCACAGCTCTCTCTGCTCTAAAGAAACCCCTCACGTCTATCCAAACTGTCTTTCTGGCTAACTTTCGTCTGTCCAGCTAATCCTTTGTGAATATGTGCTGCATCCCCGCCAGGGAATTCAAATCATCATAAAGCATGGCTAATGGAACTGCATACTGCAATTGAGCTTTAGGATATGCGAAGATTTGTACAATTGTAATAGAACGTCCCTGCCCTATGCGTTGACGTACACATGGCAGGAAAAAGCAGCAGCTTTATTTGTTTTCTGAAATACACTTTCAACGTTTGGTTCAACTCGGAGAAAGTGAGGACTGCAGTTGCTGGAGTACCAGAGTTGAAAAATGTGGTGCTGGAAAAACACAGCAAGCCAGGCAGCATCCGAGGAGCAGGGGAATCGACGTTTCGGGCATAACCCCTTCTTCAGAAATGAGGCTGGTGTGCCAAGCGGGCTGAGATAAAAGTTAGGGCGTAGGGAATTTGGGGGAGGGACGCTGGGAATACGATAAGTGGAAGGAGGTGAGGGTGAGCGTGATAGGCCAGAGGGGGGGTGGGACTGAGAGCTCGGGAAGAAGATTACAGGTCAAGAAGGCTGTGCTGAATCCGACGGTTAGGACTGAGATAAGATGGCGGGAGGGGAAATGAGGAAGCTGGAGAAATCAACATTCATCCCGTGTGCTTGGAGGGTTCCTAGGCGGAAGATGAGGTACTCTTCCTCCAGGCGTCGTGTGGCCAGAGTCTGGCGATGGAGGAGGCCAAGGACCTGCATGTCATTGGCGGAGTGGGAGGGGGAGTGAAAGTGTTCAGCCACTGGGCGGTTGGATCGGTTGGTGCGGGTCCCAGAGGTGTTCCCTGAAATGTTCCATAAGTAGGCGGCCTGTCTCCACAATGTACAGGAGACCACATCGGGTGCAGCGGTTACAGTAATTGATGTGCGTGGAGGTGCAGGTGAATTTGCGATGGATATAGGAGGATCCACTGGAGCCTTGGAGGGAGGTGAGGGGGGAGGAGTGGGCGCAGGTTTTGCACGACTTGCCCTTGCAGGGAAAGGTGCCCGGAGTGGAGGTTGGGTTGGTGGGGGATGTGGACCTGACGAGGGACCCTCCAAATATAAGGGATGAAAATAGATTTCTCCAGCTTCCACATTTCAGCTCCCCGACCTTATCTCAGTCCTCGGATTCAACACCGCCCTCTTGACCTTCAGTCTTCTTCCCGACCTCTCCGCCCCCACCCCTTCTCCGGCCTATTTCTCTCACCCTCACCTCCTTCCACCTATATTATTCTCAGCGCCCATCCCCCAAATTCCCTCCCGACCTATCTTTTATCTCAGCCCACTTGGCACACCAGCCTTATTCCTGAAGAAGGGCTTATGTCCGAAATGTCGCTTCTCCTGCTACTCGGATGCTGCCTGGCCTGCTGTGTTTTTCCAGCACCACATTTTTCAACGTTTGGTGCCAATTTCAATTATCAATGAACAAGGACCCCGAGCTCCCTTTGTTACTCTAAGCTTTCTAACGTCCTGCCATTTATTGAGTAACTGTGCTTGTCGTGTTACATCTTGCAAAGTGCATTATCTCACAATTTTCATGGCAACTGTCGATCGCCTACATATCTACCCATTTGAGCAACCCGTGTAAAACTTCCTTGAACCTAACATCTGCTACTGCACATTTGACCACCCACAACGTCCTGCCATTTGCAAACCCATTTATTATCCCCATCCTCAACCTATCTATATCTTCCAATAAAATATTTTGTGCACTGTTTCGAAGTTGCAAAGAACTATGCTTCTGTGCAAATTAGTTTGGCATATTTCACTTGGTTGCTGGACGTGCAGACTGAGTGATGCTACAAACGTCTCTGAACTATTCACTTTACCATTAAACGTTAAATTCATGGCACTAGCTGAAAACACATAACTAGTTTGCTTTCTTCATCAAGTTATTGCTTTTGAGAGAGTTGAAGCAACTCTTGCTTTTGTGAAGATCTGATTACCTCTGAACGCTTTGTTCACAACCCAAGCAGTTTAGCTTTTCACAGCCATAACATAGTTACTCTCAGCCAGAAGAATTTTGTCAACAATATATCCGAAATCCGCCGTTTAATCAGTTCTTACTTGTAAGGAGAAACTCCACATGTGCGCAGACTCAAGTTCCTCCCCATCGTAACGCTATCATGAACCAGGCACTGCAAAACATAGGGCTGACAACGTGTCTCAAAAATGTGCATCAATCGTAACCTGAAGAAGGCTTCTTTTATTTTGATTTAATGATTTGTTTTCCCAGTTCATCCGATAAACAAAGTGCAAATTAATATAAAATAGCTACCTTTTCAATGAGGGGAAGTTCAAGCAAAATTTCGGAGCTGGGGATGGAGTATAGAACGTTGGAAGATCTGTATGGAGAACATGACTGAAGCTGGAGAGCATCCAAACGCTCCTCTCTCCTCCTCTACGAAAAGGGTATTACTGAATAGTATTGACCATTCTTTGTTATTCTGCTGACGAGGCATATCGAATTGGAAACGTTACCTCATTTCTCTTTGCATTGATCCTGCCACATCTGCTGTTTCACCAACTTTCCCCACGTTTCATCTCTCTGTTATCTGCTGTATTTCATTTAAATTTTCTTAGTGTTGTTTAGCTAATGCTTGTCTTATGGAAGGGAACCAGACGTGTTACATCTGTTTTTTGAGTCGTGATAAAAATCTCAAAATCAAATTTGAGGAATAAACATTTTCCTATAACTTAGTCACGCAAATAATATCCATTTCTCATAAATAAACACTGGTTTGGATCAGATCAGACACCTTCAAAGCATTTGAAGAACGTGGCCCAAGCCCTAAATTTTCGACTTGTTTTAAGGAGGTTTACGGCAGATATCCCAGGAGGAATGCAGCTGGTTAACCCACTCAGTTTTAAACAAAACATAATTTATTTCTATAATTACTGAAGGAAACAAAAAACAAAAGAGAACAGAACACAGAAAATCCAAATGTTTATCACAACATTCTCTTGTTGTTTCAAATGCTTGCAACAATACCTTACGTACCCCTTGACATAAAAGATAAAATCAAACAAAAGATCTCACAGGAGAGAGGGCGCAGAGAGTTGACAAGAATGGACCAGCAGTTTTTAATCTGTCTCCCTGCTTTCAGTGAACAACGACACGACCAAACACTAAATGAACGCAGAGAAAAGCCCAGCTTGATAAAGAAGAACAACCGTTTACTCCACTTTCATTGTGCAGATGTTTCTTTTAAAGCATTTTTGCGTTCGGTGGTATGTGTTAGCTGTGATCATAATGGCCCTAAAAACCTTTAAACTTAAACGTTTTGTAGTCTATGTTCATGACAACCTCTCACTACCTTGTAGCCATGGCAGCAAATGATCTCTTTGTTATTGTCACTGAGGACATCTTGAGTTATGTTAGTAATGATTGCGTCCCATTGTCTTTCCTGGACATCACTCTTGTGTGAGGTTTTATTGCAGACCTTCTTCCTGCAGCCACAGGTTGTTTACTGTTATGTTTTCGTTAGAATGATTTGTTGTCATTTGTTGCCAGCAACTAAAAACAAGATATTTCAAGGCGACAATAGTAACTGGTGTTCTCGCACCAACGAATGTTCTACACTGCTTGAAAAACATTGCTTTCTACTTTATATTTGATCTTCGGGTGATAATCAAAAATGTGCACTGGTTCTGTTCTGCAAGCCAAGCTAATATACAAACGTGGACGGATGTTTTTTTCCATTGCTTCTTTTTAAGAATTTAACTCACTCTCTACCATTCAATTTGCTGCTTTCGATTAATGCTCTGACAGTAAGACATGTTTGAGTAAGCAGTAGAGCCCGTAAGGGACTGAAGGGTCTAAGCAATGGAGTGAACCAACGTGAAACAGAGATGGACAGAAGAAGAAAATCTGTAAATTTACTTTACAGCAAACTTCACATTTGTATCTTCTTGTGGTATATGGTGGGCGGCACGGTGGCACAGTGGTTAGCACTGCTGCCTCGCAGCGCCAGAGACCCGGGTTCAATTCCCGACTCAGGCGACTGACTGTGTGGAGTTTGCACGTTCTCCCCGTGTCTGCGTGGGTTTCCTCCGGGGGCTCCGGTTTCCTCCCACAGTCCAAAGATGTGTAAGTCAGGTGAATTGGCCATGCTAAATTGCCCGTAGTGTTAGGTAAAGGGGTAAATGTAGGGGTATGGGTGGGTTACGCTTCGGCGGGTCGGTGTGGACTTGTTGGGCCGAAGGGCCTGTTTCCACACTGTAAGTAATCTAATCTATGCAACAGAAGTCATATAATAGTACATAAGTGGAAGAGACCCCAGGGATTACTCACAATCTGAAATTAAATTTCAACATGTCAGAGGGATGGTGCTGAATTTGGACAGCTGTACAAATATGTTTATTTATACAGTGGCACAATTACGTTTCGGAAATTGCTCCAGTGTCTACTGAAATGTCCAGTCACATCTCTTTTTGAAATACAAAATAAACATCAAACCTGAACAACACTTCGTGGCATATTCCACCGTTAGCGAGCTCGCTCAAATGATTTGTTTGCAAACTCGCCGAAACATAAATCTCCTCCTGTTGACTGACAGTTGCCTCAGCAAATCAGGTAGATAAGTCAATTCACGTTTTGTTACTGGGCTTACTTAGGAATCCATTCGATCAAGTTGTGATCGAACAAATGGAAAGTGCCAAGTTTGAGAACACATCTCCCGATTGTTTTTTTTTAATCCTCAATATGTGCGTTTGAACTGACCGAATGAATGCCTGATCAAATGAATGGTTTGAAACTTTACTAAAA
>NC_057717.1:62137691-62150934 GCF_004010195.1 Chiloscyllium plagiosum | reverse complement strand
GTAAAATTAAACAACAACGTCACCTAGTTGGTCAATACAATGAACAAAAAGGCTTTATTATCAGCAATATTCGTTCAAGATCGGAAAATACACAATCATGTCAATAGATGAATTAAATTAAAGTATACACAAATTCGAACTCAGTACTTGGCCGGTTTGCACGGTACATCATTCAGCAGGCATAGATAACCGTTTCCTGGTTGATTTTCTGAAGGAAATCTTTACAGTTCAACCAATACAAAGGGCATAAAACAAATATCGTAATTTTCTTTTCTCTGAAACTCCAAGAGCCGTTCGGGGGATGTTAAACAAGGATTTTCAAGGTTTTATGCTGCATCGATAGCAAGGAATTACTCTTATTAGAGGAACAAATCCAAAAATCGTTTAGAAGCTTGCCGACTTACTGAGAGACTGGCCATCTTCTGCACGAGTTTTCTTCCATCATTCATCATCTGTCATTTCCTTTATAATAAGGTTTTGTTTGGACGCAATTCTTGCTTAAGTCTTTTGTACAGGAAACAATCCGCGTTGGACGTTAAGCATGAACGCCCAAATAGGCAAAAGCATGTTTGGTCTCTGTTCCTTTTAAGAGTTGCTGTGTACATATTCCAAACCGATCTTTAGCTTACTCTGTAGAGTTATCAGCTGCAAACCAAAATTGATTTTGAAAAGGCCAATGAGTTCTCCAAAAGTATGTTTGTTTCCATTTCTGTTTCGGCATGGCTCTCTTTTCCTGTGAGTGGATGTATATTTTTGTGAATGTGTGTTCCTGTTGCTGAGCATTGTCCGTTTTCTGTCTGTGAATTTTTGACGCTGATTTTTTGAGTGTGTGTTAATGTGTGTGCAATTACATGGATCTTCATCATGCTGTCTCTGTGTATGCATCTGGTCTGTCTGAGTGTGGGAGTGTGTAAGTTTGTGAATGAATCTGTGTCTCCATATCTGCCAGTGTCTGCGCCATGAGAGATAATGGGGATGATGGAAGAACACAAGCGAGACAGCATCAGCAGGTGGATAATTCAACTTTTCAAGTGTAACCTTTGTTCTGGACTGGTTGTGGGTGAAACGGGTGCTGCGCATAACGGGTTTTGGGTGGGCAGGATTATGAAGTGGGGATGGATGAACACGGGTAGAGGGCATGACATCTTTGGTCTCTTAGAGAAAGAATCAGTTTGGTTCATGGAAGGGAGAACAGATGAGACGAATGAAAGTGAGGAGGAAGAAGCCCCGATGGGTATTGGTTTATGGGAAAGGGCGTTATTTGATATTGGAAAACTCAGCTGTGTGTAATCCTGACTGCATGATGCCGAGGTGGAAGCTGGGGTGTTTTTCTCCCAATTTGCGGTTTGATTCGTTGTGGCAACGGACCACGTCAAGGATGGTCATTAGATTAGATTACTTACAGTGTGGAAACAGGCCCTTCGGCCCAACAAGTCCACACCGATCCGCCGAAGCGCGCCCACCCAGACCCATTTATCCCTGCACCAAACGCTACGGGCAATTTACCATAGCCAATTCACCTGACCTGCACGTTTTTTTTTGGAATGTGGGAGGAAACCGGAGCATCCAGAGGGAACCCACGCAGACACAGCGAGAACGTGCAAGCTCCACACAGACAGATACCTGAGGCGGGAATTGAACCCAGGTCTCTGGCTCTGTGAGGCAGCAGTGCTAACCACTGTGCCACCGTGCCGTCATGTGGGAAGACATACTAAAACTGGGCCTGACTTGGAGATCATGTCGGCCCGTGCAGGCCTGGCTAAGATCTTTGGTAAAACTTTCCGATACTTTACGTTTTGTCCTCCAACAGAGAGAAGACGACATCGGGAGCGCCTGATGCAGTAAATTAGAAGAGATGCAGGTGAACATTTGTCTAACTTGGAAAGGCAGTATCCGTCTCTGGATGAAGCAAATGGGTGTAGTGTGCTGTCTAACCATGCCTTACAGTCTATGGTAGTGGGAAGCAATGGTTCAGAGAAACTTTCCTGGTAAAATGTGATAGCTCTAAAACAGTCAGGCTAGAGGAGGGACACGCATTAGCAAAGTACATGCGGGACGAATGTTGGATGGTGAATCGACTGGAAGTTTCTAAAGCAATATAAAGCATCTGAGCAATTGTAGATTTATCACAGAGGAACTCCTTCTCCCAAAGTATCAGAGATCTGTGGAATTCGCTGCACCAAAGTGCGATGGATGCTGGGGCAATGAGTCAATTTAAGGACGAGTTAGACGTGTTGTGACATGGTAATGGATTGAATAAGTATGGAGAGAATGCAGAAAAATAAGAGCGGTGAAGATATCAGCCATGATCCAATGGCAGAGCAGACTGGATGGGCCGAATGGCCTAATTCTTCTCCTCTATCTTATGAAGTTATGCACTTAGGTGAGAAGGGATGAGAAAAAAATGGAAATATCGAGTGAAGGCCTGTCAAAATGGAATTTTCTTTTCGAAAGGGGACGAACAGACGGGAAAATACATTCATTTTTAAAAAAACTCCCTGTATACCGTTCTCGCCATGACAATACAATTAAATGTTGGAAATTACAAATCCCTTATTTTCACAAACCATTTTGCTTTAACATATGCCTCAAATTTGACAACAGATCTGTTCTTCCATTTCTCCCGGGCTGTTGTGGATGTTTGTAATGCATTCCATGCAATGTGATTGCTTTTTCCTTTTTTTTTCAAACTTTTATGTATGTGATTTCAGTTGAGGAAATTTCAAAGATTCATCCCTTTGCTTTGCTGCCATAAATTGTCTGATCAAGTTGACGTCACCTCATCACATACGTTACGACATATTCTCACAGCTTTTAACCTAATGGTGGCTCACTGGTGAGCATTGCTACCTCATAGCATCAGGTTCGATTCCAGACTCGGGTGACTCTCTGTGTGAAGTTTACATATGCGGGGGTTTCCTCTGGTTTCCTCCCATAGTCCAAAGATGTGCAGGTCAGGTGAATTAGCCATGCTAAGTGCATCACTCATAGGAAAATGGGTCTGGATTGGATACCGTTCGGAGGTTCGGTGTGGACAGATTGTGCAGAAGGGTCTGCTTCCACACTGGAGGGAATCTCGCCTAAGTAGAATTGGACAGTGCGAAAGAAACGAGTTGACATCTAGCAGCTCGTGTTTGAAAGGGAAGTGGATTATTTAAATGCATGTGGGGAGTTTCTCAAAGGACATATACAACAAATGCAAGCAGTCGCAAATTCTTTCCACAAAATACAGTTGTACCGCCCATTCAGAAACATAGACGGAATTATAGAATCCCCAGAGCATGCAAATAGTCCATTCATCCCCAAAATCCACACCCACCATCCGGACAGCATCACATCCATTATCATCCCCACACTTCATCACAGTAAAGCTGCATTTCCACTGGCTGTAGTACCTAGTCCACACAGCCATGAACACTATTACCAACTTTGCATGGTTAATTCAACTATCTTTCACCTCTTTGGACTGTGGGAGTAAAGTGGAATTTCCATTCAATCTGCTTATGACTCTTCCTGGTGAACGCATTTTGCAACTGCGACTTGAAAAATTAAACTTGGCTATTGAGGAGCCTTAAACACCTTAGCCTATGACAACACTCCTGATATTAACGGATAAACTGAAATATTTCCATACGGGATCAAAAAGCCGATCTGAAGGCCGACATTTCTCACCAGCTATCCTGAAACATTAGTCCCGATGTGTCTGAAATTGAAAGCACATCCATAACCTCACGAATTTGACGTAGATGAACCAAAATCTTCAACACAAGCCCGAATTAACTTAGTTTTGTATTTATAACGCGCAAAGACGCCGCCACATCGCCCCCTTCCCCCGCAAAATCTGCCTGATCATCCATCCTGAAATTAGATGTTCATTGTCTTCTTTCCCTTCTGTCTGGCCAGTTTACCAAGGTTGAAAGTGTCATTCTTTGTGTTGTTAATTTCTTGCTCTCAGACATCTATCTTAATTGAATATTTAAGATGCAAGCAAAGAACGCTCTGTCCCCAGAAGCCTGTTCCACGACTCAATATGTTTATGGCTGTTTAACCAATACGTGGGATATTCAAAACATATAAGATCTGATTGAATTGGTGGAACTGGACAAAATATTTCCTATTCTAAGGACAAAAGGTTCCATAAGCACTTGTTTTAAATGGTGCGACCATTTAAGATAGAAAAAAGGCATGTTCTGGTTGTTATATCATAGGCCTGTGAGTCTTCATTTTTTTCTTTCTCAAAGGTGATTGGATGTAGGCAATTTCAATATTTTGTTGAATGCTTATTGAATACTGAATGGACGAAAGACTACCAGAAGAATTTTGACCTGAAGTTAAAATCAGATCCGGGGAAAACATTGAATTGTTCAACAGGCTCAATTGACATCCTGGTTTGTTCGCTGGTTTGTTAAAATGACCATCCATGTTCAAATGCGGCACATGATACGAAAAACATACTCAACAGTAGAATAATTAAGAACGTTTCTATACAAAAGCAGAACCCATTGCTAATTGTTTGCTCTGTTTAGGTCGGAAGTGTCAAGGCCAATCCAATAATAAAAACTCTGTGATTATCGTGGCAAGGTGATTCCCGGGTTTCAGGGACTCATGAATACGCTCAGTTTACTTCAGGTTCTGAAGCGAATGCAGCCAAGCAATATGTCTCATCATGGACCAATTCCACATCGAGAGCGGCTCGCTCATTAATGATCTACTTAAGCTGCAGTGCACAGTGAAAAACAAGGTGTTTATATCCGGGATAGGAGATGAAGCAGAGTCAGAGATACGGTCAAAAGGAGACGGGGGTAGGGAGGGGAATAACGTAGGCTGTGAAGCTGAAAGTGTGATCTGGTATGAGAGACTGAGACAAGGAGTGTAGAAGAAAGGGAGGCAACGGCAGGATTTCGTAAAATCAGTGATTAGCCAAGAAACCTGCTGGAGAAACACAGAAGTGGTGAGCGTGACCATAAATGCAAGAGAAATAGAACACAAGAGTTGACGTGGGATTTAAAATATCAAAGCAAAAGAAAAAAATGAATGACATTCAGCTCTCCTCTCGATTCTGCTGCATACGAAAAGTGCTGGTGCATGCAGCCATATCAATGTCTTCAGCCTTAAGGACGACCTTCGAACCCTCGAAGGACAGTACCTTTTTTTGCACAATCAATGTTTGGGTCCGTGTGACGCAAACGTTTATAATTGCTGAGCCCCTGCCTCCAAACAGTGTACTGTGGTTGGTGGGAGTGTGAGAGTGCCACCTTGTGGGGTGGCACTGGGTGTGTTGAATCTGTGCTGTCCTCTTTGATGGTGGAATCTCTTACATTCATCATCACGAATTTCTTCAGCACTTTAATGTCAATCTCTGCCTCCGAGGTGATCACCGCATTAAACCACTGATGCGGAGTACCTAAATGCAATATTTACAACGTCAAACAAATCACACACACACACACACACACACACACACATAGCTCAGGTCAGGAAATAGCGCTGATTGAAACGAAAGTTCCGCATCTGATTGGATCGACTTTTATCCTGCTCGGGAATTGTTCCTTCCCTCTGTATATCTGTGTATTGTTACTCTGGCTTCCGTTCAATATTCTTATCTCCTCCGCTCTAATCTCTCAACTACTATTCTTCACTCTATGCTTCTAAAGGGCTACTTTTCATTGCTTAAATTTCACAAGGATTTTATTTCCATCTGTACATTTCCTGAATTCAGTTTTTCCCCTCGTCTCGTGTTTGGAGTGATCAATTAAAGATACATGGGGCCATAGAGACACAGTTGGAGAGAGAAATATAAGGATGGGAAGAAAAAATACGGAGGATTTCCAAAGAAAGGACAGAACGTGGCTTTTGACATTTAAGACAAAGCTTCGTGCACCGTTTTTAACGTTCAACAATAACCGTTCCACACTGCAGTATGTGCCCCAGTCAATATATTTGATTCTATACGTTCCTAAAGGAACTGGATGCATTGCATTGATGTTCCAGCAGTCATTGCAAGGATACAGATGATACAAGTGAATCAATGATTGTCAGAATGCAACCTCAGTCACTCCACCCTGATACATTGGTGAATGTTCAAGAAACCAATTAAAGGAGCAAATCGTTGGCCTGAAAAAACACTGGTGACCCACCTACAGGTTAATCCAAAGATATTCCACAAGTATATCAAGATGAAGCGAATATCCAGGGAATGATCAGTCCCGAATATGGAACAAATTGGCAACATTTGCGAAAACGAGGCAAACACCGGAAGGGTGTTAAATGAGACACAATTTTTGAATATGCAAGTCCACATAACCTTGCGAGCTGAAAGTCATGGCTAAGAAACCTGGTTAATTATTTTCAGTAGGAAACCAAGTGTTTGGCAGGTAATCGATTAATCGGCATTTCAGCAATAAATCTGATACAATCCCAAATGTAAGAAAGGCAAGAAGCTAAAATCGCAGAGGATCCAGAGGTCTTTGGGAATATCGATTAAAAAAAGCTCAGAATTCGACACGATGGTTATGGTAAAGGACAGTTTATGAAACTGGCATTAATGGAAACCACAGTGGTCATTTTTGTCTCACTTAATCTTCGTGATATTCATAACTAACTGACATGTGGAGATGAGAACTTCGGAGTTGGATTACAATGCCATGCAAATTAAACTTGCAGATTATACAAAGATTAGCCAAGTCGGTTACAATTAATATATTTTAAATTTTATTAGATGAATCGATTTTGCCTGTTTGAATTTAAACCTGATACGCAATGACGAATGAACAGACAAGGCATTACGTATTGAATGGCAAGACAACTGGTTTCAGAGAGGCGAACATTCATCTTGGTGCACTTGAACACAGATCGAAGAATATGACAGGAGAGTTCACGAGGGTAGTTGAGAAGGAGTATTAGATGCTTGCCATTTTGAGGTGTGCCACTGTTAGAAAAACACGTTGGTCAATTTGGAGCTGTAATAACCTTTGCTTAGGTCATTGCTGAAGTTTGTGTGCAGATTTTGAAGCTGTGGTTATACGAGAGGGGGCGAATAGAATATGTTACAGGAATATGTTGCCTTTGATGAAACTACGTATGGATAATGACATGTTTTTCCTTGAGCGTCGGTGGTTAAATGGGGACCACGGGCAGGTGGATGAGCGTAGCACAGGCATGAACAGGGTGAAGTCAAGGACGCTGTTTCTCTTCGTCGAAATATCAACATCAAGCGAAATAAATTTTAAAGTGTGAGGCAGAAGGCTGAAAGAAACCTAAAGCTATTATCTATTGGTATGCGAGGAATTCCTACTCATGTAGGAATATGGCCAGCCAAAGACAGAAGTGGGGTTTGTGTGTGGTCACTGTGGAGATCGCATATATTTCTCATCAGATTTCACTCAGGAAAAGGAGCATATGGTAGAAGACAAGACTGTGATACGTGCTATTGGACTACAAACAATTGAGGTTAGTAAGGAGGACGTGTTATGGATGCTAGAAGGTGTAAAAGTGTGTACGTTAACTGGGCTGTAAGGGATTTATCCGAGGATTCTCTGAGACGCCAGAGAGGAGATGACGGAGCCTTTAACCTTGATATTTGTGTGGTCATCTTCTGCAGGTTTAGAGGACTGAAGAACTGCAAATTTTGTGACCTTGCACAAGAAGGATGGAGAGACGGCCCACGCTATTATAGACCAGTGAGCATTAGTTCTGTTGTCGTAAAAATGCTGGGAAGAATTATAAGAGATAGGATTCGTAATCATCGAACAAGCATCAATTTGATTGGAGATAGTCAACGTGGTTTCGTCACGGGCGAGTCGTGTCTCACAAACCTCATTAAGATTTCTCAGAAGGTGACCGAGTATATGGATGAGAGTAGAGTAGTTCATGTGCTGAACATGGACTTCAGTAAAGTTTTTTATATGATTCCACATAATAGGCTTTTGGAGAAAATATGAAACCATGCGATTGAGGGTTATTTAGCAGTTTGGATTAGAAACTGGCTTTCCGTAAGAAGGCAGCAAGTGATAGTTGATTGAAAATATTCATTCTGGATTCCGGTTACGAGCAGTGTGCCACAAGGATCTGTTTTGGACCCAATGCTGTTTGTCATTTTTTTGTAAATGACTTGGCCGCTGGCCTACGTGGATGGATTAGTAAATGTTGCAGATGACACGAAAGTCCATGGAGTAATGGACAGTGTGGAAGAATGTGGCAAGTTGCAGGGTGATTTGGATAAACTGCAGAATTGGGCTGAGAAGTGCCAAAAGGAGTTCAAATGCAGATAAATGTGAGGTGATTCACTCTTAGAAGGACAACAGGAAGAGAGATACTGGGTCAATGGAAATATTATTGGGAGTCTAGATATGCAGACAGATTTTATTGTCTATGTACAGAGATCTCTGAAAGTTGCCAACCAGATTGATAGTGCACTTAAAAGGCATACGATGAGTTAGGTTTTGTTGGAAGAGAGATTGAGGTCATGCTGCGACTGTACGAAATGCTAATGCGGCTTCCCCTGGAATATTACATCTAGTTCTGGAAGCCCCATTACAGGAAGGATGTGGAAGCATCGGAAAAAGAGTAGAGGTGATTTACCAGGACGTTACCTCGTCTGGAGAGAAGGTCTTATGAGTAATGTCTGGAGAGAAGAAGGCTAAGAGGGGATTTAATAGAGACATACAAGATTATCAGAGGATTCGTTAGGGCGGAATATGAAAGACTGTTCCCTCGGATGATGACGTCGGTTTGTACAAGGTGAAATAGGTACAAACTAAGGGATGAAAGATTTACGACAGATGTCAGAGGCAGGCTCTTTACTTAGATAGTGGTAAGAACATGGAATGGCATATCTGTCAGTGCAGATAACTCAGAAACATTAGGGGTGTTTAAACAGTCCTTGGATAAGCATATGGATGACGATGGGACAGGGTAGGGAGATGGACGAAGTTTCGTTCAAAGGTCGGCGCAACCTCGCGAGTTAAAGGGCGGGTTCTGCGCTCTATTGTTCTCTGTTCTCTGTCCTATTTTCCATGTTCGACGATTAAGACAGAATATAGTTTTCACCAGAGTGTCATTGCCGTTTTGATTGCACTGTCAGCGAAGATAGTACTTGTGGGAAACGTAACAATCATTCGAAAGTACTTAGAGGATCACTCAAAGTGTCAAATGATTCAATACTATGCCCCAAGTGCGGGAACGTTGCACTTGTGAAGTTGGTATTATTACTATTGTCAGTACCGATTTGAAGTGTCAAATAGGCTCTTGTATAATCTTTCATTCCCGTCTCCACTACTCTGAATCATTACTTTCTACACGCCTCAAATAATACATTCCAAACTGCTCAGTCATTAAATCGAACAGCACTTAGTCACTACATCCAACTGCCCTCAGTCACTATCCAATTACCTTACTCACAACTTTCCAAGTCAGTTCAGCCAGTCAAGGAATCACTATGGTAAAGTCACTGGCACTGCCTTTACAGCAAGTCCATCCTTTATCAGTTAAGTGGTACAAAATTGCATGCAGTATTCATTCGTGATCTCTTTTAAGCCGCATGTATTTGGCGCAAGATGTCGCTGACACTGCATTCGGTACTGGTTGCTCTGAAAGCCGACGTTTCATTTTCCTTCTTCTTGTCCTACCTGCATGCTTTGCTTTTGCAACAAGGACAAGTAAGTCTCTTTGGACATCACACTTTCTGAATTTATCGCCATTTTCATTTGAAACTGTCTTCCCCCGTTTTGTTACCACAATGGATTTCATTCTGTATTATTTTGTCCAATCATTCAACTTGTGCAAATGGTACGAAAGCTCTCTGCATCTTTTCCACAGGCCTTCGCGGCTCACAGCTTTGGTGTTCAGATACTTTCCTTGAATTTTTACATAATCCAAAATTTCCTCAACTTGCTCAGAATCAGTCTGAAGATTATATGCTTCTGCTGTGTTAGGTTGAGGAGTAAACGATTTCAAAGTCAAAGTCTCAGATCCTGTACAGGCAGTCGAGGCAATGTCAATCAAAAATGTTGTCAATATGTCCTCGTATCCCTGAGTTCGGAATGGGAATATTTGGCGTCGCCAGTTTGGCGCCGATCATTTGGCCCCGCCGTTTTGCCTCTGAACTGTTTTTGCGCTCTTTACTTTGGCGCCGTTTTGGCGCCAATACGTTTGGATAACCATCATGTGAAAATATTGGTTTGTCTCTCTTGCTAAGAATGTTTTCAATGTTAAGGCAGATGAGCTTAAGTATCGTCAAGGCCGTAGATGACTACTAACAATTGTTAAATGAGAAAATGATAACAAAATGAGACTTGAACCTACAGTGGGTCATTGCAGCTTTGACTATCAACTCTTGCAATTTGAGAAAATCACACCGGGTCTCTTCTTTAATTCTGAATTGGCGCCAAAGTAATGAGCGCCGAAAAAAGTTTACAGCCAAAACGGCGGGGCCAAAACATACCCGATCCCGTGAGTTGTCACTGTCTCTGCAATGGAAAGAAATGAAGGTGGCATATCAGCTTTAAAAAAGGTACAGTGTACGATTTTAGAGGAACACAAAACAATTATGTACTGCATTAATTTCTCAAAGAAATGCATCGTGTGTCTTGTTAATGCACCGTCTGTGGGCGATGTGATAGAATTGGATGAGTCATCACAAGAGCACAAGTTGACAAGAAGTTCCCGGAAGCAAATGAATGCCGAAACAATTAAACGCTCGATAGATAAGTAAGTAAAGAATTTACAGGGTGAGGCAAGTGGATAGAATAACTCTGACGGGTAGCATTAAGGAGAATATTTTACGATTACATCAAAAGGAACATTCAGGTAGGATTTGGTCCTGCTGAGTTCTAAGAGCGTAATTGTTGCTTCAACTGAAGCTCACTAGTAAAATGTGATAACATTATTTCGTAGATGACTTTATTTCCAAGAAGAACAACAGGTCAGGCAGCATCCGTAGAGAAGGAAAATCGATGTTTCAGGCCAGATCCTTTCATCGAGTCTTCTTTATAGAGCGAGAAAGAGAACTTCTTCAAGGTAGGCATCCTTGGAAGAGGCTTGGCAGTAAGGTTGAAATCGACTCGGAGACGATGGGGTCTGCAGATGCAAGAGATCAGGATTCGGAGTGTGTTGCTGGAGAAGCACAGCAGGTCAGGTAGCATTCGAGGATCAGGAACATCGACCTTACGGGCTGGAGCCCTTCATCAGGAATATCAGCCCGAAAAGTCGATTTTTTTCATACTTGGATGCTGCCTGACCGGTTGTGCTTTTCCAGCAACGGACTCTTAATTGTAATCTCCAGCATCGGCAGACCTTACTGTCTCCTCCTTTATTCTGGATAAGTACGATGCAAGCAGAGAATATTGTTGAATGGACTTCCCAGGTATTGATCAGATTTATGTTAAGATTACGGAGGTCCAACGTTTGGCCAAGTAACTACAGTGACGGGCAATCTATTTGGTGACAAGTGGATACAAATGATTTCTCAGGGGGACGATTGTGTACCAGACGAAATGTTACACAGATATGTGTGCCATGATACAATTTCGAAGAAGGAAGAATGAATGGCTGGAAATTCGAAATCAGAGAGGAACTGAAAAGTCTTGCTGTGTGTAGACACAGATTCGTGAATGTGTCAAGGCAGGTTCTGAAGGCAATTGATGAAGCACTTCGCATGGTTCCATTTCCCATGTGTCCTTTTCGCTCATAAACGCAAGGAGATCAAGTTTCATCTGGAAATAGCTTTGCTTGAGACATTGCTGGAGTTCTCGGAACTGCCTGGTCAATGCACAACAGAAAGATTTGACAACACTAGAGGGAGTGCACGGAATATTTACCACGAATTTGCCTGAAATGGAGCTTTGAAGGAGGGTGGGAATTGTTCGAGTCGTCTTCTCTGGAGAGGAAGATATTGCTTGTAGGCCTGGCAGCGGAGTAGAAATTAGAAAGAGCATTGACATGCTGAAAGAATAAAAAAATCCTGTTTTCAATGATCGAAACTAATATAACAAAAAACGCAATTTTGAAGGGAAAGATAGGAGTCTCATGAGGCTTTTCGAGTAAAAGCAAATTTGCAGAAGTGGTATTGGTGTTTGTGCTGCATTGGTTGGGAGGACAGTTCAGGTGGGAAACATTTCAAACAGTAAAATGTAGTGAAGCAACACTTGAAGTATCATCATATCCAAAACTATGGGTTTATTTGGAGAAAGTGAGATTTATGAAAGTGGTAGTTTACCGTTGGTCGAATGGCCTCTGCATTACGACTGGAATCTAAAACTCTGTGTTCTCTCTCTTGAGTCATTACATTCAATTCACCTTTTTCACTGCATCGCGATCATCTCAGTCATTAATTTCCACTCCATTGGGACACTACATCGCATTTCTCTCACACGTGACTTCCCACCATTACCCACTCAGTTACGTTTGCTCGCTGAGCTGGTAGTTTGTTCTCAGAAGTATCGTCACCATTTGCGGGAACATCATCACTGAGCTCAGTTGAAGCGCTGGTGTTCTGTCCTGTCTTCTATTTATTTATCTTCGTCTGTTAAGGTGGGTGATATATTTTCCAGTTCTTTTTCTCAGAAGTTGTTAAATGCAATCCATTCAGATGTATTAAATGATGGAGTTCCGGTTTGAATGCCAGAGCTCAGAGAATGCCCATGCGTGTCGCTGTTCAGCCAGTCCGAGGTGGGTGTGAAGTTGCAGTTGAAGGAGTGTCTTTGTTCGTCTGCGTGTAAGGATACTAGTGTTAGCTAGTCATGTCTTATCGTGGCTAGTTGGTGTTAATGTATCCTTGAGTTTAGATGTCTGACTCTTTCTCCAATGTAATGTTTCTTGCAGTCCCTACCGTGCTTTTTGTAAATGGCATTCGTTTTGCTCGTTGTTGCTCAAAGGTGCTTTAGGTTCATCAGTAGCAGTTTCATTTTGTTAGTAGATTTGTCGCTACCAGCACGCTATCGGACAGGCGGGAAACTAGCCACCAGGAGACATGAACACTAAGTAGTAATCAAAACGCATGATCAGCTATCACTACTTTCCTGAAACAGAGATGAAGTAGGACATCACTACGATTTGACATCACATCCCATTCGGGGACAGGCTAAACAGAGACATGAACGGGAGTGCCTAATGGGCGTGGCATTCAAACAGCAACTCCATCAATAAACACATCGATTTGGATCCCATTTACCAACCTCTGAATAAAAGAAAACGAACCGGAATTTGTATCACTCACATTGGCAGACCAAGAGACAGAAATAAATAG
>NC_057717.1:62132963-62134844 GCF_004010195.1 Chiloscyllium plagiosum | reverse complement strand
ACCTCTACAATTTTTATCATCTTTAGGACAGAGTGAGGGACTTTACTATTCCTTTCTTCTACTCGGGTTCTGTCTTTCACCTGTATTTGAAAACAACATCCCAGGAAATTCTTCCCGTCTGCTTTCATCTCTATCCCAAATATTTGATGTAATTGGACCTAATGGGTTTCTCCCATAAAACTGTTTCATTCCATGAGGTTTTCTTTATTGTTAAATATATTGGATTATACTTTTAATCGGGACAGTCAAGAGCTGGCCGGAAGAGTCCTCGGTGTACTGTAACGAATGGATTATTTAAGAGATCACCTCTGAGATCTTCCTGCCTCCGCCGTTCTTTACATTCTTAATTCCAAAGATATCCTTTACATTTCTCTCTCCGGGACACTTTCATCCCGTTAGTTTTATCCCATGCACACTAACCCCCACCTTTCCAGACCTTTTTCATAGAACCTGAGATGTATCTCTGTGTTACTGTGTTCCCTTTGATTTTTCTACATCTCCACAATCCACCAGGCTGCAGGCATCTGTTTCTATGACTTGTGCATTTGTACTTTGTGGAAACGTTATCACTAAGTAAGACGACCACACCATAGCCTGACAGAATCCAACGACTAGACAAAAACTAATATAGTGTACGTAAACATTCTTCCCATTTTACAGTGGTATTGAAGCACCGAGAGACTTAGCATACAATAGTACAGAAACTATCCCGCGCTCGCACCGCTACTGTATAATCAGTTATTTAAAGTTTTTTCAAATTAAGTTTAAGTGGCTCTTCTGTCGATTCAGTTGTCCAGACTTCTGTCTCCACTGGAGATTCCACTGGCCCTTTGATCCGAGTGTAGTGAGTCCAGCCTTTCTCTGTCGTTCTTATCGATGTTTCAGTGGTCAAGAGTTCTTGGTACGGCCCCTCCCATTCTGGTTGCAATTTGGTCTCAGTCCATGATTTGACTAGGACTCAATCCCCAGGTTGGATCGGATGGATGGCAAATTCAGGGGGTGGAGTCTGTGCCAGCGAACACTGTTTTCTGAGGAAAGATAAGGAGTAGGACAAGCCCAGTATATACTTATTCAAGAACAGATCTTTAGTCTCCAGAGTCGGCAGTTCCCCTTTTTTTTCCGAGATAGGGCAGGCTACATAATATCTCATAAGGAACAGCCTCATATCTTTCCATGGGGCCGTTCATACTTTCAAAATTGCTGTAGGCAAACACTTAGTCCAAGGGAGTCTGGTTTCTATTAGTAATTTCTGTAACTGTTACTTGAGTGTCTGGTTCATTCTGTTAATCTTTCCTGATGAAGTGCCAAGGAGTGTGGAACCTCCAAGAGATTCCTTATCCCTCCATTTTCCCCTGGAGTATCCTGGAAGTAATATGAGTTCCCTGATCTGAATCTATACCTTCCATTATACCGTATCTAGGGATTAATTGTTCGAGTATTACCATGGACTCCCAACTTGCGGTGGCAGTGGCTAACCGGTATTCTTCCACCCATCCAGACAGGTGATCAACCATCACCAGCATATACCTCAGTCTTCCCACTCGGGATATTTCGGTATAATCTATCATCTCGAATGCTCTGAAATGGTCTGAGCTCAGGTTCTCTCCCTCCTGGGACTTGTATCCTTAAAACCTCGTTGTTGTTTTTTTACGTTATACATCCCTCGCATATCTGTTTGGCTATCGGATATATCCCTTTGCATCCATATTTCCTTACGACTACATCACACATTGCTTGCACTCTCCAGTGACTCCTATGTTGTAGGATAGCCATAATCTCTTGCATCATCATTTTATTCAACATTTCCCTCCCGTCGGGTAACATCCAGCATTCATCCGCTGTCTTTGCAACTCCTAAATCTTTTAGTTACTTTTCGTCCTT
>NC_057717.1:62117292-62132463 GCF_004010195.1 Chiloscyllium plagiosum | reverse complement strand
TTTCATCAACGATTTCCAATAAATTTGACAGCCATGATCTCCCACGCACAAAACCATGCTGACTACTCCTGTTCAAACCTTGCCTTTCCAAATGCATGTACATATTAACTCGCAGAAACTTATCATGCAACTTACCAATACAGATGTTAAGCTTAATGGTCTATAGTTCCCAGTTTTTTCTTTGCAGCCCTTCTTGAATAGTGTCACAGCATTAATTACCCCGCAGTCTTCGTGGACATCATTTAAAATGAGATGAATGAGACAAGTTTTACTTGCATAGAGGGCAGAAGCTTCTCCGCAGGTGGTAAGAGCGGATATGTGTAAATTTTTAAACTGGCATTTAGACAGAAATATGAGGAGGAAGAGAATGGAGGCCTATGGGTCACATATGATGGTACCAGATTCGAATACTTTCAGGATGGCACAGTCAGTTTGGGCTTTAGGTTTCCTTACTGTGTTGAACTGCTCTCTTTTCGAACTTTCGGCAACTCTCCTGTCAAATCGCTCCAGAGTCTTGGATGTTTCATTCAATCTGTCTCTCATTCTTTTGAAATCCGTTGGATTCCAGCTCAACCTTCTCAATCCAGTGTGATTGGATCATCCCTCCATTCTCATTTTCTGATTGAACCTTCTCTGCCCTGCCTCAAAAGCAAGACTATCTTTATTTTTAGGTACTCAGACAGTTCATAACATTTGAGGTGAGGTCTGATTCATAAACCTTATTGAATTCTTTGAAAAGGTGACGAAGGAGGTTGATGAGGGGAAAGCGGTAGATGTGGTATATATGGATTTTAGTAAGGCGTTTGATAAGGTTCCCCATGGTAGGCTACTGCAGAAAATACGGAGATATGGCATTGAGGGTGGGTTGGAGGTTTGGATTAGGAATTGGCTGGATGGAAGAAGACAGAGGGTAGTAGTTGATGGCAAAGTTTCTTCATGGAGTGCCGTCACTAGCGGTGTTCCGCAAGGATCTGTTTTGGGACCATTGCTGTTTGTCATTTTTATAAATGACCTGGAAGAGGGGTTAGAAGGTTGGGTGAGCAAGTTTGTGGATGATACGAAAGTCGGAGGAGTTGTTGACAGTGAGGAATGATGTGGCAGGTTACAGCAGGATATAGAGAAGCTGCAGAGCTGGGCAGAAAGGTGGCAAATGGAATTCAATGTAGCTAAGTGTGAGGTGATTCACTTTGGGAAGAATAACAAAAAGATGGGGTACTGGGCTAATGGTCGGATACTTGGTAGTGTGGATGAGCAGAGGGATCTTGGTGTCCATGTACACAGATCTCTGAAAGTTGCCACCCAGGTAAATAGTGCGGTGAGGAAGGCATATGGCGTACTGGCTTTTATTGGTAGAGGAATTGAGTTCCGGAGTCCTGAGGTCATGATGCAGTTGTATAAGACTCTGGTGCGGCTGCATCTGGAATATTGTGTGCAGTTTTGGTCGCCATACTATAGGAAGGATGTGGAGGCACTGGAACGGGTGCAGAGGAGGTTTACCAGGATGTTGCCTGGTATGGAAGGAAGATCGTATGAGGAAAGACTGAGACACTTGGGGCTGTTTTCATTAGAGAAAAGAAGGTTTAGGGGTGACTTGATTGAGGTGTACAAGATGATTAGGGGGTTAGATAGGGTTGACAGTGTGAACCTTTTCCCGCGTATGGAGTCGGGTATTACAAGGGGGCATAGCTTTAAATTAAGGGGGGGGGGTAGATATAGGACTGAAGTTAGGGGTAGGTTCTTCACTCAGCGAGTCGTGAGTTCATGGAATGCCCTGCCAGTAGCAGTGGTGGACTCTCCCTCTTTATGGGCATTTAAGCGGGCATTGGATAGGTATATGGAGGATAGTGGGTTAGTATAGGTTAGGTGGGCTTGGATCGGCGCAACATCGAGGGCCAAAGGGCCTGTACTGCGCTGTATTCTTCTATGTTCTATGTTCTATACCTTGCAACAAGTACAAGACCTTCCTATTTTTAGACTACATTCCCTTTGTAATAAGCATTTGGTCTGCTTTTTCTATTGCTTGCTTTTCCAGATTGAGACACAATGACTTCCAAAGCCCTTTGTACTGCCAGTCTGAATCCAAACCCCGTCAGCCTGACCATAAAGCAGGAACATGCTGGAATGTATTCTGAAAGATATGATATTAAACAATGAGTGGGCCTTTATAAACAATGGGATGCACATAGTTTTGTAAAAAGCAAATGTTTTTAAATCTGTCAGATTTTATATTTTGGAGTCGCCAAAAATGGCAGAACAGTGAAGTGTGGGGGACAAAAGTGTCGATATAGGTAATATCTGAAATTTAAGAAGCACTTTGACACGTATCAAGAAGGGCTGAAGATCAGCTAGGGAGAGAATAAGGCTCCTTAAAGATTAATGGGCTATAAAATGGGAACACATTTGATGGGGGATATCCAAAACAAGTACTTTGCGTTAGGATTTACTGAGGAGAAAGCCATGGATAGTGTCGAACTGGAGGAAATAAAAGTTATGTCTTGAAAAGAGTTCACATTGGAGACCCAGAGGCGCTCGATGTCTTAAAATGCAAAAAATGTAAATAAAACCTTTGGACATGATGAGATGCATCCCAGGAACTTGTGAGAAGCTAGGGTTGAAATTACAGGGCACTTCCCTGAGATTTTGTACATCATCTACATCCACTGCAGACCAGTCTGATTGTTGGCAGGGGTAGGTACGTTGTTTGATGAGATTCTGAGAGACAGGATCATCATGCAATTGGAAAGGCACGTACTGATAAGCGATAGACATCGTGGCATTGTGCGTGGAAAATGATATCACAAGTAACTGGTTGATGTTTCGAGGTGGTAGTACGGTGATAGATCAAGGCGAATCAGTAGACCTCGTCTCCATGAATTTAACAAGGCCTTTGACGAGAGTCCGCATTTCAGATTGTCTTATAAGCTTTCATCACACAGGATCAGGGTCCATTCAACAACTGGATTCAAAATAGGTTTATAAAGTGTTGCTGCTCAAACTGCAGGCCTGTGACCAACGGTGTTCCACGGGTTTTCACTGTTGTGCATCATTTTAAAAGTAATTTGGATGAAAATATAGGAGGCGTAGTTAGCAAGTTTGTGAATGATTTTGAAATTGGTGTTAAAATGGAGAGTGAAGAACATTATCAAAGAACATAACAGAGGAACAGTATTATTGGGCAAGCGAGGTCAAGGAGTAGACTAGAAACAATCCTGGTAATTGTAGACCAGTGAGCCTTCCTTTACTTGTTGGTAATGTGTTGGAAACGGTTATAAGAGATAGGATTTTGAATCATCTCGAAAAGAATAATTTGATTAGGGATAGTCAGCACGGTTTTGTGAAGAGTAAGTCGTGCCTCACACACTTTATTTACTTCTTTGAGAAGGTGACCAAACTGGTAGATGAGAGTAAACTAGTTGATGTGGAATATATGGATTTCAGCAAAGCTTTCGACAACGTTCCCAACAGTAGGTTATTGTAAAAAATGCGGAGGAATGGGATTGTGGGAGATATAGCAGTTTGCATCAGTAATTGGCTTACTAAAAGAAGACAGAGGGTGGTGGTTGATGGGAAATGTACATCATGGAGTCCAGTTACCAGTGGTGTACCGCAAGGGTCGGTGCTGGGTCCACAGCTGGACGTCATTTTTACAAACGACCTGGATGAGGGCCTAGAAGGGTGGGTTAGTAAATCTGCAGACGACACTAAGGTCGGTGGAGTTGTGGATAGTGACGAAGGATATTGTAGGTTACAGAGATACATAGATAAGCTGCAGAGCTGGGCTGAGAGGTGGCAATTGAGTTTAACGAGGATAAGTGTGAGGTGATTCACTTTGGTCGGAGTAACCAGAATACAAATTACTGGGCTAATGGTAAGATTCTTGGTAGTGTAGATGAGCAGAGAGATGTCGGTGTCCAGGTACACAGATCCTTGAAATTTGCCACCCAGGTTGATAGGGTTGTTAAGAAGGCATGCAGTGTTTTAACTTTTATTAACAGAGGGATCGAGTTCCGGAAGAATCAGGTTATGCTACAGCTGCACGAAACGTTAGTGTGGCCGCACTTGGATTATTGTGTACAGTTCTGGTCACTGCATTATAAGAAGGATGTGGAATCTTTGGAAAAGGTGCAGAGGAGATTTACTAGGATGTTGCATGGTATGGAGGAAAGTTCTTATGATGAAAGTCTGAGGGACTTGAGGCTGTTTTCGTTCGAGAGAAGAAGTTTGAGAGGTGACTTAATAGAGACATATAAGATAATCAGAGGGTTAGATAGGGTGGACAGGGAGAGCCTTCTTCCAAGAATGATGACAGCAAGCACGAGCGGGCATAGCTTTAAATTGAGGGGTGATAGATATAGGACATATGTCAGAGGTTTCTTTACTCAGAGAGTAGTAAGGGTATGGAATGTTTTCCTGCAATGGTGGTAGATTCGCCTACATTTAAGTCATTGTTGGACAAGCATATGGACGTACATGGAATAGTGTACCGTAGATGGGTTTCGGATTGATATGACAGGTCAGCGCAACATCGAGGACCGAAGGGCCTGTACTGCGCTGTAATTTTCTATGTTCTGTGTAAAATGTTCTCTATTAGGGTCTTGGGGAGCATCGTGTGTCAAGATTGGTCTTATTGTAGGTTCGATTTTACTTGCTGTCGCCTTCGTCTTTTGTTGTGCTTTACGTTTTATTAATTTTTTTCAGTTCTCAGCACAAGACGGCAACTTGTTGTCATTTCAGCTACTCCCAGATTTGGTTCCTATTCTGACGGATACCCACCGCTCTACTATTATGATGTGACAACTGCCACGGTGCAAGGATTATTTCCACGTGGGGACATCGATAATACTTCTGAAGAACGCGTGGGGCCTAGATTGTGAGGGTTCTTGGGTCTTTTTTCCTGGTCTCGTTACTGGAGAAAAGATTTTAGGCCCAAGGGACCCAAGAACGGAGGAAAAACACGTAAAGCATCAGACTCCAAAAATTATTAAGTGCGTGCTGGAACCTGCGTTGTTTGTATAGGGCACAAGAAGGGCTGTGTTTATTGTCTTCCTTCTCTCGGCGAAACCCGTACGTCTCAAAGGGGAGAGTATTGGAAAATAAAGAGCATGAAAGCATCAGAAGGTGATTTGTTGCAAGGGGTCTGTGGAATGAAGGATGTAAAATTATTTAGTGCGTGTTGGAACCTGCGTTGTTTGTATAGGGCACAAGAAGGGCTGTGTTTATTGTCTTCCTTCTCTCGGCGAGACCAGTACGTCTCAAAGGGGAGAGTATTGGAAAATAAAGAGCATGAAAGCATCAGAAGGTGATTTGCTGCAAGGGGTCTGTGGAATGAAGGATGTGTTAAGAATAGTGGAATGCTCTGACATCAATTAGCAGTGTAAGGTTACGGCTGAAAGGACACCATGGCGAGATGAGATAACACAGTTAGTAAAGTTAGTAATTAGTAGTTAGTGCAGTCAGCTTGAGACAGAAGACTATTGTAATAGATGGAGGAGCTAAATATCTAATGATGGAATTTTAGTCTCGAATGGAAGATTGCTGTAGCAGAGGTGATAATAAATAAGCAATTTTAACGTTAGAATAACATTAAGTGGAATATCGGAAATTCTATTTTGTCACAACTAAAGAGTTAATGGGAACTAGCAACAGTGGTTTATTGTGTAGCTGGAGTTAGGTATTTTCGATTAACTTGGTTGGACATGCTGATAATCTAAGAGAAACAGGATTAAAAAAAAGATATGAAAAGAAACACGGACCCTGCGGTTCGTGGGCATTAGAGGATCTGCGTTCTGAATGTCACGGTTTTTTGTTGGCAAATAAAATACCAACTTCTTGATAAACCTTCTGTGTCTCCTGGTGATTTTCCACAATTTCTCCACAACAGTTCTTCCTACAAATTCTCCGTCTCTGGTTTTGTTGCTTTCCACTGCATCTTGTAACAATTCTCTCTCGTGCTGCCTTTCCGTGATTAACCCCTTCAATTCCTCCCTTCTCTTCTTCGGTTCAGCTTTCCTTTCCTCGTCCTCAACCCATTTAACCTCTCCTCCTATTTCCACAGTTCCCTTTATAAAAGGACATTGCTTTGTCTTTTCTGTGTTAGATTAAAGAAGCGGTTTGTCCACCTTCTGCAACTCTGGATATAAAGGAGACTTGTCTTCCTTACCTTTAGTTTCCACTGGCCGCTTCTTTTGTTCTTTTGCAGCTTGCATGCACCCAAAAGACGCCCGTTATGCTCTTACCAGTTTTAGATTTCGCCACCCCGACGGATTTTTTTTATTATTTCTAACTCCTGTTCCCTTTCCAGGTTTTACTTTTTCGAATCACCTTTGATTTATGATTTTTAATTAATCCACCCATTTCAGCACACATATTTATAGCTTCTTTTGGCCAATTGGTTTGCAGTTCTTCGTCCTTTTTCTATTTCTTGGAGATCATCACAATGTCATGTTTTGAGACTCGGAATATTTTACCCAATATTTCAACTATGCCTCATTTACTCATCCTGACATGCATTTTAGTGAAGCTAATCTATTGTCCCTATTCTCACATATCACTCCCCAGTGTCTCACCAGTCCGGTAATGCAGTGCGAATTATTATTATTAGTATTCGCTAAATGCACAATTTATAATCATCCTTTATCGATCTTCAGTCCTAAACTTCCTTGGTTCTACCTAATTAATAACATGCAACCTGTCCTCGTTCGCTCTTCCCATATGGACCCTTACTCTTACCCTCAGAACATGCGAGGAGTTTTTCCTGCACTGTCCGTTCAACCCTCGCCACCACCGATGCGTTATACACAGTGACTTCCTTTGCCTTGCCTGTCCAGCCCCTTGTCACCTGTGAGGCGATATACATGGGGACTTTCTAACACCACGTGAAATTTAATTCCAGGCAACTTCTACTTTCCATTCCCACTAAACCCAATGCAGTGTCATCTCGATCAATCCTCTAATTCTCCTCAAATCTCAATATTTGATCAATCTTCTTGGACCGTTGTATTGGAGAGAACCACCACCAGTTTTCCTATACCCCTGCGTTCCCGAGGACGTCCATCACTCAGCAGAATTTTTCCGAATTAACAGTGAATCACTTACCTTTTTAGCGGGTAGCCACATTTATAGTGTCGGGCTTAGGAGTGTCCCCGACCGATTGGGATGCGCCCTCAGGTCGCTGCCACTTTCGGGTCCGTTTCTTCCCGATCATGCCAATGTCAATGTTGTCGTGGTTGAGTGTGCCAATCAGAATAATCAGGAAACACAGATAATTCCTCAGATTAAAATACTTTATTTGCAAACAGACGTTATGGTCATCAGAGAAGTTATCCCTGGAAGTCCCCGAACAGCGAGAGTCATCTTATGCTTGTGTTTATCTAAAAGCCACGCCCTATCTCCATTACATTAGCATAACCAATCGCACTATGCCTACATTATATCTCTTAACCAGTCAGGCTCTGCCACAATTGTCTTTTGGATTATTGCAGATATGACTTGGTTATTTTGTTCACCTTTATTCACCTCATAGGCCACAGTCACGCAAGGCTGACTTAAGCACACATACCAGACCTAACACTTGAGCAACATCCCAGCAAGTATTACTTTGTAGTTATATACTCACATTTACCATCAGCAGAGGCGATGGGCAGAACAGCCTCCTAATGCTTCTCCATCTTGTGGTTCGAGGTTTTCTTTTGATGAGATTGGGAATTGTGTCCCCAATAACAGCGAAGGCGGCAGAAAACGCTAAACGGTGGCAATGTCAATCCTGGAGAATATAAAATCCTTGTTCTGCAGACATCTAATCAATACCCTCAGTAACTGTCAAAGAGCGACCTGCACTTTCCTCTGTAACTGCAACCTTGACATTTCCTCATGCAGACTGCTCCGCGAATGTTTCTCATCACCACTGTGAAGCTGAGGGAGGACAAACAAAACGTTCTGGAAATGATCAGCAGGTCAGCAGCAATTTCAGATCTGATGAAATATCATAAAGCTGAAACCTGAACTTTTGTCTTTTCTCTGCAGATGCGGCACGGTATGTTGTGTTTTCTGAGATGGTTTTTTTGAAGAAGCTCGCATTCCCAACGTCTCCAGTCTCTTGTGTTTGAACGATACTCGGGGAAGTCTGAAGACATTTTGAGATGAAAGCCGGGCAAGACGTTTCACAGACATAGCGGAGATCCAATGTGATCTTCACTGTATTCGGAAGACAAATGTTTTCAGAAAGCTTTTATTCAGTTTGACGACCTGTTTCTGCGATTCAAATATTGGGCGATTTTCAGGTTTGTCCACCATTGGATTTTACTGGCACGATTTACATCTTTAGCCTTACTGTTAATGTGAAGATGGGTCGTGGGTCTGCAGTTTCCTCTCCTGCTGTTGAAAAAAGTTCATTCTGTCTGTGAGAGGAAATGGATTGTTGTTGGTTCTAAACATTTCTTTTTTCAACCAACAGTCAGCTGCTTTGCGAGGAGGAGGTGGATCTCCTGTTAGATTGAAATGTAAATGAAGCAGCAGCCCACAAGTATACGGCTGGTGTTTAAAGCCCATAACGAATAGCTTTTGTTTGGGCACACTTCATCCCTGCAGCATTGTATCAACAGAGACTTGACAGGAAAGCGTCATATATACCTGAAAGCTACTGACCAGTCAGTAGCCCCAGATAGCGAGCTCTAACATGATGAAAACCCCGAGTGGTACACTGCTGCCTAACACCATTATCCTGTCACGGCTTGATC
This sequence comes from Chiloscyllium plagiosum, assembly GCF_004010195.1. Lineage (NCBI taxonomy): Eukaryota > Metazoa > Chordata > Chondrichthyes > Orectolobiformes > Hemiscylliidae > Chiloscyllium > Chiloscyllium plagiosum. The sequence continues at coordinate 62,123,728 of NC_057717.1, read as the reverse complement.
ACAAAGATTCCAGACTTGCAGAGAGACACATTCTCATTAAGTCGCAAGCCCGCAGCCAACGGAGCACTGCTGTGCAGGCTGAAGGAAAGTGATCGTACCACAATGAGAAAATATTGCCAACAAAGGAGTTTGAAAAGCCACGCACTTTCTGTCTCTCTTCTGTACGCACTCTCTGGCTGTCTTCAATCCTCTTCTTCCTCTTTCCACTTGGTTATCATTCCCTTTGAGTCTGTCATGCTGGCCTTCTCCACGTCATTCTTTGAGCCTCGCTCTTCTCATGTTCTATCTTTCTCGTTTAGCCATCCTGCTCCGAACTGAAGTGATTGATTCCAGTCTGCGTGTCACAGGGAGGATGCGGGAAATATTCTTGACTCTCCTTCAGACACAACGAGACAGATAGAGATGATTTGGCTCTGCGTTGGGGGTATGGGGCAGATTCCAACACAGATGTGCACAGACAACTTACAACAAAATTCTTACAAACATAATGACAAACCAAGTGTCAACTGTATTATTGCATTTGGGTCATTAGGACATTAATGTTCTTGTTCCAAACAAAACTGATTCACTTTTCCCAGCTCCGTATGGATAGCACAATGAAGAATACATCCGATTGAAAAGTCACACGTTGTGGGTTCATTTCTGGATTGTTTGTACTTCACAATTAATCTTTCTCATTGCCCTAAACCAGAGATGAGGCCAACAATCCGCATCTGCAAGAACGACAATCCTTTCACTGTCTCACATCAATAAATGTCACTGGGAACATCAGTGTGAATCTCCCAGTGCTCTCAGAGGAGGGGAAGCTGAAATAGTCCCATATGCTGCTCATAGTCACCTTTCCATTTCCCAAACACACTGACCCAAGTACTGCCCTCCTGGGAACAGGAACGAAACAAACACCAAAATACAAGCTCCAGCTTTCTGTAACTTTACAAACTCTTTGGGAAGTGGAATCAGAGGGGAATGAAGGGAGAACTTTGCGACTGAGCAGGGACTGCCAAGACAACTTCTTCTTCTATAAGACAAGGGGACACTGATTCTGATGTTCTTGTAGAAATTAACTGCTCGGAGATATTGAAAGGATTCCCATCAGAACTGCTCTGTTTCTGCTGTTGTCATTATTAGGAACACTAAAGTCTGATTTCCTGATCGGGAATCGAAGCCAGACTGTGGCGGTGAAAGCGCCAAGTCCTAACTACCAGCAGGAACGATACAGTTTTGCTTCAATGAATATTTCTTCTGATATAATTTCGTCAAACTGCCTCCAGGTCTCACACGTTCGCTCGCTCTCTCCCACCAGGCTCACTCGCTCCATCCCGCTTGGTCTTGCTCGCTCTCTCTTAACAAGTCTCGCTCCTTCATTCACTCACTCCCACCTAGGCTGCCTCTTTTCCTCTATCCCGGTCTCACTCTTCTGCTTTCAATTTACCAGCCCGTCTTGGTCACGCTCTCCGTCTTGGTCTCAGTCGCTTGCTCGCGCTCTCTCACCCAGTTTCGCTTGTACCCTCTGTTCCAGTCTCACTATTTGTTCGCTGTCTCCCACTAAGGCTTGCTCAGTCCCTCTCTGCCGGTGTCACTCTCTCTATTCCGCAATCCCTCCAGGTCTCATTTGTTTGATTGCGCTCTCCCAGTCAGGCTCAATCGCTCCCTCCGCCATGTCTCACGAGTTTGCTCGCTCTCTCCATCCATTGTTCCTCTGCACCTCCCAGTCTCAGTCTTTTTCTCGGTCTCTACCACGCAGGCTCGCTCGCTCCTGTAGAGGAGAAATATATAGCGACCTACCAGGAGACGCAGAGAGTTCTTCAAATAGTAGGTCTCTTATTTGCAAACAAAAATCCTCGACACTGTGAAAGCAGATTCACGATTGCCCACGAAGCTCAGGATGCGTGGATCTTTATTTTTTTTATCATTTTTTTGTTAGCTTGTCAGCATGTGGGTGGCAGGGTGGCACAGTGGTTCGCACTGCTGCCTCACAGCGCCAGAGACCCGGGTTTAATTCCCGGCTCAGGTGACTGATTGTGTGGAGTTTGCACATTCTCCCTGTGACTTCTTGGGTTTCCTCCAGGTGCTCCGGTTTCCTCCCACAGTCCAAAAATGTGAATTGGCCATGCTAAATTGCCCGTAGTGTTAGGTGAAGGGGTAAATGTAGGGGTCTGGGTCTGGGTGGGTTGTGCTTCGGCGGGTCGGTGTGGACTTGTTGGGCCAAAGGGCCTGTTTCCACACTGAAAGTAATCTAATCTGAAAAATAATGTCCAACTATATTAATCAAAGTACCTCACTCTAGCTACACAACAAAACAGTGATTTTAGTTCCCATTATCTCTTTGCTGTATATTCTACTTAATGTTATTCTAATGTCACGGTTAGATATGTATTGCTAACAGTGCTACAGTGTTCTTCAATTCCAGACTAACCTGTCATGATAGATATTTAGCTATTCCATCTATTACAATAGTCTCCTGTCTCAAGCTAACTCTACTAACTATAAAGTAGATATTTTAATGTCATGACCCAAATATTTATTGTCCCAAATCCTGTCAAAATAATATTTAACAGAGAAACTTGCTTTATGACGTGTGTTATCTCATCTCGCCATAGTGACCTTTCAGCCTTAACCATCATCTGCTAATTGGTGTAAGAATGCTCCACTATGGTTATCCCATCCTGCCTTCCACAGTAGACCGATTACCAGTAGTCTTCATGCTTTAACAATTCCCAAGCTTTCGTGTTCATTATTTTCCATATTCCCCCCTTTGAGACCAACTGGTCTCACCCAGAGAAAGAACACAATAAGCTCAGCCTCTCTTGTTTCCAATGCAAAAAAATACGTCACAACACGTACTAAATAATTTTCGAAGTTTGAAACTTAAAGGGTTCTTCCTCCATTCCTGGGGGTCCCTTGGGCCAAAAACATGTCCTCCAATAACCAGAACAGGAAGAAACACTCAAGATCCCTTACAATCTAGGACCCGTACATTCTTCTGAAATATCATCGACCTCCACACGTGAATATATTCCTTGCACTGTGGCGGTGGTTAGATCACAATAATAGAGCGGTGATGTTCCATCAGAGAAGTAAGCACTTCCTGGAGTAGCTGAAATGACCACAAGTTGCCGTCTGGTGACGCGAACTAAAAAGGACTTAATAAAAGGTAAAGCACAACAAAGAATCAAGACAACAACAAGCAAAGCCGCAGCTACAATAAGACCAATCTTGACAAACCATGCTCCCCAAGACTAATTTATTATTTAGCCACTCAAAAACCTGATGACCAAACCCCACATCGTCTTTTACCTCCCGTCTTAGATTTTTTTTTTCCATTGCCTTAGTAAAAGATCCCGCTGGGCGAATGTTTTTGGGTATAAAGGTGCAGCGATGTTCCCCACACATCACACAAACTCCGCATTTTTCTGCCAGTATCCAATCTAAGGCCTGTCTGCTTTGCCATATCACTTTGGTAGTAGTTTCCAATTGTTCTCCCAAGACCACAAGTGCATCAACAGTATAATTGATAAATCTCTGCTGGTTGTAATAAATGTAGTTAATCCAGTCAGTATTCTTGCTAACCCCTATCACGGGGATGAGAGCTTTAGAGCACTTGGCAATCTCATTCCGGGCCTTAAACTCATTAGAAATACCTCTTGGTTTCGTTTGCTATCAATCGGAATCGTTGAATCAGGAACATACCGTCGCTTAGTTTGGCGCAAAGCTGACTGTGACGTAGCATCAAACTGCGCGTGTGCCGATATAACGACCTCGTGTAGGAGCATTATACGGGCACAGTTGCCACTCCAGTCAGCGGGCAGCGTCGGGTGCAACCCTCCTTTCTTACCAAACAGCCACCAAGTATCTGCCAGTGGGACTTGTTGAGAATTTTAAACAGCCCCAAATGTGGTGTCCATCTCTAATTCAATCGGATTCCCGCAAATACCCTTAAAATACCCATTTCGCTTAAAGCATTCAAAACTCAACCCTTCTCGTATCCTGATAGTAACCACAAGGAACGTGTAATTCGTCTTACTGGTTAACACACCATCGTTGGAGTTGCTGCCTGCCCATATCATCCTTCTGATAGAACGTAGAGGCCTGAAGTAGGAGACACCAAAACGGGCAATAGGATTGCCTCTAAGTTGATGAATCATCGAGGTTTAGAGCTCGGCGAGAGTGCTGCAAACGCCATTGAGTACAGGTGCTCGAGTTATAAGAGATAGGGACAATATAGTGTGAAGGGGTTGCCTTTGTACAAAAGAAACAATCCTGTCTAGCCATTATTATGGCCATATCGTTTGCCCATGGATACAAGTGATTGTCACGGGTGCGTACCCATGTTAGGGTAGCAAGGTCTGCACTGCTAATACGTCTTTGCGTCCCAGCATAAGTGACCCTGGCATTACCAGTCCTGGTCTGCCAAATTAATGGTCTTTAATCTGGGTATGCACGCCTGGCATCAGAGTGGGGGTTATCATGTCTTCCCCATCCCCGCTGCCAGGAGAACTGCGCTTCACATCTCCATTACAATCATTTCTAGAATGATCAGTATCCCCAAGAACTTGACCTGTACCTTGTTCGGAACCCTACTGAGGAGTACTAGCCTCCGGTTTTCCCTGCCGGTGTCCAAGTACCTCGGCGTCAGCTCCACCTACTTCAGTGTTAAAGTCAGCATGTGCTTGTGAGAGAGCTTCAGTACAATGATAAAGGTTGTCTCATATGTGTACTCCTTCCACCTCGATGGCAGTAGGTGATGCCTCAGTCTCTACTAAAGGTCTCTACCTTTGCTCTGCTCATTCCAGCGTCTTTGTAAATCCGCACGTATACCCAATCCCCACGTTTATTTGGTCCTTTCTCGCTGACAGGTGCCGATTCCCTTTGTGTCACCTGCAGGTGGATAGTCTCATGTGTCAGTTAGCTGCTGCATTTCTTGCTTAAATTCCAAGCTTAACCGCTCCAAGTTAGGTCCTTCGTATGGGCCTCTCCGCCTGAGCACTCGCATAGGTCCACCTGTGAGCATCTCATGCAGTATTACGTTCGTCATGCGATTAGTCGGCATGCAATATCTCATTAGCGCCAAATTAAGTTTGCTGTTTGTGCAAATCATGTTTAATTTGGTTTTCATTGCCCCATTAATCCTTTCCACCATACCCTTTGACTAGGGATAACACACACCCAAACCTGTGGTTGATTCTCAAAGACTGCAGCACTAAATTAACAACTTGCTGAATGAAGGCAGACCCATTGACTAAACTAACTTCCGACGGTTTACCAAACCTTAGGATAACTTCATTCGTCAGAAATATCTCTACTGTCCCAGCTCTTGCTTTCAACCTTATTTCCACTCGGTTAGCTGATTTCACACTCCCCACATCTGTATCATGTTGTGACCACAATGTGGTTGATAATGCATCCAGTTGCTCATTACCATATTGATCACCTTCCTCCACTATCACTGGCATGCTCCGCTGGGGTGTTACCTTGACTTCCTTCCAGATTCCCTGTCAAGGTGCTGCATCTAGGGTTCTAATATAGCTCCCATCCCTAGATTCCCAAAACCCTTTCTTGAGGATATGCCATTCGTGAGGTTTCTACATGCCTCGCCATATGTCAGAAGTCTTTAGATTGATATCCTTTATTTACCAGTAACATTACATGTGGTGCAGCAGCTGGTAATCTATACCACGTTTCCTGGAACGCATTTCTATCTATTTGCAGGATCACTCCCTGCTCCCCTAATACTATTGCTTCACTTCTCAAGTGTTGCGGAGCAGTGACTTCTGTTGCCACTGCCTCTCCAATACCTCATACTGAGTCTCATCAAATATCACTCTACAGTACGGCTCACACTTAGGTTATCTTGCTTTAGTTAACATCGTAAACACTTCTGCTTCCCACGTCCGCCAAATGTCTTGAATATCACTTGCTACATCCCCTGTCAAATAAACATTAACATCTTTAACTTCTTGCACCACTAATTGTGAATTGGCCTTTTCTATGACCAAGCCCTGCTGTGTGCAGTCCAATCTTATGTCTAACTGTACTAAAGCATCCCTATCTAACAAGTTAATTGGCGTCTCTTTAGACACTTATATTGGCAGATCTGTCTCCCTAACTTCCATTTCTAATCTTACTGGGGCTGTAATTCGTGTTATCTGTGATTTCCCTGCGATCCTACAGTTTTAACAAATTTACATGACGCAGGAAGTTGAGAGGCATACCGCGGCTGTTAACAAGCGTATGTAGCTCCAGTATCCATCACCGGTGACTGCCGCCCGACTATATTAACTTGTATTACTGATTTTTGAACAGCATCCCATGCTATACAGGGTCGTGCCCCTTCCCACCCAGGTTCTCAGGCCATCCCTAACACATCCCATACGGGTAAGCAGCTCCTGCTGGGCCGGTAGATGTCTGGGAATTGACCACTGGGGATTCCCGCAGT
>NC_057717.1:62107125-62117109 GCF_004010195.1 Chiloscyllium plagiosum | reverse complement strand
ATAAGGTTCCCTATGGTAGGCTTATGCGGAAAGTCAGGCGGCATGGGATAGAGGGAAATTTGGCCAGTTGGATCTAAAACTGGCTAACCGGTCGAAGTCAGAGAGTGGTGGTAGATGGTAAATATTCAGTCTGGAGCCCAGTTACAAGTGGAGTTCCGCAGGGATCAGTTCTGGGTCCTCTGTTGTTTGTAATTTTTATTAATGACTTGGATGAGGGAGTCGAAGGGTGGGTCAGTAAATTTGCAGATGATACCAAGATTGGTGGAGTTGTGGATAGTGAGGAGGGCTGTTGTCGGCTGCAAAGGGACTTAGATATGATGCAGAGCTGGGCTGAGGAGTGGCAGATGGAGTTCAACCCTGCCATGTGTGAGGTTGTCCATTTTAGAAAGACAAATAAGAATGCGGAATACAGGGTTATATGACCAAGCCCTGCTGTGTGCAGTCCAATCTTATGTCTAACTGTACTAAAGCATCCCTATCTAACAAGGGTTCTTAGTGAGGTGGAGGAACAGATGAATCTTGCGGTCTATGTTCATAGATCTTTGAAAGTTGCCACTCAGGTGGATAGAGCTTGTAAGAAGGCCTATGGTGTATTAGCGTCCATTAGCAGAGGGATTGAATTCAAGAGTCGTGAAGTGATGTTGCAACTGTACAGGACTTTGGTTAGGCCACATTTGGAGTACTGTGTGCAGTTCTGGTCGCCTCACTTTAGGAAAGATGTGGAAGCTTTGGAGAGGGTGCAGAGAAGATTTACCAGTATGTTGCCTGGAATGGAGAATAGGTCGTACGAGGATAGATTGAGAATGCTAGGCCTTTTCTCGTTGGAGCGGCGAAGGATAAGGGGTGACTTGATCGAGATTTATAAGGTGATCAGAGGAATAGATAGAGTAGACAGTCAGAAACTTTTTCCCCGGGTACAACAGAGTAATTTTAAGGTGAAGAGTGGAAGGTATAGGGGAGATGTCAGGGGTGGGTTCTTTACCCAGAGAGCGGTGTGGTCATGGAATGCGCTGCCTGTGGGAGTGGTAGAGTCAGAATCTTTGGTGACCTTTAAGCGGCAATTGGATAAGTACATGGATGGGTGCTGAAGCTCGGACAAATGTTCGGCACAACATCGTGGGCCGAAGGGCCTGTTCTGTGTTGTATTGTTCTATGTTCTATGTTCTATGTTAACCCTTGGGGACTGCAGTTCTGTTTAAGCTGTTGTTTAAATCTGCCCGGCCCGAATATGTAACCTGCTGGAAAGCTTATCTAAATACCTCCATTGCTGGAATTGGACTTTCTGCCGCCCGTCTGGCTATGGGATAGGAGCCCACCTTGCGCCGACACTTGGTTCACGCCAGTGTCGATTACTGTGTCGGTTATTACTGGAAACACCGTTCTCGCCTTCTCTTTTTCTTTCTTTTTAAGCACTTCGAGCTGCATTTGCGCCAGCTTCCTTTCCACCTCCTTCTACTGTTCAGTTTCTCTTTGTCTTTTTGAAGCCTTTCAACTGCATGATCTACATGATCGGTAAGTGCCTGGTGGATCATTGATGATGTCAGACGCACCATCTCCTCCAGTCCTGACCTGACTTGAGAGGGCATTGCCTCAATGATGGAATTTCAGAATGTTGTGGTCAGCAAATGTTGTCAGCAACTGTTGTCTCTTTGCCTTGTTCTGTTTCCAGTCTCCACTTCCTTAACTGTTTCTCCAAGTCGGCAGCCGGGTTTTAACTTTCTCCCAGTGGATCCCCTCTCAGAGCCTACGGGTCCATTTTGGGAGGATAACAGTCTCTTAAGGCCTGCCATACATTCTGTCTCACTCGATCAAACCCGACTCCATCAATCATTGGATTGTCTCCCGCACTTTTCAAACGGGCTTGGACCATTATTTCTTTTAATTTCGAGAGTCCTACCAAACTCGCCAGCAGTGCCGTCAAGTATCCTATAGCTAGGAATCGCCCTGTGCTTTCATCTTCAAAATCCCTGATCCACTTTCCCGCTCCCTCATGTAAGCTGGACAGCGCATTCTTCATCTCTTCCAGATCATGAGTTCCCCAAGGAATGTATTGTGGGTTTCTCCCCTCTTTAAAAATGAGCGGTAGCAGCCTCCACTGTTGGCACTTTTTCGCTTTATTGACAGTACTTCTCTTTACCCCCCCCCCGCTCCAATCCCAGGGCTCTGAATCAGATGCTATTTCTAATTAACCCAATTCTTTTGGTACTGGGGCGTTTTTCTTTTCTTGTCTCTCATCATCCTTTTGCTTGCTGTCCTTCACTTTCATTGCTTTTCTTTTCAGCCCTTCTTTCATATCGCCATGAGTATTTTTCAGTTGGCTTTTGTTCCCTTAGCCCACGCCGCACACTAATCCCATGCTTCATCTTTTCTTGCTCTCGTTGTATAGCTTCTATTTGCTCCTGCCTGTCCCTTTTCTCTCTTTCTCTTCTTTCCCTCAGTTTATTTTTGTCTTCCGCACTTTCATCCCATTCTAACTGTCTCTCTATTTCTACTGTTCCCTTTATTACTGGACACTGCTTTAATGCCTTTTCATTCGATTAGGGATGAGGTCTCTTCAACTCCTCCACATCTGGGTATAGAGGGGGAGCTGATTTCTGCTTTCCTGTTTCCTGTAACTGCTCAGCTTGTTCTTTTACAGCTTTCCTCGTCACCACAGGTGTCTGACAAGCTACCTTCAGTTCCTCACTCTCTTTACTGAAACGTTTCAGTATTTCCACCTCCTGATCCCTTTTTTTGTTTCTATTTTTACCCACTCCGGCACATTTGTTCTCTCGCTCTCTCCCACCTTGACTTGCTCGCTCTTTGCCTCCCATTCTTGCTCGTTCGTTAGTTGTCTCCCAATCAGGCTCACTCACTCCCCTGCCTCCACGTTTCGCTTTTCCTCTCACTTTCTCCAAACCCAGGCTCGCTCGCTTCAACCCTCCCATTCCCACTCGTTCGCTTGCTCTGTCCCATATAAGCTCATTGCTCCATCCATCTTGGTCTCACTTAAGTTTTCTCTCTTTCCCAATCTGGCTCAATTACTCCCTCCCTCCAGGCCTTTCTCAGTCGCTCGATTTCTCCCACCAAGTTTTGCTCGCTCCTTCTCTCCTGATGTCACTGTTGACTTGCATTCTCCCACCCAGGCTCATTCCCGACCTTACATCAGGTCTCAATAAATTTGTTGCTCTCTCCCACCCAGACTCACTCCCTACCTCACATCCGGTCTCAATCATTTTGTTGTTCTCTCCCAACCAGACTCATTCCCTGCCTCATATCCTGTCTCAATCATTTTCTTGCTCTCTCCCACCCACACTCACTCACTCCCTCACTTCCCGATATCACTCGTTCTCTCCCTCACTCCCACATGGTTTCATTCACTCGCTCCCTCCTGGTGTCATTGATTCACTCGCTATCTCTCCTCCAGATGGCTCGTACTCTCCCTCCTATGCTCACTCATTCGCTCGCACTCTCCTGCACAAGCTCGCTCGCATCCTCCCTCCCAGTCTCTCTCTTTCACTCGCTCCCTCCCAACCGGACTCGTTCCATCACAGTGCCACTCGGTCACTCGCCTGCTCCCACCCTGTTTTGGTCGCTTCCTCCCTCCTATTATCACTCGTTCACTTGCTGTCTCTCACGTAAGCTCGCTCACTCGCTCCCTCCTGGTCACTTTCGTTCACTCGTTCTCTCCCAACAAGGCTCACTCGCTGCCACTCTGCCGGTCTCAGTTCTTCACGCGTCCCCTCCCTCCTGATCTCACTTATTTGCACACTCTCTCCCAATCAGGCTTGCTCGCTCCAGCCCTCCAGGTCTCGCTCGCTCGCTTGTCTCTCCAACACTGGCTCAATTGCTCTCTTCCTCCCTGTCTCACACGTTCGCTCGGAGTCTTCCACTCAGCCTCGCTCACTCACTGCTCCCTGCCAATCTCAGTCATTCGCTGGTGGTGTCATGCCCAGTTTCACTCTCTCTCCTCTGCCGGTTAATCACGCCCTCCTTCACAAGCTCATTTGCTCGCTCATTCCCTCTCTCACACTCTCAACCGTTCTCCCATTCCCTTCCCTCGTGCCTCACTCATTTGCTCATTCACTCCTAAACCGGATCGATTGCTCCCTCCCTCCGGATCTCACTCGTCTGCTCACACTCTCCTACACAGACTCGCTTGCTTCCTCCCTCCAGGTCTCGCTCGTTTGCACGCTTGGTACCATCCAAACTGACTCACCCCCTCCCGGCTGGTCTCGCTCGCTCTCTCCCACCAAGGATTGCTTCCTCTCTCTTCTTCTCACGCTTTCACTCGCTCCTTCCAACGCATGCTCACTCATTCAATTCCACTAGTCTCGCTCGTTTGCTCGCTCTGCCCCAGAAAGTCTGGCTTCGTCCCTCCTCATCTCTCTCGTTCACTCGCTCTCTCTCACCCAGGATTGCTGATTTCCTGTCTCATTGTCTCATTAATTCGCTTGCTCTCTCCCATCCAGGATAGCTTGCTTCCTCCTTCCAGATCTCGTTAGTTCGCACGCTCGGTCACACCCAGTCTCACTCGCCCCCTCCCACCTGGTCTCACTCGCTTTCTCTCACCAAGGATCGTTTCCTCCTTCTCGGTCTTATTCTTTACACTTCGGCTTGCTTACTCCTTACTTTCCAGTCTCCCTCGTTCGCTAGCTCTCTCCCATCCAGGATCACCCATTACCTCGCTCCCTGTCTCAATGATTTGCTCATTCTCTCCCAAGCCAGCCTCACTTACAGCCTTCATCCCAGTCTCACTTGTTCACTTGCTGTCCCCCACTCAGGCTTACTTGCTCCATGCCTCCCAGTCTCTCTTTTTCGCAGGGTCACACCCACCCCGTGCCACTCCATAACTTGCTGTCTCCCACCCAGACTCAGTGGTTGCTCCCGCCTAGTCTCAGTTGTTCGCTCCCATTCTCCCAGCAAGGCTTGCATGGTTCCTCCCTCCTGGTCGCATTTGCTCCACCCAGCTCTCCCACCAAGACCAGCCTGCTCCTAACTTTCAGGCCTCAATTGTTTGATCGATCTCTCCCATCTAGGCCTTTTGCATTCTTCATCTCTTCCAGATCATGAGTTCCCCAAGGAATGTATTTTGGCTTTCTCCCCTCTTTAAAAATGAGCGGTAGCAGCCTCCACTGTTGGCACTTTTTCGCTTTATTGACAGTACTTCTCATTTCCCCCCCACCCCCATCCCCGGCCTCTGAATCAGATGCTATTTCTAATTAACCCAAATTTTTGGTACTGGGGCGTTTTTCTTTTCTTGTCTCTCATCATGCTTTTCCTTGCTGTCCTTCACTTTCATTGGTTTTCTTTTCAGCTCTTCTTTCACATCGCCATGAGTATTTTTCAATTGGCTTTTGTTCCCTTAGCCCACGCCGCACACAAATCCAATGCTTCAGCTTTTCTTGCTCTCGTCGTATAGCTTCTATTTGCTCCTGCCTGTCCCTTTTCTCTCTTTCTCTTCTTTCCCTCAGTTTATTTTTGTCTTCCGCATTTTCATCCCATTCTAACTGTCTCTCTATTTCTACTGTTCCCTTTATTACTGGACACTGCTTTAATGTCTTTTCGTTCGATTAGGGATGAGGCCTATTCAACCCCTCCACATCGGGGTATAGAGAGGGGGAGCTGATTGCTGCTTTCCTGTTTCCCGTAACTGCTCAGCTTGTTCTTTTGCAGCTTTCCTCGTCACCACAGGTGTCTGACAAGCTACCTTCAGTTCCTCACTCTCTTTACTGAAACGTTTCAGTATTTCCACCTCCTGATCCTTTTTTTGGTTTCTATTTTTACCCACTCAGGTGCATTTGTTCTGTCGCTCTCTCCGACCTTGACTTGCTCGCTCTTTGCCTCCCATTCTTGCTCGTTCGCTAGCTGTCTGCCAATCAGGCTCACTCATTCCCCTCCCTCCACGTTTCGTTTTTCCTCTCGCTTTCTCCAAACCCACGCTCGCTCGCTTCAACCCTCCCATTCACACTCGTTCGCTTGCTCTGTCCCATATAAGCTCATTTCTCCATCCATCTTGGTCTCACTTAATTTTTCTCTCTTTCCCAATCTGGCTCAATTACTCCCTCCCTCCATGTCTTTCTCAGTCGCTCGATCTCTCCCACCAAGTTTTGCTCGCTCCTTCTCTTCTGATGTCACTGTTGACTTGCATTCTCCCACCCAGGCTCACTCCCGAGCTTACATCCGGTCTCAATAATTTTGTTGCTCTCTCCCACCCAGACTCACTCCCTACCTCACATCCGGTCTCAATCATTTTCTTGCTCTCTCCCACCCACACTCACTCACGCCCTCACTTCCCGATATCACTCGTTCTATCCCTCACTCCCACATGGTTTCACTCACTCGCTCCCTCCTGGTGTCATTGGTTCACTCGCTATCTCTCCTCCCGATGGCTCGTACCCTCCCTCCTATGCTCAGTCATTCGCTCGTACTCTCCTGCACAAGCTCGCTCGCATCCTCCCTCCCAGTCTCTCTCTTTTACTCGCTCCCTCCCAACCGGACTCGTTCCATCACAGTGCCACTCGGTCACTCGCCTGCTCCCACCCTGTGTTCGTGGCTTCCTCCCTCCTATTATCACTCGTTCACTTGCTGTCTCTCACGTTAGCTCGCTCACTCGCTCCCTCATGGTCACTTTCGTTCACTCGTTCTCTCCCAACAAGGCTCACTCGCTGCCATTCTGCCGGTCTCAGTTCTTCACGCGTCCCCTCCCTCCTGATCTCACTCATTTGCACACTCTCTCCCAATCAGGCTTGCTCGCTCCAGCCCTCCAGGTCTCGCTCGCTCGCTTGTCTCTCCAACACTGGCTCAATTGCTCTCTTCCTCCCTGTCGCACACGTTCGCTCGAAGTCTTCCACTCAGGCTCGCTCACTCACTGCTCCCTGCCAATCTTAGTCATTCGCTCGTGGTGTCATGCCCAGTTTCGCTCTCTCTCCTCTACCAGATAATCACGCCCTCCTTCCAAAGCTCACTTGCTCGCTCACTCCTTCTCTCGCACTCTCAACCATTCTTCCACTCCCTTCCCTCCTGTCTCACTCATTTGCTCATTCATTCCCAAACCGGATCGATTGCTCCCTCCCTCCAGATCTCACTCGTCTGCATACCCTCTCCTGCACAGTCACGCTGCTTCCTCCCTCCAGGTCTCGCTCGTTTGCACGCTTGGTACCATGCAAACTGACTCATCCTCTCCCGCCTGGAATCGCTCGCTCTCTCCCACCAAGGATTGCTTCCTCTCTCTTCGTCTCACGCTTTCACTCGCTCCCTCCAACGCATGCTCACTCATTCCATTCCACTAGTTTCGCTCGATTGCTCGCTCTGCCCCAGAAAGTCTCGCTTCGTCCCTCCTCATCTCTCTCGTTCACTCGCTCTCTCTCACCCAGGATTGCTGATTTCCTGTCTCATTGTCTCATTAATTCGCTTGCTCTCTCCCACCCAGGATAGCTTGCTTTCTCCTTCCAGATCTCGTTAGTTCGCACGCTCGGTCACACCCAGTCTCACTCGCCCCCTGCCACCTGGTCTCACTCGCTTTCTCTCACCAAGGATCGCTTCCTCCTTCTCGATCTTATTCTTTACACATCGACTTGCTTGCTCCTTACTTTCCGGTCTCCCTCGTTCACTAGCTCTCTCCCATCCAGGATCACCCATTACCTCCCTCCCTGTCTCAATGATTTGCTCATTCTCTCCCAAGCCAGCCTCACTTACAGCCATCATCCCAGTCTCACTTGTTCACTTGCTGTCCCCCACTCAGGCTGACTTGCTTCATGCCTCCCAGTCTCTCTTTTTCGCACGGTCACTCCCACCCGGTGCCACACCATGACTTGCTGTCTCCCATCCAGTCTCAGTCGTTCGCTCCCATTCTCCCAGCAAGGCTTGCATGGTTCCTCCCTCCTGGTCGCATATGCTCCACCCAGCTCTCCCACCAAGGCCAGCCTGCTCCTAACTTTCAGGCCTCAATTGTTTGATCGATCTCTCTCATCTAGGCCCTTTTGCTCCATGCACACTCCAGCCCTCCATGTCTCGCTTATTCACTCGCACTCTTCCATCCAGATTCACTTACTCTCTCCTCTCATGTCTTGCTCTTTCACTCTCAATTTCCCACCCAGAATTCCATACTCCCTCCGTCACGGTCGAACTTGTTCACTCACTCTCTCCCACCAAGGCTCACTTGCTCCCTCCCGCCCGGTCCCACGCATCACTCGTGCTCTCCAAACCAGTCTCGGTGTATCCCTCCCCCGGGCACACTTGCTCCCTCGCTTGCTCCCTCCTTCCAGATATAACTCGTTCGCACTCTCTTTCGCAGTCAGGCCACTCACCCCGTTCCTCACAGTGCCACTTGGTTGCTTGCTCTCTCCCACACAGGATTGCTCGATCCCTCTCTCCACATATCATTAATTCACTTACTCAGTCCCATGCAAGGTCGGTCCGAACCTACCGCCCTGTCACGCTCGTTCAGTGTCTTACTCCCTCCCTCCTAAGGTCACTCATCCAGTACACTCTCCCTCCCAGCCTCCCCCAGTCTATCCCTTCAGATCTCACTGATTTGATCACTCTCTCCCACCCAGGCTCACTCACTCCCTTATGCCTGATCTCGCTCACTCCATTGAACCAAGGCTCACTCCTTCCCTCATCGTCTCGCTCTTTCACTGCCTCCCTCCCACCCAGGCTGCCTCGTTCACTCCATCCTAGTCTTAGTCTTTTGCTTGCTCACTTCCGCCCATCTAAGTCACATCCTTCTTCCTGATCTTACTTGCTTGCTCGCTCTCTCTCTCACCCAGGCTCTGCTTGCTCCCACCAGCCCGGTCTCACTCGTTCACGTGTTGGCTCCCACCCCATCTTGCTCGATGCCATCCTCCCCGTCTCACTCGTTCGCTTGCTCTCTCCCATCCAGAATGAGTCACACTCTCACTCACCGGTGCAATTATTCACTCATTCTCTCACACTCAGAATGGCTCGCACCCACCCTCCTGGGATCACTCGTTCCCTCGCTCTCTCCCACTCACAGATTCTTTTCTCTCCCCACACACTCTCTTACACGCACACACTTTCTCTACCCCCTCTCACTTTGCCCCGCTCAGACTCTCCACACACACACACTATCTCTCTCCCCTCTCCCGCCCACTCTCTCTGACCACACCACTCTCTTTCTGTCTGTCATGCCACTCTGTCTGCCCCAATCACTCTCTCCCACCCACCCTCTCTCTATCTCACACCTTCTCTCTCTCATCCCTGCAATCTCTCTTCCAATCTTTCTCTCACACATACTCTGTCACTTCCCCATTCTTCTATACACTGTGCCCCCTCTGCCCTCACTTCCTATCTCGCCCACCAAACCGCTCTCTCACAACCTCACTCTCTCCCTCCCCATTCTCGCTCTTTATCCTACTGCTTATTCTTTCTTCCCTCTCTCCCAACTCACACGCTCTCGCCCTCCCCAACTTGCTGTCTCTCCTCCCACTTTATCTGACTCTGTCGCCTCTCTCTCCCCAATCTCTCTCCAAATACATTCCCCCTTTCTACCCCATCCCCCACTCTCCTCCCCCTTTGACTTTCCGTTCTGAACTCTCGCCCTCTCCTCCCCTCCCTCTCTCTATTCAACACCCGTCAGTCCCCTCCCTCTCTCCCACCTCTCCCTCTCGTCAACCTCTCCCTCTCTCCGCCCGTCTCTCCCTCCGCCCTCTCTCTGACCACTCTTTCCGTCTTTTCTCCTCTCTCATCTCTCTCTCCCTCCCCTCTTCTCTCTCTCTTCTGTCTCACTCCCTCCTCTCTTCCCCCTCTGTCACTCCTCTCTCACACCTCTCTCTCCCCAGTCCTCCCTCTCTATATTCTCCTTTCGCTCTCCCATCCCTCCTCTCTCTCTCCTCCCCATCCGTCGCCCTCTCTCCCACTCCCACTCTCTCTACCCATCCCTCTCTCAGTCACCATTCCCTCCCTCTCCGTCTCTCCCATCTCACTCTCTCTATCTCCCCCTTCCCACTCTCTGTCGCACCATTCCAACTCCCTTCACGTCTC
>NC_057717.1:62080613-62107004 GCF_004010195.1 Chiloscyllium plagiosum | reverse complement strand
TCCCGTTGACTGAATCTCTCTGGGTTCATACCTCTCCATCTGAATCGCTCTCTCGTCCTCATCCTTCAGTCTCCATCTGACAAAGACACGGGAGAGATTTTGGACAGGCAAAAACGGCAGGTGAGTGAGAAAGAATGGGAGTGAGGGAGATGAGTGAAGGCGGGTGACGAAACCGGGGGTTGTGTCTGAGAGAGAGAAAGGCGGGGGCTGAATAGACCGAGTGAAATGGAGGGGCTATAGAAAGAGAGAGTGTGCAGAGGGAGACAGAGAGAGTAAAATTAGGAGGAAGAGTGGAGGAGAGGAAATCTGGACAGAGGGTGTGTGGGTAAAATGGAGAGTGAAGGATTCGGATAGAGAGACATGCAGTTGAGTGGAGATTGGGGAATGGTGTAGAGAGATGAAATGTGCCGAAGATGTGTCAGAGTAGGGGACCGAGAGGTGAAATCAAGTACTGAGGCAGGTGCCCTCCCCTTCCCTGAAGACCTGGGGCTGAGTCTGTCTTTCTCCAGCTCAGCTTCTTCAACACAAAGAAACACAACAATATCTTTCACACTGCTGCTCGGCAGTTTTAAATGAACAATTTTATTGCTTACAAGTGGAAGTCATCGATACAGTCAGTGGTATGGTGCCTTTTCTCATTGGGCCCTAAATCGAGAGAAACATTGAAATATGTCACTGTAACCACCCTTTGGGACAAGGTTGGACAAGCCAGCGCTACTCTCAGTTTGTTATCATAGCGACAGGCTGTATCATCGCTGATACACTGAGCTGAAATGGGAAAATTCCGGATGGATTTTTTTTAATGAGTGAATTTGAATGATTGATGAATTTGGGTGAAGGGACATTCTTCAGATGCTGTCTGAAAGTTGTTTGGGTCACGGCATAAATCGCGGTGTTTGTGCAGCAACTGAGAAGCTGCAGCATGAAGCCCAAATCCTGCACAAAGGAATCCAGAGAAGCAGGGGTATCCACAATCCAATATATCCTGTACCATATAGAATACAATATTAACGTTGACCATAAAAGGATGAAGTTACCCGAGATCACAAACAGTAAAATGATGCATTTCTTTCGATTTCTCATTTCTGTGTCAGACTGAGAGTCCCCAGTCGTGTGAACCCGGAATCTCCTGCGGGCCCTGCTGGTCACTACAATGTGTCTGACCGTGAAAACATTAAGCAGCAGAATCAGGATAAATGGGAGAGCCGGATTTAGAACGTGGTGGAGGAACTCAATTGTGACCCAGACACTGGAGTAACGAACAGCAAATGTTGCATCACAAAACCAGGGCTCGTTCCACAACACGTACCGAGCTGTGAGCATAAAATACCAGAAAATGTTCTTTAAACAGCTCAGCACAGTCACTGCTCCCAGAACCACAGCCGCTGTTTTCTCACTGCAATATTTATTTTTCAGCTTCTGACAACAAATGGCCACAAACCGATCAAAGGTGAAAGTGACGGTGAACCAGACAGAACAGTCAGTGGCTGCATAAAGCAGGACGGCGTGAATATTACACACAGGGACGGAGTCCCTCAGGAAATAAAACTGGTCGTGATAAACAATGGGAATGTGTCTCAATATCAGGTCAAAGAAAATGACCAATACATCCGCCACTGCCATAGCCCATAAGTAACGACTGACACATGGAGACAATCCACAATCTTTATAAAGCAGGACGTAGATGGTTACCATGTTAACTGCGAGGAAGGAAAACACACACATTAAACATCAGCCTGGAGGTAAACTGATTAGTTTGATTCAGGACCCACTGAGATTTTCAAATGTGTCTCTGTATTCAGAGATTCTTTAAAACAATTGGCGCTTAAAGGACAAATGGGAAGTTCTGACTTAATGATACAAGAAACCCTCCCTCCCCAAACACACAGAGACACTTCAATAAGAACAATTGGCTGCCAGAACATTCCCACACACTCGATCACTCGAAAGCAAACACATGTCACTTCTTTGCAGTTCCTAATACGGAAGGTGAAAACGTTGCTGTCCTGAAAGATTCCCCCCAGTTTCTTAAAGACAAACGGAGGTTGTAAATTTCTGTATTTTAATTTCAGTTGAGGTTAATCCTAAATCGTGAAGAAATTTAAATGCAGGGAAAATTTAATCACCCCGTTAACTGCCCTGAGCGGACTTCAGAATAGTGTCACCTTCTGCCTGGAACGTGATCTCTTCTCTCAGGACTTTTTCTTTTCTTCAGTTCCCTGACATCCCGCCATTCACCAATAATGTCAGGGAAACAACAGTCTGAGGAAGGCCGGATATAAAATGTTCTGGGGATTTACATGTATAGAATGTTGAAGGTAATGTCGGGTATAAAATATGATAGCACCATAAAGACCCACATGAAGCCTTCAGCCCATTCAACGTGGAGAGGCCCACTCTGCCTCACGAGGGGAGTCTCTCCCGAAATTCAACTCAACTGACACTTTGTACACGAAATGAATAAGATAAAGGTAACAGCTCAAGGATTTGATGTAAATCCGCTTTAATGAAAACGCTCACGTCATCCCTTATTCAGCTATTTCCTCCCACCTCCTTTTCAGTTCTGTGTAACGCTTCCAGCTGTAAAATGCTCTGGAAGTTCAGTTCTCAATATCAGTCAACCTGTAGCCAAGTCTCTCTAATATCATGAAATCATACGCATTTCCCAATTATATGTTGTGATTTTCTCAGTTTGTTTTGAGAACATAACACACAATCAGACAGAGTGATTTTCATGCAGAATTGTGACCCATTGTTCGTTGCTCCATTATCAACTTTGTACGTCATTTTGACCAGTCAGGAAACAGTCTGACACCGCCATACTCACATGAAACCCGATCACTCCACCAGTAGGACAGACCCACCAGTGATGGAAATGTGTTGCTGGAAAAGCGCAGCAGGTCAGGAAGAAGGGCTTATGCCCGAAACGTCGGTTCTCCTGTTCCCTGGATGCTGCCTGACCTGCTGCGCTTTTCCAGCAACACATTTCCAGCTCTGATCTCTAGCATCTGCAGACCTCACTTTCTCCTCAAAGGTCTTTGAGGATACAGTCAGGAAAAAAAGACTTACCCTGGAATTCCAGAAACCGGGAAAACTCATGGTAAAAGGTCAAAGATAGTCAAGGGAACCTCCTGATGATGGACATTTACTGCCCTCCACACTGCTTAGTTCTCCTCGATGTTGAAAACAAATCGGAAGCAGCACTGTGGGTGATAAGGACACAGAACGTATTCTGGGTATGTCCATCAACAAGAGTATCTCCACATGTCCAGCATTGTCTGAGCAGGGAGAGGCCTCAAATACACAATAGCCAGACGGTGGGATGTGATGGGGGAACCACCAAAAGGGAAACATTCACACCAAATTGATTAGTCACAGATGGATCTGTCCCTAACAGTATCTGTAGTAGGAGCTAGCACACAGTCCTGGCGGATGTAATGTCTCAGCTTCATATTGAAGATACTGCCCACTGTATCATGTGTCACTACCGCCTGGGAGGCGGAACATACTCCTAAATGCCCGAGCATGGAAACTTGTGGTCCATGAGGCACTGTGGGCTATCAGCAGCTGCAGCATCAATCACCTTCCTACCATCAGAAAGCCAGAAGTGGGCTGTTCACTGATGGTTCCCAAAAATTCAGCACCATTCACAATATCACCTGTACTGGAGCAGGCTACTCAACCCATCAAGAGTTTTAAACAGGAACAACATGAGGCCATTCAGCCATTCAAGACTGTTACTCACTAATTGGAGCTGATGTTTAATTTCTCATGTCTGTTACACAGGAAATGGAAGGGGATGTCCAGTCTTTTAAAGTTGCTGCACAGCAATATGGGGTTACTGACTGGTTACTGAGTCGAGAGCAGAGATAAATCTGGGATGAATTAGTCTTTATCAGTTTAACACATATTAGCAACTGCCGTGACATAGCGACAAGAGCTGGGGCCTCATCTATTTGCAAACTATATCAACTCTTTAGATAAATGGAACAAATGCATTCTAACTACGTTCAGCAGGAACTGAAGTTATCAAGACGTGGTAAAGAATCTCTCATTGGATTATTAAAGGACAACAACTTGGCAGCTGGAATATAAAGTGGGTAACCAAGAACCTGTCTTTTTTTTCAGGAGGAATAAAAGGCTGTATATTGCATAAAAGGGGAGGGATTACAGGGCTTAGTGATGCAGTGCGTTTTGGAGAGTTCACTCTGACCAATTCAGAAATAGGAAGTGTTGCTCCATCTCCCTGACGGTCTGCTTCCTGATATTCCAAGTGTCCCATTGCCTTCAGGACACGATATTTTGATGTTTTTGGTTGACGATAGCGTGTGATGAGGAGGAGGGTATTTTGAGCTGTGCTTCATGGGGACATCCTTTCTTTCTATGTGGAGGTCCGATGACGATGGGAATGGCTGACTGCTTCCGATTGAAGAGGGTGTGGTAGCTGCCAAGACAGTGGGTATTCACTGCAACATTAATGAAGTGAGAGGCGAAGGATACAATCACAAGAATGAGAATGGAAAATAAAGGCCTTGCCAGATAAGCAGAAATGGTTAGTTGCATCACATTCTGAATGCACAACAGAGAACTGTTAACCCAGAGGAATTATATACTCAGCCCGGACCACTGTGTAGATGATGTTCTGTTCGATCCACCGTCGCAATCTGCGAAGTGCAGAAGACTGTGCAGACCGCAGCAGTGCATTCATCCATAAACCCGGACTAGATATCGCTCCAGCCTTCGAATCCGTCTAGAACAAGGCAGTCCATTGATCCATAAACCCAGATTTGTTATTTGTGCAGCACGGAGCTATGCAGACCACAGCGGTGCATTGATATATAAACCCATACTAGATATCTGTACAGCACCGGGAGCTGTTCAGACCACAGCTATACAACTGTATTCAGTCCAATTTGTGTGAAACACTTTGGAAGATGTAAACATGAGTTTTATTGTGCTTTCTCTACTTTTCATTATTTACGAATGTACTTTGCCAAATTACACCGAGAATGGACTGTAAAGTCCTGAAACAAACCCAATGGTAGCATATAGGCCGGTAATAGGCATGTACCATCTTCTTCTGTTAATATCTCAGCGATAGCATTGCACGGATTGGGCAAAAGTTGCACTGAGTCTCCAAAGCCATTCATTGACGAAGGAAATAGCCGTGAAATATTCAGAAAATAGCGGCAGAGTCGAAATATTCCAGTTGGAGCTCGTCTGATCCGTCCGTCCTTTGTGTCTCTCTTTTTAATTCTGCTTTTTGGAGAGTTTGTTTCTTCACAAATGTTTAATATATTAGTTACTCAGCTGGGTATCAAGGAGGTCAGTCCAAGAGTGGATGCTGCAAAGGGGAGGCCAGGTCGCGAGACTTCAATAACTGTACAACCTGGAGACTGGGACTCGTGCGATCTGTAGTCTACGCCCAGTGCGGTCTGTAACCTTGACCGGGTGCTGTCTGGAAACTGGGCTCAGTGCTGTCTGGAGACTGGGCTCGCTGAGGTATGCGAACTGGGACTGTTGCAGTTTGGAGACTGCGCCCAGGGTGGCTGGGAGACTTCGTGCTGGCACACACTGACCTGAAGGGATTGTAAATACCAGGTCAGTTTTAAATTCATTTTATTTCATCTGCTGGACTTTCATTTATTATTCTTTCCATTTTGCACCAAATACTTGAGGTCTGTACCTAGCTTTCTTGCACCTAACATGGAGCCATAAGCGAGGACATTACAAAATGTCCACTGCATTCATTCGAGTGCATGCGACAATGAAGCTTATTCAGTTCAAATGTGAGCGAGTCACTGCCTTTGATGACTTTTCCAAACAAAACTGATGCTGGTGAATTGGCTTGCGGGGGGTGGGGGCAGCAGAGGCCGCTATTACATCACTTTAAACACAAGAAGGAGAGAAAGATGGAGAGAGAGTGAGAACGTGAGGGGAGACATCTTGATCCCCATTTCAATTGATTCACTTCCAAAACTACAGTAAACCAAATGCTCAGAGATGCAGATGCAGAAATACACACATGAACACACACACACACACACACACACACACACAACCATAATCACACAGACACATGGCGACATTCAGCCTCTCAAGCATGTTTTGCCACTCAATAAGGTCATGGCTGATTTAAGCTTGGGAAATAAGCTAGTGCATTTGACTGTGCTTTTGGTGTGGGAGCACACTGGGACCAGTGACCATAATTCTATTAATTTGAAAATAGTTCTGGAAAACGATAGGCCTAGTCCACAAGTTAACGTTATAAATTTGGGGAAGGCCGATTTTGATGCTATTAGGCAGGGAATGTGCAATTTTTGTTGGGGGAAACTGTTCACAGATAAAATGACGTCTGGCAAGTGGGAGTCTTTCAAAAAAGAGGTATTGAGAGTTCAGGGTCAGCGGGATCCTATCAGTTTGAAGGGCAACTCTAAAAAGAATAGGGCACAGGCATGACGGGTTTTCAGGCTCTGGTGAAGGAAAAAAAGGGGGAATATGCTCGGTATACGCAGCCTATTTCATTTGAATCACTAGTGGAGCAATGGGGTGTTGGAGTACACTTACCAGGGAATTCAGGAAGGCAAAATGGGACATGAGATAGCTTTGACAAATTAGCTTAAGGAGAACTGAAAGATATTCTACAAGTATATTGAGGGCAAAAGAAAAACTATGTAGCGAATAAGGCCCCTCAAAAATCAAACAAATGTGTGGACCTACAGAAGGTGAGTTAGATTGACTAGGTTGATTGCCACATTAACTCACCTGAGGACAGTGAAAAGTTTTCAAGTCGCTACATGTGTCGCAAACTTAGGTATAAAGTTCCCTTCCCCCTCAGGTACAGAATTCACGGTCCAAAGCAGAAAAATAAAGAAAACAATTTTAAAATGTAAAACATCATATTCATTCCTGTAAAAGTGGAAAAACAGAGAAACGCAGTAGTTCAACAACATAGTCCATAAGTGCCTCCCAAGCTGCGTTCACACTCCTCAGAAGTACTCTACCTTCCCCACTCCGGTGCCTTACAGCCTGCTGCTACGTGATGGGTGAGGTCCTCCGCAAATGCATAGGATCTCTATTTATTCATGCAAAAGATATGGAAAGGAGGGAACTCGGGGAAATGAGTACATGTAATGTTAATTTGAAACGTGGTCACATTAGAGAAGAGGAAGTGTTGGACGTCTTAAAATGCATAACTATAGATAAATACCCAGGACCTGTTCCAAGTCATTGTGGGAAACTGGGGAATAAATTGCGGGGCCGCTAGCTGAGGCATTTGTATCATTGCTCAGAATTCTGAGGAAGGTTCACTGGACCTGAAGCATTAACATTGATTTATTTGCACAGATGGTGCCACACCTGCTGAGCTTTTCCGGCAACCTCTATCTTTGTCTCTGATTGACAGCATTCACAGTTTTCTCGGTTTTCATTTGCGTCATTGACAGCCATGGGCGGGACGCTTGACGACGAGAAGACAGCTAGTATTGTGATATTATTTTAACAAAGGCTGCAAGGAAATGCCAGGGAAGTACAGGTTAGTGAGTCTCATTTCAGGGCTGATTAAGTGTTTGGAGGAGATTTGGAGAGACAGCATTTATATACATTCGGAAAGGCAAGGACTGATTTTTTTCACAATAAACATAGATTTGTGTGTGGAAAAACGTGTCTCATAAACTTGATTGCAAGTTATGAAATGGTGATCAAGAAGGTAGATAAGGTAAAGCAGCATACGTTGTTTGTGTGGATCTTAGAGAGACCTAAAAATTCCGCTTGGTACACTGGATAATAAGATTAGCTCACAGGGGATCAGGGTGAGCGAGTCAATTAGATATAAGATTGTTTTGACAGTAGGAGATAGAGGATGCGGGGATAGATTTGTTGTTCAAACTAGATGCCTGTGCCACAAGGACCAATGGTGGTTCAAGTAATGTTCTTTACTTTTAGAGAATATTTGGCTGAGAATATGGAAATTTTGGATAGTAAGTTTGTCGATGACACTAAAATTCGCAGTGCAGTGGGCAATAAAGAAAGTCATCAAACAGGACAAGGAGATGTTGATGAACTGGGCCAGTGGACCGAGAAATGGCAGATGGCAGATAAATTTGAGGTGTTTTGTTTTGTTAAACAAACCAGGGCAGGATTTACACAGTTAACAGTATTGCCCTGGAGAGTCTTATCAAACAGAGAGACCAAAAGGTACTGGTGCATAATTCCTTGAAAGTGGAATCACAGACAGAGCAGTGAAGAAGGCGTTAGGCACACTTGCTTTCATCAGTGAGAGCATTGATAATAGGAGATGGGACATCATGTTGTGGCTTGAAAGATAATGATAAGGCCACATTTTGTATACGGAGTACAATTCTTATCACCCTGCTAAAGAAAGCATGTTGCAACTGAAGAAAGGGACGAAAATATTTGAAATTATGTGATGTCGAGTAGAGGTTTTCAGATATAAGGATAGACTGGGATTTTGTTCCATTTTATAGGTGTTTGAGCGGTGACCTTACATAGGTTTATAACTTCATGAGGGACACGGATAGGAAGCTTAGCCAAAGTCTTTTTCCCAGTGTGTGCGTGACAAAAATTGACAGTGTAGGTTTAAGGTGGAAAGATTTAATAGAGATCTCAGAGACAGCTGTTCCTCACAGGGGGTGGTGTGTCGATGTAACGATTTGTCAGAGCAAGTGGCAAAGGCGAGTGCATTTGCAACATTTAAAATGCATTATTCTTGGAATATTTTAGTGGGGCATGCGCCAAACTCAGCCAAGTAGGACGAGTTCAGTTTATGATTCTCGGTTAGCATGGACAATGACGGCTGAACAATCTGCTTGCATAATATATGAATGTAAGACACTCCTTTTTTTATCACCAATTCCATGTTGCCCTCAAATCATTTCCAATTCCAAAATACTCTTCAATAATTATGAATAGCGCATTCCGAACACTGATGTGGGGTTGTAGGCCACATCAAAAGAAAAAGAGTTGTATTCGATCACGATCTGCAACATCTTTGCCTGTGATAATCCGCCTGTCCAACATTATCACCAGTTGAAACTTTATTGCTGGAACAGCACAGCAGGTCAGGCAGCATCCAGGGAACAGGAGATTCGACGTTTCGGGCACAGGCCCTTCTTCATCCTCTACAAGGATTTAAAAAACTTCATTCCTGAAGAAGGGCTCATGCCCGAAACGTCTATTCTCTTGCTCCTTGGATGCTGCCTGATCTGTTTCGCTTTTCCAGCAACACATTTTCAGCTGTATGTCTATAAGGGTGTGTGTGGGTGTCTGTGTGCGCGTCTGTGTGTACCTGTGTCCGTGTGTATGTGAGAGTGTTTGTGTGTGTAGGAATATCTGTGTGTGTGTAGTGCAATGGTGTG
This sequence comes from Chiloscyllium plagiosum, assembly GCF_004010195.1. Taxonomy (NCBI): domain Eukaryota; kingdom Metazoa; phylum Chordata; class Chondrichthyes; order Orectolobiformes; family Hemiscylliidae; genus Chiloscyllium; species Chiloscyllium plagiosum. Next base: position 62,097,627 of record NC_057717.1, on the reverse strand, counting down.
TAGTGTAATGTGACATGAACCCAAGGTACCAGTTGAGGCCCTTCCTATGGGTACCGAACTTAGATATCAGCCTATTCATGTAGAACTCTGAGCTCAAAAAACTGAATGAATTTATGTAAAACTCTGTTATCTCACTTTTTAGATGAGAATCAATCGAAACATTAGGTCATAGACAGAGAACACAGGGGGCTAACGCCTTCAACATATTGTCTCGCTATCACCATTGGTAACAGCTAACCCGAGAATGCAACTTTAAAACAAAAGGGTTTTGTGATTTACACATGAAAGAAGTGAAACTATCACTGTATTCAAACAGATGAAAGGCTTAACAGACAATCAATTTTTCAATGTATAATTTCAGAAACATCAGACTGCAATTTTTTTGCTATAAATTCTGTGTTACGATCGAACACTCCACAATTACCTGATGAAGGAGCGTCGCTCCGAAAGCTACTGTGCTTCCAATTAAACCTGTTGTACTGTAACCTGGCGTTGTGTGATTTTTAACTATGATTGATATGGTTAGAGTAACATAAGGACACAAGAACTGGGAGAAGAAGTAGGTCATCAGTCACCCCCGGATTCTGTGATTTACATTGAAAGAAATGAAACCAACATTGTCATTCTAAAAGATGAACGACTTAAAAAAAAATCCAGATGTTTTTCAATATGTCATTTCATTTGCATCGCACTGCAAAGGTTTGTAATAAATTTTTTGCGTTGCGACCTCAAACTTCACAGCCACCTGATGAAGGAAGAACGCTCCTTCTTGGAATGCTAGTGCGTCCTAATAAAGGTTTGGGAGTATAACCTTGTATTCTGTGATGTTTAACTGAGTAAACAGTGGTCAAACACCTGCACCTCCAAATCATGACTGCACGGTCACTTTGCGTTCTTGGTTGTTGTGAAGTCCATCTTGGATGGTAATCACCCGAAAGTCTGAGACAGAAAGTCGACTGGGAGAAAACACCTCTGCCTAGTGATTGTTGTGCGGTGTTCATTCATCAGTTGTCTGCTCCGTCTCGCCAATGTACATTCCTCTATCGCAACTTTAAACAATCGCCAAATCATAAAGAGATCATTGTTCACAGCAAACTACTCAGCTTTCAGGACGACATCGACCACAACATCTTACAAGACTGTCAGGGCAGACGCTGCAAAACGTGTCAGGATGTCGACACAGATCCCACCATTATACGTGGTGACCTTCGCATCACCATCGTCCAAGGCAGACTTTGGAGGAAAAAAACAACCACGTTAAGTAACCAAGCAGAGTTTGATAGCCAAGTTGGTAACCTCAGAATGGACTCAACAGGCAGTTTTGGTTCATGTCACACTACAGGTGACCCCACTGCATGATACACACACTCTTTCTCTCTCTCTCTCTCACACACACACAAGCTCATACACTTGCTTACACACAAATGCTTACCACATGGAAACACTCAGATACACACTCTGTGCCCCATGCACGCACACACGTGTAAGTTTATGGGCTATATTTTATTTTTGCAGAATCTGTATTTTATTTTGCTCAAAATGCATAAGGTACTATCAATCCTTGTAAGATTCTATAAATTCTGATTCAAGATTTGAATTCAAACAGACTATAACTTCACACCTTTAATGCATTGTCTGAACTGAGATTACACTATTTGTTAGAAAATTTGAAGTTATCTTGAGAATGTGACATAAAATGAGTTTTGGGATTTGCATATTGATGAACAGAAACTAGAAATCCTATTCCACATGCGATCAATATATTTGAGCTGCATTACATATTGAACTTTGGATTTAAATTTTGTGGCTGAACGTGCAGCTCCACAAATACCTGATGAAGAGGCAGCGCTTCGAAAACTCGTGCTTAAAAATAAATCTATTGTACTACATTCGAATGTTGTGTGATTGTTAACGTTATATGGTGACCAAAACTCTACGCAGCAATCCAGATGCAAATAAACCAATCCCTTGTTTAGTTCAAAGAAAATTATTTGGTTTATGTTCACTTTCTTCTGCAATCATTTTATCTTCTTTCGTTTTCATCCATCGGACGATAATAATGTCGTAAACACTGAGAAATTCAGTATTATATTTCTGCAGAATTTGACTGTTTCACAAAATGTGCAACCAAAAAGATGACTGTTTTAACCTGGTTCTACATGTACGTAATCGATGGAACGTCGGAAAGAAATGCTGCAACTTCAAAAAACAAGAGAGAACAGGACGTCACGGGCATATGTCAGCCTTTGCCAGGCATATAGGAGGAAGTGAGTACTGCAGATGCTGGAGATCAGAGTCTTTGTCCGTCATACGGCTGGTCATATTGAAAAAAAGATAATTCAGGATTTTTTATAAATATAAATAGTAGAAAAATTAAAATGTATGGGAATTCTGGATCGTTATTCTGAAGCTGTGTGATATGCTGCTGAAGGTTCTCTGCTCTAACTCCAGAGCTGAGGAACGAATCTTATTGTCAAGGAATTAAATATTTTAGGCCCATACACTCTTGAGTTTTGAAGAATGAGAGAACATATAATTGAGATGATTAATGTGCTAAAGGAGTTAGCATAATTCATAGTGTGTATTGACTTCATGTCTGGTAACCAGAACAATAAGGATTAATGGGCATGACAATGAATATTTAATACGAAGTGGAAAATTCACAAGAGTTGAACTGCTGGAAAAAATAAAACATCCTGTTTTCAATAAGGTGTGGTTGGGGAAGCAAGTGCAACTGTATAATTTTGATAATCCAAGGAAGTATTTCTTTTCTGTAGTTTTCACAGAACCAACTGGAGTTAGTTGCACCTTGATTTCTGCAAAATAGAATATTCAAAATGGACTGTAGGTGCAAAGAAACAGTAATACTGCACATATCTTGGTCTCAATAGAATGGCTTTCGAAGGAGTGCAATGAATGTTTGCCAGTTTGTTTCCAGGGAGACTGGCACTGATGCATGAGGAGAGATTGTTTGGTTAGGATTATTTCACAAAGGTTCAAACGAATGAGGGGAGATACTTACCGAGTTATAAAATTCTACCAGAACTAGACAGGATAGATACAGGGAGGATGCTCCCGACGTTGTGTGTATGTGTGTCGAAAACATAGAGATCACAATCTGAGGGTCCAGGGTAAACTGTACCCCATCAGAGTAGAACGGGTTATATTCTGTCTGTGTGAAGTTATTGTCTTTCTGTATCCAAATCTTGAGTCAGACCGGTTCTGCTTCTAAAATGGAACTTACAGAATCTTTCAAGGATTGACGAGGACATAGACCCTCACAAGTTTGCACGTTTCTCCTTGCATGCATTTTGTGAAAACCTTAAGGAAACCATTTAATACTTTCAGTCTGCCAGTACATAACGTAAACATGGAACAGTCATTTCCTCATGTGAAAAAAAATGGAGGAAGATGGCAGCCTTTAAAACTAAGGTGAGGATGGATTGCTGTTCCAAAATGGTTGTAAAATTGCGGAATTCAGCGGAGCATATTGAGGTGGCTTGTGCAATATTGAGACAATAGAAGGAGGAGTTTGACAGAATTGCAACGAGCAGTTGGTTGAGGTGTTGCTAAGGGTGGTAAGGAAGGTGGACTTAGGTCTAGGGAGGAAGTGAGGACGGCAGATGCTGGAGATCAGAATCGAGAAAGTAGTTCAGGCAAAGCACGGAAGCTCGGCCAACATCCAAGGAACAGGAGAATGGATGTTTCGGCAATAAGCGTTTCATCAGGAATGAGGCTTTTGGTTTAGGGCTGAGAGACAACTGGGAGGGTGTGGTGTTGCGGGAAGGCAGTTGCAAAAGCGATTGGTTGGTGAAGGTGAGGTCAGATGAGGAGTGATGAACTGGTCGGGAGGGTGGTGCCGATTTAGATCCTTGAGACTGGGATAATGTCGGGAGTCGGGAAGTGAGGAAGCTGTTGAAATCCACATTTATTCGTGTGGTTGTAGGGTCCCAAGGCCAAATTTGAGGCGTTCTTCTTCCAGGCCTCGGATGGTAATGGTTTCGTGGTGGAGGAGGCCAGCACCTGCATGTCATTGACGGAGTGGAAGGGGGTGTTCAAGTGCTCCATCTCGGGGCAGTGGGGTTGCTAGTTGCGGGAGTGCCATTGAGGTTCTCTGAGTCCGCATGAAGGCATCCTGGCTCCCCCATTTAGAGGAGACCACACCAGGTTACGTTTCGGTATCACGCCCTTTTGCAGAACTTGGCTGCCTCAGATACTCAAGAACTGGTTTGTGCATTCAGCAGACACAGGAATAGTCGAGCAGAGAGGCAACTACATGTCATGCATGGCAGCTCGTAAGGCTTTGAACCCGGTACTGAGACTTACCGTGGACGCCAAAAACAGCGAGAGTGTAATGATGAAAAAAAGGATAATCAGACGAGCAAACTCAATGCCATCTTCTAGCGTCAACCAATCTGCCCAAACATAATCAGACAAACAGGATACACTCCAGTATATTTCCTTGGAACTCGAGTTAAAGTCTCAAACTCTGACCCCTGATGGAAAGGTCTCAGTTTATGGCTCTCAGGTTTCAATGCCACCAAATCGCAGGAGCTGATAACTGGTAAGACACAATGTGAGATATTATTGCAAGAATTGTCCACAAATGTAAGAGTAATACATTACGTGACTTAAGTGGAATGCTACAAGGTTAATTGCAACATGTTTTCTTGAGACCAGTAAATTAGTTTATAACTCATGCATCCACTAAATTTCACTTCTGTTGTAAAATGCAACATGTGCCACCTACTTGTGAAATCTAATTAGATGATTTTGTCAATAAATACTGCCAATTATGGAAGTAATAGTCAACAATTTCCAATTCTGATTAATTGATGGAGAACTTGCAAGTGCATACAAAATGCAGAAGGGAGTAACCCTGTACATGGTGGTCGCCAAATTCAAATTGAAAATGCACCCATAGTAAGTTAAAAGGGAATATCTAATGAGAAATGCTGATTTAAAATGTATTACAATATACTATTAAAAGGAATATTGCACTCATTTTATAAGGGATGTCATTAAAGATCAGGATGAGAAATCAGAAAGTGTAAAGAGGCTGTCATGAAATAGTGTTCCCAGTGGAATCGCTGGAAATATGTTGGATGTTATTATCAAGTAAACCGCAGCAAAACTCTATGTTCTGAATCAAGTGATACAAAGTCCGTCTAATTATGTGAACATAGTTTAACAGGCTTATAAGAGTATCTGTTGTTTTTATGGGGAAATAGCTTACCATACTTGCAAAGGTGTCCTGTGATCTTAGTTTGTATCATAATTATAAATCGCATTCAAAAAGTCACATCGACTAGTTGCTGGGTCATTAACACCTCTCGGTTTTGATTTTTCTGTAAATGTCAATGATGTCTATGACGTACTTGCAGAATATGAATTAAATGAACATTCTACAACCCTTACAAATTGTGCGCTTACGGTAATATATTTTTACAATCAACAATGGACTATAACATCAGTAGAAAGGACAGAGGACCTCATTTTGCAATCATCACTTCTCGGATGCAAGGAAATAAAATTAGTCTTTCCAATTTGATTCATGCACTATGAGATATTGGTGCAGAATAGATGTGTCACGGTTGACCAAGCGATGCGTTAGAAGACCGTGGCATAGTGGTTAGCACTGCTGCCTCACAGCGCCAGAGATCTGTGTTCAATTCCTGCCTCAGGCGACTGACTGTGTGGAGTTTGCGCATTCTCCCCGTGTCTGCGTGGGTTTCCTCCGGGTGCACCGGTTTCCTCCCACAGTCCAAACATGCCCTGGTCAGGTGAATTGGCCATGCTAAATTGCCGGTAGTGTTTGGTGCAGCGGTAAATGTTGGCGAATGGGTCTGGGTGGGTTGCGCTTCGACGGGTCGGTATGGACTTGTTGGGCCGAAGGGCCTGTTTCCACACTGCAAGTAATCTAATCTAAAAAAAGACGAAAACGGTACATCCTAATTAAAGAAATGAAAGTACGACTGCTTTGATAGGGGAATGTATAGTTTGTGCATGGCTTTCTTGCTTCTGAATTCTGAATCCTGCTTTGTGTGCGGTCTTAATCATTTTCCCAACTCTTAAGAACACGAGGCTTGTTAAATTTTGTTCCTTTTCTAGTGCTAACTTTAAATCTGGAAATTGTATCACTTCTCCACAATCTTTGTCCCAAATGTAATCTCCATGAAATTTCCTATGCCATTTCCACATTTTTTTGGTCGCATGCAAACAGGTTTCTGGGTCCAAATACAATATTATTATTAAGTTGCTTTGATGACATTTCTCGCTTTGATTCATCAGCTGTTCTACTATCTAATTCAGAGGCTAATCTAATTCACAAATGTCACTGTTAATTCTCTGTCGTTTTTACTTTCTTCAGTTAGCATGCGTACTTTTGATTTCTATAATCAATGCAAAAAGAAATATCAGGTATGGGATACCGGAAACAATGTTTTAAATGACATCTCTGTACTGCCTGGTTCAGTTCATCAGCAGCTATGTTCAATGCTTTATTCTATACTCCCAGCAGCATGACCACCAAAACAGACAACAAAGAACTGATGCAGTCATAGCTGGAGAAAACAGATCCTGACACAATTTATGCAATGATTTAAGCATTCAATCTTCATCTGAAAACAGTAAACTGGAATTTGCTGGCAATATGTCAGAATCTGACCAAAGACCAAACGTTGATTATCACGGTATCAGCTGGGACATTGGTTTATACTCAGTTCATTTTTGGATTTTTAAAATTTTAAATAATAATATCAATAACTCTGACGTACACAATCTTTTTCCCGTAAGACGATTAAGTACTTTAATGATTTGTTTTCCCAGTTCTTCCGATAAACAAAGTGCAAATTAATATAAAATAGCTACCTTTTCAATGAGGGGAAGTTCAAGTAAGATTTCGGAGCTGGGGATGGAGTATAGAAAGTTGGAAGATCTGTATGGAGAACATGACTGAAGCTGGAGAGCATCCAAACGCACCTCTCTCCTCCTCTACGAAAAGTGTATTACTGAATAGTATTGACCATTCTTTGTTATTCTGCTGACGAGGAATATCGAATTGGAAACGTTACCTCATTTCTCTTTGCACTGATCCTGCCACATCTGCTGTTTCACCAACTTTCCCCACGTTTCATCTCTCTGTTATCTGCTGTATTTCATTTAAATTTTCTTAGTGTTGCTTAGCTAATGCTTGTCACATAGAAGGGATCCAGACGTGTTACATCTGTTTTCGGGTCGTGATAAAAATCTCAAAATCAAATTTGAGGAATAAACAATTTCCTATAACTTAGTCACGCAAATAATATCCATTTCTCATAAATAAACACTGTTTTGGATCAGATCAGACAGCTTCAAAGCATTTGAAGAGCGTGGCCCAAGCCCTAACTTTGCGACTTGTTTTAAGGAGGTTTACGGCGGATATCCCAGGAGGAATGCAGCTGGTTAACCCACTTAGTTTTAAACAAAATATAATTTATTCATATAATTACTGAAGGAAACAAATAACAAAAGAGAACAGAACACAGAAACTCCAAATGTTTATCACAACATTCTCTTGTTGTTTCAATTGCTTGCAACAATACCTTACATACTCCTTGACATAAAAGATAAAATCAAACAAAAGATCTCGCAGGAGAGAGGGCACAGAGAGTTGACAAGAATGGACCAGCAGCTTTTAATCTGTCTCCCTGCTTTCGACACGACCAAACACTAAATGAAACCAGAGAAAAGCCCAGCTGGATAAAGAAGAACAACCGTTTACTCCACTTCCATTGTGCAGATGTTTCTTTTAAAGCATTTTTGCGTTCGGTGGTATCTGTTAGCTGTGGTCATAATGACCGTAAAATCCTTTAAACCTAAACGGTTTGTAGTCTATGTCCATGACAACCTCTCACTACCTTGTAGCCATGGCAGCAGCCGATCTTTTTGTTATTGTCACTGAGGACATCTTGAGTTATGTTAGTAATGATAGCGTCCCATTGTCTTTCCTGGATATCACTCTTGTGTGAGGTTATATTGCAGACCTTCTTCCTGCAGCCACAGGTTGCTTACTGTTATGTTTTCGTTAGAATGATTTGTTGTCATTTGTTGCCAGCAACTAAAAACAAGATATTCCAAGCCGACAATAGTAACAGGTGTTCTCGCACCAACGAGTGTTCTACACTGTTTGAAAAACATTTCCTTCTACTTTATACTTGATCTTCGGGTGATAATCAAAAATGTACACTGGTTCTGTTCTGCAAGCCAAACTAATATACTAAACGTGGACGGATGTTTTTTTTCTGTTGCTTCTTTTTAAGAATTTAACTCACTCTCTACCATTCAATTTGGTGATTTCGATTAATGCTCTGACAGTGAGACATATTTGAGTAAGCAGTAGAGCCCGTAAGGGACTGAAGGGTTTAAGCAATGGAGTGAATCGTCGTGAAACAGAGATGGACAGAAGAAGGAAATCTGTAAATTTACTTTTCAGCAAACTTCGCATTTGTACCTTCTTGTGGTATATGTATGCAACAGAAGTCATATAATAGTACATAAGTGGAAGAGACCCCAGGGAATACTCACAATCTGAAATTAAATTTTAACATGTCAGAGGGATGGTGCTGAATTTGGACAGCTGTACAAATATGTTTATTTATACAGTGACACAGTTACGTTTTGGAATTTGCTCCAATGTGTACTGAAATGCCCGGTCACATCTCTTTTTGAAACACAAAATAAACATCAAACCTGAACAACACTTCGTGACATATTCTTCCGTTAGCGAGCTCGCTCAAATGATTTGTTTGCAAACTCGCCGAAACATAAATTTCCTCCTGTTGACTGACAGTTGTCTCAGCAAATCAGGTACATAAGTCAATTCACGTTTTGTTACTGGGCTTACTTAGGAATCCATTCGATCAAGTTGTGATCGAACAAATGGAAAGTGCCAAATATGAGAACACATCTTCCCGATTGTATTTTTTTAATCCTCGAGTGTGCGTTCGAACTGATCGAATGAATGCCTGATCAAATGAATGGTTGAAACTTTACTAAAAGTCCTGGAATTAAGTAAAAATAAAATCAAAATCAAAATTCCGAATTGTGGCTGTGCGTTTCACTGGATCACCAAAGCCCATGCCTGCCCAATTTGTTACAGATATTCCATTCAATCCATCGACGATCTTTCTTACTTATCTTTGATAAATCGCACTGTTCTGATGCTAAATCTGTCCACAGAGTCTTCTTCGTTGTCTCTGCATCTGGTTAGCATCCGTTTGTGTTGTTGCTGTCTCTGTGTGCACGTTTATAATCATGACGAATTATTGTGACTCTGCATTTGCAAGTGTTCTTCGCTCCTGCATATCTTTGTCTTACTATGTGTTTTTACTTTATATTTATGTATGAGTTTATATCGCTGGTTCAATATTTACATGTCTGTGATAATGTAGCTTTGCCTGTGAATGCACATATATATTCCACATTTATTGATGATTTATTCTTTGCATATGTCAGTGTTCGATGTGAGACTGCGTGATATTGTCTCTGGTGTTTTATGTTTGGTCTCTGCTCCTTTTAAGAGTTGCTGTTGTACATAGTCCAAACTGATCTTTAGCTTACTCTGTAGAGTTATCAGCTGGAAACCAAAATTGATTTTAAAAAGGCCAATGAGTTCTCCAAAAGTATGTTTGTTTCCATTTCTGTTTCGGCATGGCTCTCTTTTCCTGTGAGTGGATGTATATTTTTGTGAATGTGTGTTACTGTTGCTGAGCATTGCCCGTTTTCTGTCTGTAAATCTTTGACGCTGATTTTTTGAGTGGATGTTAATGTGTGTGCAATTACATGGATCTTCATCGTGCTGTCTCTGTGTATGCATCTGGTCTGTCTGAGTGTGGGAGTGTGTAAGTTTGTGAATGAATCTGTGTCTCCATATCTGCCAGTGTCTGTGCCATGAGAGATAATGGGGATGATCGAAGAACACAAGCGAGACAGCATCAGCAGGTGGATAATTCAACTTTTCAAGTGTAACCTTTCTTCTGGACTGGTTGTGGGTGAACCGGGCGGTGCGCATAATGGGTTTTGAGTGGGCAGGATGATGAAGTGGGGATGGGTGAACACGGGTAGAGGGCATGACATCTTTGGCCTCTTAGAGAAAGAATCAGGTTGGTTCATGGAAGGGAGAACCGATGAGATGAATGAAAATGAGGAGGAAGAAGCCCCGATGGATATTGGTTTATGGGAAAGGACGTTATTTGATATTGGAAAACTCAGCTGTGTGTTATCCTGACTGCATGATGCCAAGGTGGAAGATGAGGTGTTGTTCTCCCAATTTGTGGTTTGATTCGTTGTAATGGACCAGGTCAAGGATGGTCATTAGATTAGATTACTTACAGTGTGGAAACAGGCCCTTCGGCCGAAGCGCGCCCAACCAGACCCATTCCCCGACATTTACCCCTGCACCTAACGCTACGGGCAATTTACCATAGCCAATTCACCTGACCTGCACTTTTTTTTTGGAAGCACCCGGAGGAAACCCACGCAGACACAGGGAGAACATGCAAGCTCCACACAGACAGTCGCCTGAGGCGGGAATTGAACCCAGGTCTCTGGCGCTGTGAGGCAGCAGTGTTAACCACTGTGCCGTCATGTGGGAAGATAAACTAAAACTGAGCCTGAGTTGGAGATCATGTCGGCCCGTGCAGGCCTGGCTGAGATCTTTGGTGAAACTTTCCGATAGTTTACGTTTTGTCCTCCAACAGAGAGGAGTCTACATCAGGAGCGCCTGATGCAGTAAATTAGACGAGAAGAGATGCAGGTGAACCTTTGTCTAACTTGGAAAGGCAGTATCCGTCTCTCGATGAAGCAAGTGGGTGTAGTGTGCCGTCTAACCATGCCTTACAGTCTATGGTAGTGGGAAGCAATGGTTCAGAGAAACTTTCCTGGTAAAATGTGATAGCTCTAAAACAGTCAGGCTAGAGGAGGGACACGCATTAGCAAAGTACATGCGGGATGAATGTTGGATGGTGAATCAGACTGGAAGTTTCTAAAGCAATATAAAGCATCTGAGCAATTGTAGATTTATCACAGAGGAACTCCTTCTCCCAAAGTATCAGAGATCTGTGGAATTCGCTGCACCAAAGTGCGATGGATGCTGGGGCAATGAGTCAATTTAAGGACGAGTTAGACGTGTTGTGACATGGTAATGGATTGAATGAATATGTAGAGAATGCAGAAACATAAGAGTGGTGAATATAGCGGCCATGATCCAATGGCGGAGCAGACTGGATGGGCCGAATGGCCTAATTCTTCTCCTCTATCTTATGCACTTATGCACTTATGTGAGAAGGGATGAGAAAAAATGGAAATATCGAGTGAAGGCCTGTCAAAATGGACTTTTCTTTTCGAAAGGGGACGAACAGAAGGGAAAATACATTCATTTAAAAAAAAATCTCCCTGAATACCATTCTCGCCATGACGCTACAATTAAATGTTGGAAAGTACAAATCCCTTATTTTCACAAACCATTTTGCTTTAACATTTGCCTCAACTTTGACAACAGATGTGTTCTTCCATTTTTCCCGGGCTGTTGTGGATGTTTGTAATGCATTCCATGCAATGTGATTGCTGTTTCCTTTTCTTTCAAACTTTTATGTATATGATTTCAGTTGAGGAAATTTCAAAGATTCATCCCTTTGCTTTGCTGACAAAAATTGTCTGATCAAGTTGACGTCACCTCATCAGATACGTTACGACATATTCTCACAGCTTTTAACCTAATGGTGGCTCAATGGTGAGCACTGCTGCCTCATAGCATCAGGTTCGATTCCAGACTCGGGTGACTCTCTCTGTGAAGTTTGCACATGCTCCCCGTAACTGTGGGGGTTTCCTCTGGTTTCCTCCCACAGTCCAAAGATGTGCAGGTCAGGTGAATTGGCCATGCTAAGTTGCCCATAGTGCTACGTGCATCACTCATAGGGAAATGGGTCTGGATTGGATACCGTTCGGAGGTTCGGTGTGGACAGATTGTGCAGAAGGGTCTGCATCCACACTGGAAGGAATCTAGCCTAAGTGGAATTGGACAGTGCGAATCAAAAGAGTTGACATCTCGCAGCTCGTGTTTGAAAGGTTAGTGGATTATTTAAATGCATGTGGGGAGTTTCTCAAAGCACATATACAACAAATGCAAGCAGTCGCAAATTCTTTAGACAAAATATAGTTGTACCGCCCATTCAGAAACATAGACGGAATTATAGAATCCCCAGAGCATGCAAATAGGCCATTGAGACCCAAAATTCACACCCACCATCCGGACAGCATCATATCCATTATCATCCCCACACTTCATCACAGTAAAGCTGCATTTCTACTGGCTGTAGTACCTAATCTACACAGCCATGAACACTATTACCAACTTTGCATGGCTAATTCAACTATCTTTCACCTCTTTGGACTGTGGGAGTAAAGTGGAATTTCCATTCAATCTGCTTATGACTCTCCCTGGTGAACGCGTTTTGCAACTGCGACTTGAAAAATTAAACCTGGCTATTGAGGAGCCTTAAACACCTTAGCATATGACGACACTCCTGATATTAACGGATAAACTGAAATATTTCCATACAGGATCAAAAGGCCGATCTGAAGGCCGACATTTCTCACCAGCTATCCTGAAACCTTAGTCCCCATTTGGCTGAAAATGAAAGCACATCCATAACCTCACGAATTTGACGAAGATGGACCAAAATCTTCAACAGAAGCCCAAATTAACTTAATTTTGTATTTATAACGCGCAAAGACGCCGCCACATCTCCCCCTGCCCCCGCAAAATCTGCCTAATCAACCACCCTGAAATTAGATGTTCATTGTCTTATTTCTCTTCTGTCTGGCCAGTTCACCAAAGTTGAAAGTGTCATTCTTTGCGTTGTTAATTTCTTGCTCTCAGACATCTGTCTTAATTGAATATTTAAGATGCAAGCAAAGAACGCTCTGTCCCCAGGAGCCTGTTCCACGACTCAATATGATTATGGCTGTTTAACCAATACGTGAGATGTTCAATACATATAAGACCTGATTGAATTGGTGGAACTGGACAAAATGTTTCCAATTCTAAGGACAGAAGGTTCCATGAGCACTTGTTTTAAATGGGGCGACCATTTAAGATAGAAAAAAAGGCATGTTCTGGTTGTTATATCATAGGCCTGTGAGTCTTCGTTTTATTCCTTCCTCAAAGGTGATTGGATGTAGGCAATTTCAATATTTTGTTGAATTCTTATTGAATACTAAATGGATGAAAGACTACCAGAGGAATTTTGATCTGAGGTTAAAATCAGATCTGGGGAAAACATTGAATTGTTCAACAGGCTCAATTGACATCCTGGTTTGTTCGCTGGTTTGTTAAAATGGCCATCCATGTTCAAATGCGGCACATGATGCGGAAAACATACTCAACAGGAGAATAATTAAGAACTTTTCTATTCAAAAGCAGAACCCATTACTAATTGTTTGCTCTGATTAGGTCAGAAGTGTCCAGGCCAATTCAATGATAACAACTCTGTGATTATCGTGGCAAGGTGATTCCTGGGTTTCAGGGACTCATGAATACGCTCATTTTACTTCAGGTTCTGAAGCGAACACAGCCAAGCAATATGTCTCATCATGGACCAATTCCACATCGCGAGCGGCTTGCTCATTGCTGATCTACTTAAGCTGCAGTGAACAGTGAAAAACAAGGTGTTTATATCCAGGATAGGAGATGAAGCAGAGTCAAACTTACGGTCAAAAGGAGACGGGGGTCGGGAGGGGAATAACGTAGGTTGTGAAGCTGAAAGTGTGATCTGGTATGAGAGACTGAGACAAGGAGTGTAGAAGAAAGAGGGGCAACGGCAGGATTTCGTAAAATCAGTGATTAGCCAAGAAACCTGCTTGAGAAACATACAGAAGTGGTGAGCGTGACCAAAAATGCAAGAGAAATAGAACACAAGAGTTGACGGGGGATTTAAAACATCAAAACGAAAGAAGAAAATGAATGACATTCAGCTCTCCTCTCGATTCTACTGCATACGAAAAGTGCTGGTGCATGCAGCCATATCAACGTCTTCAGCCTTAAGGAGGACCTTCGAACCCTCGAAGGACAGTACCTCTTTTGCTCAATCAATGTTTGGGTCCGTGTGACGCAAACGTATGACACGTTTATAATTGTTGAGCCCCTGCCTGCAAACAGTGATTGTGTACTGTGGTTGGTGGGAGTGTGGGAGTGCCACCTTGTGGGGTGGCACTGGGTGTGTTGAATCTGTGCTTCCCTCTTTGTTTGTGGAATCTCTTACATTCATCATCGCGAATTTCTTCAGCACTTTAATGTCAATCTCTGCCTCCGAGGTGATCACCACATTAAACCACTGATGTGGAGTACCTAAATGCAATATTTACAATGTCAAACAAATCACACACATACACACACATAGCTCAGGTCAGCGAATAGCGCTGATTTAAACGAAAGTTCCTCATCTGATTGGATTCACTTTTATTCTGCTCGGGAATTGTTTCTTCTCTCTGTATATCTGCATGTTGTTACTTTGGCTTCCATTCAATATTCTTATCTCCTCCTCTCTAATCTCTCAATTACTATTCTTCACTCTATGCTTCTAAAGGGCTACTTTTCATTGCTTAAATTTCACAAGCATTTTATTTCCATCTGTACAATTCCTGACTTCAGTTTTTCCGCTCGTCTCGTGTTTGGAGTGATCAATAAAAGACACATGGGGCCATGGAGACACAGTTGGAGAGAGAAATATAAAGATGGGAAGACAAAATACGGAGGATTTCCAAAAAAAGGACAGAAGGTGGCTTTTGACATTAAAAACAAAGCTTCGTGCACCGTTTTTAACGTTCTACAATAACCGTTCCACACTGCAGTATGTGCCCCAGTCAATATATTTGATTCTTTACGTTCGTAAAGGAACTGGATGCATTGCATTGATGTTCCAGCAGTCATTGCAAGGATACAGATGATACAAGTGAATCAATGATTGTCAGAATGCAACCTCAGTCACTCCACCCTGGTACATTGGTGAATGTTCAAGAAACCAATTAAAGGAGCAAATCATCGGCATGAAAAAACACTGGTGATCCACTTACAGGTTAATTCAAATATATTCCACAAGTATATCAAGATGAAGCGAATAACCAGGGAATTATCAGTCCCAAATATGGAACAAATTGGCAACATTTGCGACAACGTGGCACATACCGGAAGGGTGTTAAATGAGGCACAAGTTTTGAATATGCAAGTCCACATAACCTTGCGAGCTGGAAGTCATGGCTAAGAAACCTGGTTAATTATTTTCAGTAGGAAACCAAGTGTTTGGCAGGTAATCGATTCATCGGCATTTCAGCAATAAATCTGATACAATCCCAAATGTAAGAAAGGCAAGAAGCTAAAGTCGCAGAGGATCCAGAGGTCTTTGGGAATATCGATTTTAAAAAACTCAGAATCAGACGCGATGGTTATGGTAAAGGACAGCTTATGAAACTGGCATTAATGGATACCACAGTGGTCATTTTTGTGTCACTTAATCTTCATGATATTCATAAATTACTGACATGTGGAGATGAGAACTTCGGAGTTGGATTACAATGGCATGCAAATTAAGCCTGCAGAGTATACAAAGATTAGCCAAGTAGGTGACAATTAATATACTGAAAAATGTATTAGATGAATCGATTTTGCCTATTTGAATTTAATCCTGATACACAATGATGAATGAACAGACAAGGCTTTACGTATTGAATGGCAAGACAACTGGTTTCAGAGAGGCGAAAGTTCATCTTGGTGCTCTTGAACACAGATCGAAGAATATGACAGGACAGTTGAAGAGGGTAATTGAGAAGGAGCATTATATTCTTGCCATTTTGGGGCGTGCCATTGTTAGAACAACACGTTGGTCAATTTGGAGCAGCAAAAACTTTTGCTTAGGTCATTGCTGAAGTTTGTGTGCAGATTTGGAAGCTGTGGTTATACGAGAGGGGGTGAAAAGAATATGTTTCAGGAATATGTTGCCTTTGATGAAACTATATATGGATAATGACATGTTTTTCTTTGAGCGTCGGTGGTTAAATGGGGACCACGGGGAGGTGGATGAGCATAGCACAGGCATGAACAGGGTGAAGTCAGTGACGCTGTTTCTATTCGTCTAAATATCGAAATCAAGCTAAATAAATTTTAAAGTGTGAGGCAGAAGGTTAACCAAAACCTAAATATATCTATTGGTATGCGAGGGATTAAACAATGACTCATGTAGGAATATGGCCAGCCAAAGATAGAAGTGGGGAGTTGTGTGTGGTCACTCTGGAGATCGCAGAGCTGCTAAGCATATATTTCTCATCAGATTTCATCCAGGGAAAGGAGCATATGGTAGACGACAAGACTGTGATACGTGCTATTGGACTACAAATAATTGGGGTTAGTAAGGAGGACGTGTTATCGATGCTAGAAGGTGTAAAAGTGCATACGTTCACTGGGCTGTAAGGGATTTATCCGAGGATTCTCTGAGAAGCTGGGGAGGAGATGACGGAGCCTTTAACCTTGATATTTGTGTCGTCATCTTCTGCAGGTTTAGAGGACTGAACCCTTAATTTAAAGCTATGCCCCCTTGTAATAACCGACTCAATACGCGGGAAAAGGTTCATACTGTCGACCCTATCTAACCCCCTAATCATCTTGTACACCTCAATCAAGTCACCCCTAAACCTTCTTTTCTCTAGTGAAAACAGCAAACTTCTGTTTACTTCTCCCATTACTCTAAGCCTGTCGCCCCTTACTCTTATTTATCTCATTCTTTATATGTGACTATCCTGGCATAGTTTGCTGTCTTCGTGCGATCATCCTGTCAAACTGAATTCCATCTGTTGGCCACATCCCACCTGCGACTGACACACTATTCTCCTGTTCCTGGTACATCCTGCTACATGATTGCTCTGCCCTATTAGTCAGAGATAATTCGACCTGTTTTCCCTTCTCACTGTTTAGTCTCGGCATGCG
>NC_057717.1:62030738-62080467 GCF_004010195.1 Chiloscyllium plagiosum | reverse complement strand
ATCATCGAACAAGCATCAATTTGATTGGAGATAGTCAACATGGTTTCGTCACGGGCGGGTCGTGTCTCACAAACCTCATTGAGATTTCTCAGAAGGTGACCGAGTATATGGATGAGGGTAGGGTAGTTCATGTGCTGAACATGGACTTCAGTAAAGTCTTTTGTATGGTTCCACATGATAGGTTTTTGGAGAAAATGCGAAACCATGCGATTGAGGGTTATTTAGCAGTTTGGATTAGAAACTGGCTTTCCGTCAGAAGGCAGCAAGTGGTAGTTGATTGAAAATATTCATTCTGGATTCCGGTTACGAGCAGTGTGCCACAAGGATCTGTTTTGGGGCCCAATGCTGTTTGTCATTTGTTTGTAAATGACTTGGCCGCTGTCCTCCGTGGATGGATTAGTAAATGTTGCAGATGACACGAAAGTCCATGGAGTAATGGATAGTGTGGAAGAATGTGGCAAGTTGCAGGGTGATTTGGATAAACTGCAGAATTGGGCTGAGAAGTGCCAAAAGGAGTTCAAATGCAGATAAATGTGAGGTGATTCACTCTTAGAAGGACAACAGGAAGAGAGATACTGGGTCAATGGAAAGATTATTGGGAGTCTAGATATGCAGATGGATTTTATTGTCTCTGTAGAGAGATCTCTGAAAGTTGCCAACCAGATTGATAGTGCTCTTAAAAGGCATACGATGAGTTAGGTTTTGTTAGGAGAAAGATTG
This sequence comes from Chiloscyllium plagiosum, assembly GCF_004010195.1. Classification (NCBI taxonomy): domain Eukaryota; kingdom Metazoa; phylum Chordata; class Chondrichthyes; order Orectolobiformes; family Hemiscylliidae; genus Chiloscyllium; species Chiloscyllium plagiosum. The sequence continues at coordinate 62,079,747 of NC_057717.1, read as the reverse complement.
AGGTCATGCTGCGACTGTACGAAATGCTAATGCGGCTTCCCCATTACAGGAAGGATGTGGAAGCATCGGAAAAAGAGTAGAGGTGATTTACCAGGACGCTGCCTAGTCTGGAGAGAAGGTCTTATGAGTAATGTCTGGAAAGAAGAAGGCTAAGAGGGGATTTAATAGAGACATACAAGAATTTCAGAGGATTCGTTAGGGCGGAATATGAAAGACTGTTCCCTCGGATGATGACGTCGGTTTGTACAAGGCGAAATAGGTACAAACTAAGGGATGAAAGATTTACGACAGATGTCAGAGGCAGGTTCTTTACTTACATAGTGGTAAGAACGTGGATCGGCATATCTGTCAGTGTAGATAACTCAGAAACATTAAGGGTGTTTAAACAGTCCTTGTATAAGCATATGGATGACGATGGGACAGGGTAGGGAAATGGACTATGTTTCGTTCAAAGGTCGGCGCAACCTCGCCAGTTAAAGGGCGGGTTCTGCACTGTATTGTTCTATGTTCTCTGTTCTGTTTTCCATGTTCGACGATTAAGACGGAATATAGTTTTCAACAGAGTGTCATTGCCGTTTTGATTGCACTGTCAGCGAAGATATTACTAGTGGGAAACGTAACAATCATTCAAAAGTACTTAGAGGATCACTCAAAGTGTGAAATGATTCAATACTATGCGCCTCGTGTTGGAACGTTGCACTTGTGAAGTTGGTATTATTACTATTGTCAGTACCGATTTGAAGTGTTAAATAGGCTCTTGTATAATCTTTCATTCCCGTCTCCACTACTCTGAATCATTACTTTCTACACGCTTCAAATAATACGTTCCAAACTGCTCAGTCATTAAATCGAACTGCACTTAGTCACTACATCCTCCTTCCCTCAGTCACTATCCAATCACCTTACTCACAACTTTCCAAGTCAGTTCAGCCAGTCAAGGAATCACTCTGGTAAAGTCACTGGCACTGCCTTTACAGCAACTCCATCCTTTATCAGTTAAGTAGACCAAAACTGCATGCAGTATTCATTCGTGATCTCTTTTCAGCCCTATGCATTTGGCGCAAGATGTCGCTGACACTGCATTCGGTACTGTTTGCTCTGAAAGCCGAAGTTTCATTTTCCTTCTTCTTGTCCTACCTGCATTTTTTGCTTTTGCAACAAGGACAAGTAAGTCTCTTTGGACATCACACTTTCTCAATTTATGGCCATTTTGATTTAAAACTGTCTTCCCCGATTTGTTACCACAATGGATTTCATTCTGTATTCTTTTGTCCAATCATTCAACTTGTGCAAATGGTACGAAAGCTCTCTGCATCTTTTCCACAGGTCTTCACGCCTCACAGCTTTGGTGTTCAGATACGTTCCCTGAATTTTTACATAATCCAAAATTTCCTCAACTTGCTCAGGGTTCGGAGTGTGTTGCTGGAGAAGCACAGCAGGTCAGGCAGCATTCGAGGACCAGGAACATCGACCTTACGGACCGGAGCCCTTCATCGGGAATATCAGCCCGAAAAGTCAATATTTTTGATACTTGGATGCTGCCTGACCGGTTGTGCTTTTCCAGCAACGGACTCTTAACTCTAATCTCCAGCATCGGCAGACCTCACTGTCTCCTCCTTTATTCTGGATAAGTACGATGCAAGCAGAGAGTGTTGTTGAATGGACTTCCCAGTTATTGATCAGATTTATGTTAAGATTGCGGTGGTCCAACGTTTGGCCAAGTAACTATAGTGACGGGCAAGCTATTTGGTGACAAGTGGATACAAATGATTTCTCAGTGGGACGGTTGTGTACCAGACGAAATGTTACACAGATATGTGTGTAATGATCCAATTTCGAAGAAGGAAGAATGAATGGCTGGAAATTCGAAATCAGAAAGGAACTGAAATGTCTTGCTGTGTGTAGACACAGATTCGTGAATGCGTCAAGGCAGGTACAGAAGTCAATTGATGAAGCACTTCGGATGGTTCCATTTCCTATGTGTCCTTTTCGCTCATAAACGCAGGGAGATCAAGTTTCATCTGGAACTAACTTTGCTTAGGACATTGCTGGAGTTCTCAGAACAGCCTGGTCAATGCACAACAGAAAGATTTAACAACACTGGAGGGAGTGCACAGAAAGGAACTGAAATGTCTTGCTGTGTGTAGACACAGATTCGTGAATGCGTCAAGGCAGGTACAGAAGTCAATTGATGAAGCACTTCGGATGGTTCCATTTCCTATGTCTCCTTTTCGCTCATAAACGCAGGGAGATCAAGTTTCATCTGGAAATAACTTTGCTTAGGACATTGCTGGAGTTCTCAGAACAGCCTGGTCAATGCACAACAGAAAGATTTGACAACACTGGAGGGAGTGCACAGAATAATTACCACGAATTTGCCTGAAATGGAGTTTTGAAGGAGGGTGGGAATTGTTCGGGTCGTCTACTCTGGAGAGGAAGATATTGCTTGTAGGCCTGGCAGCGGAGTAGAAATTAGAAAGAGCATGGACATGCTGAAAGAATAAAAAATACCTGTTTCCGTTGATCGAAACTAATATAACAAAAACGCAATTTTGAAGGGAAAGATAGGAGTCTCATGAGGCTTTTCGACTAAAAGCATATTTGCAGAAGCGGTATTGGCGTTTGTGCTGCATTGGCTGGGAGGGCAGTTCAGGTGGGAAACATTTCAATCAGTAAAATGTAGTGAAGCAATACTTGAAGTATCATAATATCCAAGACTATGGGTTTATTTGGAGAAAGTGAGATTTATGAAAGTGGTAGTATACCGATGGTCGAATGGCCTCTGCATTACGACTGGAATCTAAAACTCTGTGTTCTCTCTCTTGAGTCATTACATTCAATTCACCTTTTTCACTGCATCCCGATCACCTCAGTCATTAAGTTCCACTCCATTGGGACACTACATCGCATTTCTCTCAGATGTGACTTCCCACCATTACCCACTCATTTAAGTTTGCTCGCTGAGCTGGTAGTTTGTTCTCAGAAGTTTCGTCACCATTTGAGGGAACATCATTATTGAGCTCAGTTGAAGCGCTGGTGTTCTATCCTGTCTTCTATTTATTTATCTTCGTCTGTTAAGGTGGGTGATATCTTTTCCAGTTCTTTTTCTCAGAAGTTGTTAAATGGGATCCATTCAGATGTATTAAATGATGGAGTTCCGGTTTGAATGCCAGAGCTCAGAGAATTCCCATGCGTGTCGCTGTTAAGCCTGTCCGAGGATGGATGCGATGTCCCAGTTGAAGGAGTGTCTTTCTTCGTCTGCGTATAAGGATACTAGTGTTAGCTAGTCACGTCTTCTCGTGGCTAGTTGGTGTTAATGTATCCTTGAGTTTAGATGTCTGACTGTTTCTCCAATGTAATGTTTCATGCAGTCCCTCCAGTGCTTTTTGTAAATGGCATTCGTTTTGCTCGTTGTTGCTCAAGGGTGCTTTAGGTTCATCAGTAGCAGTTTCATTTTGTTGGTAGACTTGTCGCTACCAGAACGCTATCGGACAGGCGGGAAACTCGCCACCAGGATACATGAACACTAAGTAGCAATCAAAACGCATGATCAGCTATCACTACTTTCCTGAAACAGAGATGAAGTAGGACATCACTACGATTTGACATCACATCCCATTCGGGGACAGGCTTAACAGAGACATGCACGGGAGTGCCTAATTGGCATGGCATTCAAACAGCAACTCCATCAATAAACACATCGATTTGGATCCCATTTACCAACCTCTGAATAAAAGAAAACGAACCGGAATTTGTATCACTCACATTAGAAGACCAAGAGACAGAAATAAATAGCGCAAGTTAACACATGCGTTTCACCTGAGGGTCACTGATGATGTTACCTAATATTGTGATGAAACGTCTGTGGACAAAGCCACCCTTTCAGCGAGCAAGTTACAACCTTACACTTTTTCTCTGCTGTAATCTATAGGGTGCCTCGGAGATGGAGTGTGAGTGACATGGAGAACAAATTATTTCCTCCCGAAAGTAGGAATTGGTTCATATCGTGACTAATCTCATTTTCGTGTGCTCATATGCAGGATGAAGGATGTATGTAATATTGCAATTGCAACGCGTGATATCTCAGAATCATAGTGTGGGTGATTAATTTGATACGATATACTTGCAAAATATCGAACATTACAGAAGGGTGTCGGTTTCAACTCATACACAAAGGAAGTGTAACAGTTCTTAATGATGATGTGAGAGACAGAGCTTATAGTATAATAAACTTCAGTCCGAGTCAAAATCTGAAGCAGCGAATTTTATTGAAACCTTCTTGCATCTGCCACTACACAGCTGCGCTCCGCACTTATTACTTCCCCTTCTCCAAGTTAGCGACCCTCACCCTCTGTAAGTGCTTACATAAGGGGGTGTATGCTAAACTTGGATCTTGATGTTCTTTTCACTTTGTCTGTTTGCTTATAACATCTTCCATTGTTCATAGGTACATTGCATTCGTGAATATACATTTTAACAATGTGTCTTTTCTTGCCTCGTTTATGCGTTTCAGTTATCTCAGCTCATTTGCTGAGACTGTAGATTATTTAAACTATTATGATGAAAGGAATTATTTGCGAGAATAATTATGCACTAAAGTTAGTACCCAATTATCCACAGTCATACACGAAAGTTAGTAAATATTTACCTATATCCCACAATTATACACTAAAGTTAGTACTCAACTATACTTGAAGAGGTAACATTGTTTTACCTATATCCCACAATTTCCCCCTTGCTTTTTTATTATCTTTTGTTATCTTCTGCACCGTTGTTTTAATATGTTGCTTCCAAACTGACCCACACATTTTCCCGAAATTTCATTTATTCTGGAATTCTTACCGGGGTCACTTATTCCCTCATTGTTCAACAGGTAGAGTCCTTCCACCCGATTGTTCTTTGGCATTCGTGTGGCTAAAGATGTTTCGATCAACCTTAGAATTAACCCCCGTGCGCAGGGTACAATACAGCACCCTAGTGCGATTAGTACTCCCACCACTACGATCAAAGAGGCAAAGAGGTAAGGATTGAAACCACCACACCCTTCTATTTTCCAAACAACGATTCCAGCCACCCAGTGAATGATGTGCTGACTCTTGAATTTTCAGCTAGTTCTTCGGCTAGTGTTGTCAGACATTGCAGACTCGAGTAATCGATCCATCTGGGGCTGCGTTATTTGGAATATAAGTACAACAGCTCCCTCCTAACATTACACTTTTTCTGCTAGGAACATATCAAGGGCCATTCTATTCCCCCATGCCATTCGTCTGTTTGCATCAAGTTGTTCAGCTATTCATTTAATTGCGTCTCTAGTGTGATTGATAAACCTTTGCTGATTATAGAAAATATAATTTATCCAATCCACATTTTTGCTAACCGTTACCCATCAAAAGAGAACTGATTCAAAGCATCCTGTGATCTGGTTATGAGCCTTGAACTCATCAGGTAACCCTCTTGGGACTCCTATCGGGTCTGGATATACCTGATCATCAAACAAAGTACCCAATAGTGAGCTCTTACTTCGTCCCCCTCCCTTTGCTATCTCTTCCTTTTCAAATGCCAGGGTGAATGGAATTGCCAGTTGTACAATTGCACACATGCCCCTCCAATCTGGAAATAGGTTGGGTCTCAATATTAGGTAAAAACAATGACTGTGGATGCTAGAAACCAGATTCTAGATTAGTGGTACTGGAAGAGCACATCAGTTCAGGCAGCATCCAAGGAGCAGTAAAATCGACATTTCGGGCAAAAGCCCTTCATCCGGTCTCAATATTATCCCTCCGCAGTCCCACCACAGATCCGCTCAGGGAATCCTTAATGATGAGTAGTTCCCTGCCTTTTCTGTCACGTACAATTTCTCGGTACCTGATTTTAACTCCGCCAAATATCTGGATCGGTCGGTTCCTCGCCTGTTTACACACGATGTGTGATTTCCGACCACAGCGGAAAGCATGGGGTGAGGCGTCTTCAAGACTTGCATCTTTAGAGGAAGGAACTTTAATACAAGGGGCATGCAATCTTTATTACTCCATGTAGTTTCATCCTGATAAGAGCGATCATGCATGTCATGCCCCTTCTGTCTCGCTTCCACCCGAGCGGAAAGGGGAACCACTTGGGCCATTGGTCTCCCAGAGGCACATGCAAAACAATTGATTTTATTCAAACTTTTCGCAGTGTACTTTACCCATTGAATCCAGACATTTGTATCCCCATATCATGTTTCTATTTCAATGGTCTGCTTTAAGTCCTATACCTCTACAATTATTATCACCTTTAGGTCAGAGTGAGGGACTTTAGTATTCCTTTCTTCTACTCGGGTTCTGTCTTTCACCTGTATTTTAAAACAACATCTCAGGAAATTCTTCCCGTCTGCTCTCATCTCTATCCAAAATATTTGGTCTAATTGGACCTAATGGGTTTCTCCCATAAAACTGTTAAATTCCATGAGGTTTTCTTTATTGTTAAATATATTGGATTATACTTTTAATCGGGACAGTCAAGAGCTGGCCGGAAGAGTCCTCGGTGGACTGTAACGAAAGGATTATTTCTGAGATCTTCCTGCCTCCGCCATTCTTTACATTCTTAATCCCAAAGCTATCCCTTACACTTCCTCTCCGGGACACTTTCATCCCGTTAGTTTTATCCCATGCACACCAACCCCCAGCCTTCGGGACCTTTTTCATAGAACCTGATATGTATCTCTGATTTACTGTGTTCCCTTTGATTTGTTCTACATCTCCACAATCCATCAGGATGCAGGCGTCTGTTTCTACGACTTGTGCATTTGTACTTTGTGGAAACGTTATCACTAAGTAAGACGACCACACCATGGCCTGACAGAATCCAACGACTAGAAAAACTAATATAGTGTACGTAAGCATTCTTCCCATTTTACAGTGGTATTGAAGCATCGAGAGACTTAGCATATAATAGTACAGAAACTATCCCGCGCTCGTACCGCTACTGTATAATCAGTTATTTAAAGTCTTTTCAAATTAAGTTTAAGTGGCTCTTCTGTCGATTCAGTTGTCCAGACTTCTCTCTCCACTGGAGATTCCACTGGCCCTTTGGTCCGAGTGTAGTGAGTCCAGCCTTTCTCTGTCGTTCTTGCCATCCAGCCTTTCTCTGTCGAATTTGCCATCCATCCGATCAGGTTGGATCGGATGGATGGCAAATTCAGGGGGTGGAGTCTGTGCCAGCGAACACTGTTTTCTGAGGAAAGATAAGGAGGAGGACTAGCCCAGTATATACTTCTTCAAGAACAGATCTTTAGTCTCCAGAGTTGGCAGTTCCCCTTTTTGGCCCAGATAGGGCAGGCTACATAATATCTCATCAGGGAACAGCTTCATATCTTTCCTTGGAGACGTTCATACTTGCAAAATTGCTATAGGCAAACACTTAGTCCAAGGGAGTCTGGTTTCTATTAGTAATTTCTTTAACTGTTTCTTGAGTGTCTGGTTCATTCTGTCAACCTTTCCTGATGAAGTGCCAAGGAGTGTAGAACTTCCAGGAGATTCCTTATCCCTCCATTTTCCCCTGGAATATTCTGGAAGTAATATGAGTTCCCTGATCTGAATCTATACATTCCATTTTACCGTATCTAGGGATTAATTGTTCGAGTATTATCTTGGACTCCCAACTTGCGGTGGCAGTGGCTAACTGGTATTCTTCCACCCATCCAGATAGGTGATCAACCATCACCAGCATATACCCTAGTCTTCCCACTCGGGATTTTTCGGTATAATCTACTCGAATGCTCTGAAATGGTCTGAGCTCAGGTTCTCTCCCTACTGGGACTTGTATCCTTAACACTTCGTTGTTGTTTTTTTTTTTACGTTATACATCCCTCGCATATCTGTTTGGCTATCGGATATATCCCTTTGCATCCATATTTCCTTAAGACTAAATCACACATTGCTTGCACTCTCCAGTGACTCCTATGTTGTAGGACAGCCATAATTTCTTGCATCATCATTTTATTCAACATTTCCCTCCCGTCGGGTAACATCCAGCGTCCATCCGCTGTCTTTGCAGCTCCTAAATCTTTTAGTGCCTTTTCGTCCTTTGCAGTAAACAACAGGGTACCGTGAAGATCTGGAATTGCAGGAATGAGGGAGTATATCACTGCTCCCTGTAAATTCAGTACCGCTTCTTCAGCTACCTCACCGGCCAGTCTATTTCCCCTTACTTCCGGTTCATTCCCTTTCTGGTGTCTGTTTGTATGAACTACCGCTGTTTCTGTCGGGAGTAACAGAGGTTCCAGCATTTGTTTTATCAATTCCTCATGTGTAATTATTTTCCTCTGCTATTTATCAGTCCTCTATCTTGCCAAATGTTTCCAATTATGGGTCTGTACCAATCCAGACGCATAATTGGAGTCTGTATATATCGTTCCTATTTTTGTTTCCTAAGGTTCTGAGAGCTCTTTCTAGGCGAGAGCGTTCACAATTTTGGGCTGACCAGCCATCAGGTAGTATTTCAACCTCAATAACGCTTCCCTCTATCCCATCTACTCCAGCATATCCGTTGTGCCTTTTCCCCTCAATCACCCAGGAGCACCCGTCGATAAACAACCAAGCTCCCGCATGCAACGGTACGTCTCTTAAGTCCATTCACACTTTAGTCTGATATTCAATAATACCAAGGCAGTCGTGTTCTGGATTGTCAAAGGCCACCCCTCTCCCCGAAACAGAAATGCAGCTGGATTCAAGCAACTGTCTGTGACTAGCACAAGTTCATCCTGTTCTATTAATATTGCATCATATTTCAAGATCATAGAGACTGTGAGCCATCTTCCTGCTTTCTGATTTCATATGATCCATACCTGATGTGGGGTGCTGAATACTAAGGCTCCCCCAAAAGTAAGTTTCCGACTCAACACTACCATTAAGGCTGTTGCTGCCACGGCCTGCACACATTCCGGCCTGGAATGTAGCTTTCCATTCTTTAATTAACAGTGAATTAAAGCAGTTAATGTTTTAAATTAATCATGAATCAATATGACAGGTCACTGAGAATGTGTGAAAGAATCCTGCCAATTAATATTGATTCAGTCTAATACAATTGATTTATTATATATATTAATTCGCAATTACATATATTAAATAATTCATGGTGGAAACGCAACAAGTGAGCAAAACATTTTAAAAACTATAATTGAGTTCTGTTTGTTTATCAGTCACTTGCGACTTCTCATTGTGTTTGTGTAATCGTTTTGCTCGAGCACATTCATTTTTAAGTACCTCAACAGATTTCATGGCACCATTTGCAGTTAATTCAATTCCCAATTTGGTGGCAGTATCTTGCCATGAGCGCAAAACTCATTCTTCGTGCTGCTCATCTCAAAACTGTCACCATAATCCAATTAACGTTTTCGTTTCCGCTCTCTTGGGCTAAAAATTTAAGGATTACATTGCTGCCCCCGTATCGATTAGGAAAATTACGTCCTCTTTGTAAGGTCCCACCTTTAAACTTATCAAGGGTTCCTGGTAGGTGCCCGGGGGGCAGGAACCTCTGATACCATTATACACCAAGGTTAATAAACAGCACTGCCTTTCCTTCCTTTTTCAGATCTGGGCACACACTCTTAAAGTTATCTGTCCTTCCGCAGTAATAATATCCCGCCTGTGGGGATTTCCACTTTGATCCATGTTCCTGTCTACCAGACCCCTTAACATCTCCTCCACGATCTGTTCTCCTCCCTTTATATTCAACATGTTGCCCACCACCGTTCCGGTTTCCTTCTCCTTTTAGTTTTGTCCTTTCCTTTATTACCTCATCAACCTTGGCTATCATTATTTTTGCCCTATGTTTCTGCTTCTCATGTTAAGTTGCTAGATCAATTGCTGAGCCTATTTAACCAATTGAACAGCTTTAGGACCACCTAATGGCCATTCCCTATCACCCAATGTTTTATTTAGCCTTTGATGTTTTATAAAAGAAATATTGCAATATTTCTTGCTCCCTGTAACCTCAAATACGACGACCCTCTTTCCCCTTGTAATCTCACATACAATTTTTCAATTTATGCTTGTCTAACGTTAACGCATGTTCCTAACTATACATTTTGGAATTTTACTTGTGAACATATATTTATATATTATAAATTTATTTATTCAGTGTTTAATATTTAAAATGTAAAATGCACACAGTTCCCAATTTTGAAATCCACTATAATTGCCCGGATTTAGTCCCTTGATCTAAATCCAAAATTAGTTTTCTTAAGTAGAACTGACAAGTCATTTTGAGTGGGAGCAGCGGCCGAGTTGAGGTGAACCCGGGAGACTACAGCTAAGGTAAGAGTTTTTTTCAAAATTCCCTTGATCTAAATCCAAAATTAGTTTTCTTAAGTAGAACTGACAAGTCATTGCTCAATTACAATGCTATAAGTCGTCAAATAACCAGAGCTGCCTTAAAAAGGATTTCTCTATTCAAGTTTAAAAAAATTCAAATGCATAAATAATGGCCGAATCCAAGATCACCGATATTAACCATAGAATTGTTTTTTGATTTATTACAATCTAATGTTGAACTGAGACTTCAACTGTCTTCCATAAATCGCTTTTATGTGAGGATAAAATAGATCAGTTAGAAACTGATATTAAGGCAGTCATGACCTGTTAAAAGAACAGGAGCTAAAATTTTATTTCATAATCTGCAAAATACTTAACGTTAAAAGAAATCGTGTTAAAATTTCCATAATAGAAATTAGATACAAAATAGTCCCGGATCTCAAGCTCCAGGGAACAAAGCACAAACATTCAATCACCAACAAACAAATGTACATTCAAACCGAATCACAAAGGGTTTAACTTTCTTTTAGCTGTACAGCTCTTTCTCTCACACACACACATAAACACACACACACTCAGACACCGTATCTCACTTTGAGTTTCCCGCAACGACTCCTCTCGCTTTTGAATATTTTTCTGAATATCTGTCCAGAAGTTAATTGTGAAGTGTACACTCAGTAGCCCTTCAGCTACTCGCCCTTCAAAACACGAAGCATAATCTTATTCCACCAGACTGGAAGGTTGTTTTCCATTGACACACAAATTCATATATCTACAAACCCAGTCTTAATCTGACCCGTACTTTGGCCAGAAGACGGCAGGACGAAGAATGGATTGCTCAGTGTATACAAAGCAATAAAATTTAATCATCTTTTTCCTATCTTTTCCCCTTGTAAAAGTACTATTTTTTCCCAATTCCACAATATTCTGCCCAACGGACTTTCTGGTGGTTTGTCGTCAGGTACCCCGCCCCCGTTTCCATTTTCTTTTTTTTGGAGGCTTTTTCCTTACCCACGGCACAGCCCATATTGAGTTCCTTCGTTAGTCCCTTATAAACTACTAGAACTCAATCCCAGCCACCAAGGGAGTACTTAAAAGTCAATTTTCTTACAGAGTTGCCTGGCTCACTATGCCTACTTACAATCTTTCGCCTGGTTCACATAGACACTCATCGGATCTCGATCAGTCAACCAGAAGGGGGAGCCCACTGCCGAGGAACACGGGTCCATTCTGAAAGGAATGGGACGTGTCTTCCCAACCGTTAATGGTGCTTTACCCTGCCGGTGATGAAGGACATCCCGGACGAAGCCCCCAAATTGTGAGAAGCAGAGCTCACAGTCTAATAACTTTCAGTCCGAGTCAAAATCTGAAGCAGCGAATTTTATTGAAACCTTCTTGCAAGAAGGGCTGACCAGTGGGCACACATATTCACACAAATTGCTTAACAATTGTTTCAATTTTAATTTTTGGTACTCCCCGTTTACCTCATAGATCTTCATACCTATAAATCTCCCTTATTGTGTTCTGCCATTAACCAGCTGCGCTCCGCCATTATGACTTCCCCCCTTCTCCAATTTGGCGATCCTCCCCTCTGTAAGTGCTGACATAAGGGAGAGTTTGCTAAACTTGGATCTTGATGTTCTTTTCACTTTATCTGTTTGCTTGTAACATCTTCCATTGTTCATAGGTACATTCCATTCCTGAATATACATTTTAACAATGTGTTTTTTTTCTTGCCTCGTTTATGCGTGTCAGCTATCTCAGCTATTTTGCTGAGACTGTAAGTTATTTAAACTATCATGAAAGTAATTATTTGCTGGAATAATTATGCACTAAAGTTATTACCCAATTATCAACAATTATACACAAAAGTTAGTAATGATTTACCTTATTCCCACAATTATACACTAAAGTTAGTACTCGATTATACTTACAGAAGTAACACTGTTTACCTATATCCCACAATTTTGTATTGGTTGTTATAACAGTTATGCTGATTCCAATTAAACCAGAAGTTCCTGCTTACCTACTCTTCAGTCACACAGGGATGATGGCTTGCAAAACAAGGCAAGTAGATGATGGAAAGTGCTGAATGGCGAACTGCATATGATAGTTTAATATGTCCTTAAGCCATCTAACAAGCCTGTACTCCATTTGTAGCAGTGATCAATTGGGATAACATTCTTTGGAATCATCCATCCACCAAAACTGAGATAAAAATCACAGAGTCAGCTCCTGACCTGATCACATATGCTACTTGATTAATAGAATTGCCGAGAGATCCAAATTCTGTGCCCCTTTTGTGTATGTCCACGCAGTGTGAAATAATGTCCTTCATCCCGGGTATCTCTTGGTCGTCCTTGCCACAGTTTCAAATATTTTCAGGATTTTACGGAGCATTTAGTGCATAGAAAGTGGTCATTCCTTCCACTGACTTTTTTCAACTGTTTATACTCACAGGAGCTTTCACACATGAACTAAAAATGTCCACTCATCGACATTAATCTCTCATCTTCTATCCTCAAATCTTTATCGAGCTTTACCCAATTAAACACATAAGAGAGAATCACGTCAATATCCGTCCATGTGGTTGTGATACCAACATTCAGAGTATTCATTTGATAGAGAAGTCTGTCGAGAATAATACATTGCCTCATAATTAACTCTCTCACATCGAATATCTCATTCACGTTTGGCTGAATCACTTTGAAATAGGACACTGTCCTATTCGTGTTAATTAATAGATTAACGCGAATACCAGAGTAGAGCACAGTGCTCCTCGTTTGCATTATCAGAGTGACAAATGGTTGTGCTGCAAATGCAGATTATTATTGATGAATAGTCACCACATTGACACAAGTATTTAAAACCAGAAAACAAATAGTTGCATCGATTGACAAATAATGACATTCCAAAATACAAATGAATTGTTCTCCCCAGCTATTGGCTGGTATCAGGAATGTTGGCCCAGTCGTCTGATGTGGGCAAAGTCAATCCAGGTATTCGAGGTGGAATTGGATTCGTTTCGGAACAGGAAGGAGATGAATGGTTATGATGTGATTGCAGAAAATTGATACCTGGCGAACGACACATTCTGAGCAGAGTAGAGTCAAAGTATGTTTGCTGGCCTCCTCCTCTTCTTTAACGATTCTGTTGGCACCTGTGCACAGGATGCATATGAATCTGCGAACAACATTTTTAATTGATTTGTTTCATTAAGAAAGGCCATTATTGTGTCCTTTCTGAAATAATCAAAATCATTATGCGAACGGTGAACAACAAGGGAGATCATTCGATAGAGTTGTGCCCATTCCGTATATTACGCCTGTTTTTTTTTTTCTCTCTGTAAGATTATATCTTGCAGGTACTGCAAATAGAACAGCCTTTTGAATAAAGTCACAAAATCACCGCGGGTGGTGTTTCTGAATGATTGAAATAGCTAAAACAGGATGAAGTCTGAATGAATGTCAAGGGATGTACTCATAAAACTGACATCCAGCAGTGGAGTCCATATGCCACTGTGCAATATTGTGGAACTGGGAACAGAGAATTACTATTAGAAAGCGCCGATAGAAGAGGGAAATAATAGAAAATAAATTAAGAATTAGCCATCCTTGGACATTAATGATGTTGAGTGTGTTCCCGCACTGAAGCAACTGCAGAAACAATAAGATGTTCCTCTATGTCTGGCATGGACTTCCACAGACTGCGTGTGCTCGAACTTTCTTTATGGCTGTTATCATCAACGGAGTTATCACCAACTCTCTGACAGCATAAAGTCTGCTTTTGCACGTCCTTACATCTTCCATCTTATGTGTACAAATGTCGTTTTTTTCAAGGTAATTGTTTTCCGAACATCGCATAATTACAAGAACCGCAACTGACTTGAATGTTATGCTCTGAATAGGCAAACAGCTCCATCCCTTGCATCATGACTTGGAAATCCGTGAGAACAGGTCCAATTGCTAAGACTTCAAACAGGATAGGGCAAACAGTTCACCCATAACCAAATCAAACGAATACAAGTGACACATTTCTGAGCTTCTTGACAAATTCCTCTAGTTCCTCCCCGCTTACCTGTCGCTTTGAAGTCGGTCTCGCTCTCGTGTATTCCAGTTCAGCTGCTACCTTTCTCGGCTCATCTAAACTCCTCTCTGCTTTGCGCCAGTTGACCAGATGCTCGCACAACATCGTCATGAAACTCTGAACAAAGTGATGGTTTGCTGCATAATTTTCATTCATCAATACTATAAATTGTAGCAAAATCAATGCAAGTTTAATATTTTCCATGAAATAGCAGACAGAAAGAGAACAAGGAAACATCTTTCGTGGCGTTTGGAACTGGTTTAATGGCTGTGGCTGTTTGGTTACATTTGTCTGAAATGGTCCCTGCATTTCGCAACACCCACACTCCCCACAACCTTCTACAAATGGTGCAGGAATATTAGTATTGGCAGAATATATGACCATGCCGTGCACGGCAATGTCAACGCATCCTGGATTTAGTGGCTCCTATTCTGACACTTACAACGGATTTATAGCTCTAGCAGCAGACCTGAATACTTGCTGCGTTTGAGAGACCAGGGGCCTGACAAGGCCGACAAGGCAGTGTGCTGGTGATCAGTCAATAAACACTGCAGCCCGGGCCCATGATGTTGTAAAGGCCAACATCAAATTCCTTCCATGTTCACTGTTAGACTCGGAGACGATCTTCATCAATGTCACATCGTCAAGTCCAATGAGGTTCTCAAATGGTGATAGCGTCTGAATAAGCATAATAGTACTATTCGTGTCAAGTTGCAAAATAATGTTAGAGGGCGCTTCCCGTTTAAGATCTTTATAATTTCAGGAAATATGTTATTACCCGGTTATATATTAATTTATGGATGGTATAAATTTCAGGCTCTGTCCTCAAAGCAGGGTCGATACAGATTCTGAAAGTGTGTTGCTGGAAAAGCGCAGCAGGTCAGGCAGCATCCAACCTGCTGCGCTTTTCCAGCAACACATTTTCAGCTCTGATCTCCAGCATCTGCAGTTCTCACTTTCTCCTCGATACAGATTCTGTAAGTTTCAGCACCTGTCTCTGGTTTAGGGTCGTTGTCATTTTCACAGTCAACATTTGTGCAAGTTGTACTTTAATTGAAAAGCTTGCATTATCTTTTGGCTTTGTATCAATTTTAAAGCCCTATTAATTCTGAGACTGGATCAGTTTCAGGATCAGTAGGATTTTTACAGGATCCACATTATTTTCTGTACCTGCATCAGTTTCAGAAACGCATTCCTTTCAGGACTGTATGAGTATCAGAATCTGCATTTGGAAGCGTTTCAGTTTCAGGTTTTGGATTCGATTCAGGCTTTTCCTTAATTTCAGGAACCGTATGACTTTCAGGTTCCCTAATCGTGTAAGGATCTGCATTACGTTCAAGGCATATATCCATCTCATTGTATATATCAATTTGACTGGCTGATTTCGATTCATCTGTATTAGTTTCATACTAGGTATGGATATTATCTCATCATTCCCTCAGGTAACGTGCTGCCAATTAAGCTCCACTCCTCGAACCACTCCATACGAAAGTATAACGTAATTCTTCATATCCTCTCCGTTTGTTACACAGCAAGTTTTCATTTAAATATACTCACAGTTTTTCGAGACTTTATATTTTCAATGTTACTCAATGCAGTGCAGTCAGTATTTTAGGCTTTGCGTTCTGTTCACGATTACCACAAACCTGCATGTTCTGAAAAAATCAGACACTATAGCAGCTCTTTCACTCTCTGCTCTTTTATTTGAATTTGTTGCTGAATGTGTTTTCTGCAATCCTTAATTCATTAATACCATATCAATTCACAATTGTTCTCATTCTATCAATATTCTGTGAGCAAACATAAACTAAATTCCAATATTGACTGTGCAAGTGTGTCTTTTAATCCTGAGCTCCCCAATCAACGAAGATTAACCCTCTTACCTTTCTTTACTTTCAGAGTGTTTATTGCTTTCAGTGTTTCATTTTTAGGGTCTGCATCACGTTCATGAAATGCAAGTTTCCAAGATTTTCCTTACATTTACGTTTTGTATTATTTTCTCTTTTAGGTGATAGACCTTTACTATCCGCAGGAGTTTCCTGTTCTGGATAGTTTCGCCGTCTGTGTTAGAATTGTGGAGATGTATAGTTTCGGAGTGTGTATCAGTACTAGGGTCACCACAAGTTAGGAACTGCGCTTTGAATTTAGCCTCGGTCCTCTATCCACTCAACACCCGAACTGAAATTTAAAATTCCATTAATTATTCGCTGGTGACACAGTGAGTTTTGATAAATAAAATGACCGCTTCACAAGACATTTTATTCCCAGTATTATTCAGTGCACACCAGTCAGTGTGTTGGTTTGTGCATTTTGTTCAGGAGTTCCACAACTTCACATGTTCTGAACAAGTAATCTTCGAGCTCTTTCGCTTTCTCTTCTTTTACTTACACTTGTGCGTATTACGTTTTGTAAAGTTCCTCAGTTCAGAATTCCTTGTCAATTGAAAATTGTTCTCGAATTCTCAATATTCTGCCATGATAAATAAAAAGGTAAAACCCAAAATTTACACAACAATCACATGGTTAAATCCTGAGCTTCGAGATCAAGGAAGGTCGACTTTCTTCTTTTTTGCCTTTTTATTTAAAACCTTTCTGGCTAATTTCTACACTTCAAAACAAAGAAGAAATGCGGAGCCTGTTACGATTGTGACATGTCTTCTGACTATTTGAATACATTCTTTTGAAGTCTGTGCTCTGCTATCTCTTCCCAATTCCAAACAACGCCTGTCCCTCAAACGGAGCAACTTTAGATTTGAATAAAAATAACAGCATCTCATTTGTTCCACAATGGCCCGGAGGGGCTACTTATTTGCTTGTTTCTCCGAGCTCTATCTCTCTGCAGCTTCTAATTTGCACGAGTGCGACTAATTCCGACTTTCAGTCGTGTTGCCTGTCAAAGATTCAATGACGTGGATAGTGATGGAAGCATTGTACCTGATCTTGACTGTGATGGTTACACAGGCATGTGTACCCGGATGGGCCACAGCAACGCCTGCCTCTTTGTTGGCCATATCGAACAGTCCCGCTTCAGCACTTGGACAGGCACGGCACCTCAACGTTTCCAACGTTAAATCGATTACTTGAAGGTGCAGCGTCCGGCACACAGTCTGAACTGGAGCATTTCATCGATTTCATCTACATCTCCCTCAGCACCTCAAATTCTCGGAAACCTCCTGCCAATTCCCTGACTTCACCATTCACATGACTGGCGAGACAATTCAAACGGACATCTACTGCAGACTGCCTGAACTTTCCCTCCTTCCACCCCGTATCCTGCAAGAACTGCATCCCATTCTCCTAATTGCACCGCCTCCGCTGCTTCCGCTTGGACGAGGTGCCATTCCACTCGAAATCATCCCAGCAGTCAACCTATTTTGAACATCGTGCTATTGCTGACTCCATCATCCGTCCAGCCCTTCACTGCACCGATTCTATTCCCATTCGACCATTCTGAATGCACGCCCTCCCTATGTAATAAGGAGAGAGTCCCCCTTGTCGTCCGATCACTCCACCAGTCTTTGCATGCAACGCATCATCCTCGAACACTTCCACGAACCCCAAATGACCCTCACCAACAAAAACATGTCCCGACCCCTGTCATATTTCCGCAAGGCCTGTTCCCTCTGTCGTGCCTCCGTTAATGGCACCCCCGCCACTGTACCTTCACCTGCAACCAGAAAAAATGATTAAAATAAAAGTATACAACCAACAGCAGGTTCATCCAGGACCCAAAACATACTTTCCAGGTGGAGACAAACGTTCACCTGGCTCTCTCCCAATATAGATTAATGCATCTGGAGCTCCCAGCGTGATCTCAACACTGGAGAGACAGAAGCAAAATTAGTGAATGGCTCACCAAGCATCGCAGCAGAGTTCACAGGGGAGTATTAGACCTCATGGTTACCCCCCATTTCAATTCCCCAAACCACTCCGTTTCTGCCATGACTTTGGCTTCCTCCATTGCCAAAAACAAACCAAAGTGACTGTTGGAGTAAAAAACGCTTTATCTTCAGCTTAAGCACTTTATAGACCGGAGGACTCTACTTTGAGTTCTTCCATTTCAAATAACTTCGCTCGCCATCCTCCACTCTCTGCCCTGTCCCTCGCACTTCCTGACAATTGTCCCTGCCAACTATTGTATTAATTCATCCCATTGACCAACCAGGTCGCAACCTCCAACATTCTTGCCCTCTCCCCAAATCACCACTCTGACCCTGCCTATTCCTTCATTTGTAGCTCTTCCAAACCCACTAGCAGTCCTGATGAATGGTCACACCCGAAACTTCGACGTCTCCACCTCTGTGGCTGCCTGGCTTGCAGTGTTCTTCCAGATTCCTGCCTGTCTACTTTGGATTCCTGAATTTGCAGAGTTTTGTTTTTCTTCTCTTGACTGCGAGGACCAAACGTTCGACCCAGAAATGAGGAGGGAGAAATTTAATTGAATACACTGTCCCTCAGACTAGTAACTTGGACGAATATCACTGAAACATACGCTCAGTCAGATACTTTTGGTACTGAATTAAAATGCCAGCAATTTTACATTCTTAAGACAGACCCAGCAGAGTTGAAAGCATAGACAGATTCAAACAGAAGGAAGGTGTCTGTGAATCTTCAACGTGGATTCTCTACACTTAAAAAGTCTAAGGTCATCAGGTGAACGGGAATGTATCTGAGCTATGTAATTGCCATCAATTGCCGAAACCTTCATAAATCTGTCTCAATGGTAGTTCGGTTAGGATCAATGTCTTGCTCCGACCGTGTGTGTTATATGTAATTAAGTTCTACCCAAATGAAGAAAAGTTGATAAGTAAGGCTAAGGATGATGAAACGATTGTTGTGTCGGTAAACAATGAGAAGGGTAACTTGAGATCACAAGAGGACGTAGACAACGGGTCAGAAGGTCTGTTCCATGGCAAATAAAACTCAAGCCGAGCAAGCGTGACATAATGCACCTGGGCTGACAAACAAGGAAAGGGATGGCATGACGAATAGAAGACCTGTGGAAAGTATGCCCACCCATCCAAGGTGTCCACGGGCAGGTAGGAAAGTGGTGAACCAAGCAGATAGGACAATTGTGATTAACATGTTTAAAATTATGAGGGACATAGACAGATTTGACACGATTAAAGATTTCCTTTGGCATAGAGATCAATGACGAAAGCGTCAAAATTTATAAAACGAGTAGAAGGTTACAAGGCAATCGCAGAACACTTTTTTTTTAAAAAGCAATTGCTGATCGGAATCCAGAACTCTCTGTCACTAATTCTGGATGAGACAGGCTACCTAGGAACACTGAACACAAAGTAAATGTGCACTTATAATTCAAAAGCATGCAAGACAATGTGCCAAATGCTGGACATTCGGCCAGAATAATTTGATGGTTGATGTTTATCAGCTACGATTCAATAAGCCGAAAGGCCACCTGCTGTTTTCTTCACATCTCTGAATTTTTGACACTTTAATCCCAAATACTGACTGACAAATCAATTTTCCTCCAGGTTTAGCCTTACAGGATAGAATATCCACCAAATATAGCCTCAGTTAGAGAATCCAGTCTGTATCAATGTTGAGTTTATATTTTTTGCACGGAGACTAATTGTGTCCTGTTGAAGTTAGTATAACGAACTAAAGAAAAACTATCTAAATGGTCAGTGTAGAATGAGATTGCTGATTGAAAGGCAACTTATGTGATCGAGACTTTGAAGTCGAGAATGCAACAGCTGTTGAAATCTACTTAATTTCCCCAATTAATTTAAAATTTAAACAAGAAGCCAAACTCAGATTAATGCTACTTATGTAAAAATCTCTGTTAACGTTATGATCTTAATTACAGTCAGAATATGCATTAACGTCGGCTTTTAGGTTAAAATCAGAATATCTAACAGTTTCAGAACGTTCCGCTGTGCGACGATTTCTGTCAGTATCCAAATTTCTGTTTGAATCATTGCCTCTGTGGTCTGAGGCTCGATGGGCGTCAGTATGTGAATTCAGTGTTATGTATACTATTGTGGGTAGACTCTGTAGCAGCTTCAGCATTTTGTTGGCTGTACCTTATTATTCTTCAGTCAAATTCTGAGTCTTATCAGTGACGACTGAAAGAAAATGCCAGGCAACAGTTTTTGCAGTTGTGTAATTACTGTGCCACTTGATCTTCCAGTAACAGCAACGTGAAGTTCCGCAAGGTTAATTTCATGGTGCACAAAACCGATTTGCTGATATCCACTTTTTATGAAACACTATCCCGTTCCGTTCTTTTCTGCTTCACCTACATCCCCATGCTCATGTGAGTCTTCACATATTCTCTTTGGATTTGGAAAGTTCATTTCACTTGAACTCGGCTCCGACATCTTTTTCTCTCCTTGGAGCCCAATGCAAATCTATGGATATGATTGGACAGGACACTGATTCCAGCATGGTTCCAGTTGCTTTTAATTGATGCTTGGGGTGTGGGTTTTCCAATTGACCAGCATTCATTGGCCGTCCCTAGCTGCACTTGAACTAAGTGAATTTCTAGGCCATTTCAGAAGGCAGTTGAGAGTGAACTACATTCCTGCGAATCTGGAGACATATGGGCAGACGAGCTGCCTATAACATATTTATTTTCTTAAAGGATATTAGTTAGTCAGGTGTGTATCTGAGAATGTAGCATTAGTGTCTGGATTAATAATCTAGTAAGAATAACATCAGGCCATCACCTGCCCCACTCATAGCTCACTCAACCCGAAGTACTGATGACAGCGCACCATGATTCAAACCCTTTCCTCCGAACAATTATTTGATCCTGATACCTGCACGCACTCCGGTGATATCACTCGGATAGTCTTCACTGTGTATGTCTAAATGCTGCCACTGACTGCATCTTTTGTAGTTACTCCAGATCCAGAGCCAATACAATTGTACGCTTCAGTGCTATGAGGCAGCACAGGCCACATTTAAAGACTGGGAATGTCCAGATCTCGGTGGGACTCAATGCCATTCTACATCTGTCCCACCAGTCTATTTTGAGTTTGTCTCCTGTAGGTATTCAGGAATTCCTAACTACTGTCCTGTCCATCATCACATTGAAGATCGTTTAGCAGCCACAGAGAAAAGGGCAGGGAGATGTGGAGTCTTCAATAAATCCTGCAACGTGATATGATCGCTCACAGATAACAGAACAGAGAGCATTTAAAGGACTAGTTAATTCAGCCCTCAAGACATGACATAGATATCGTGCTGAAGGGTGAACACAGAGCGTAAACATCCCAGGCTGAAATGCTACCCTCTTGTAAGAGGATTGTTCTACAGTTTGTGATACTGATCCTTTCTGAGACAGAATAGGAAGCTCACGGTTATCAATCCAGGCATGTGCTGTCTTAGTGCGGATCAAGAAAGAGAGGTGAATGAATGTTTCCATGTAGAAGGTGGTAGAAAACATTAGATCTTTCTGTTCTCTATTCCATCTTCAGGACTCTCTGCGTTCATGTCACAGAGTCACACAGCAAGGAAAAATACCTTTCGCTCCACCTCATCTGCTCCAGCGCCTTGAATGCTTCCAACTCCCTGGACAATCCCTCTCTCTTTAACCTCCTATCCCCACAGTCCCTCCGTATATATGAAACGTACTCCAATGCTATTTGTCCTCCCTGGCTCTGTAAATTACTCCAGTCTCAAAAACATGCACAACCTCAATAACCTTCTACTCCAGTCACTACTATAATCGCAATTTCTCTTACATTTTTCCAATACGTCGAGCCCACTGTTTCTCTGTAACATCCTCCAGCCCGCACCAACCTGCCCATGTGTGCCCCTTGCAGAAGTCCCTCTAGAACATGGTATCACTGAAACGTTCTCCAGGCGCTATAGCTGTCTGCTGTCCTACAGAATTGTGATTTCCTCGAATTCCAGGAGCAGCAATTACTGTTGTATATGCTGTTGCATTATTTTGGAACTTTGGGGAAAAGACGTCAAAACACCAGCAGTTTTAAACAGGAGAAGAACAGACAAAGGAAGCATATGCAGAGGTCAGTGCAGGAGAGAGAGTGAGAGGGAGATAGAAAGAAACTGACACCACAATGAACCTGCACAGTTACTGCCTTCGCTGTTTGAATTCATGTATCTCTGGACATCGCAGTGCATCTGGGAAAATTAAGAAACAGTGAAAGTTTCAACTGATCTTGTCGGAACATTTTGGGCGAAGCTTACAGCACAGAATCAGATAAGTTAATTGTTTTAACTGGCCGACAGAAAGCTTGCTGTAGTGAGTAGAGTTGATTCTTTCTTGATTATATCTTTTTTATATATGTTTCTTGATTAAACTTAAAATAAAAGCCATAACTATTAATTTAACCTGGGGCAGTGTTTTGTAGATGAATAAGATGGTGTTATTTTCTGGGTCAGTAAACTGAAGGATTAAAAGTGTTCTTTAGTAGAGTGATATGTACTTCTTGTGAGACGTGGGAGTGTGAAGAGAGTTTAAGGTTTACTGCGGATTATATCTCCAATAAATGTTGTTGGTTGCGAATCTTATCAGATCGAATGGATCGGTTAGAGAGACAGTTAGAAACAATGAGGAATGTGCAACAGCAACAGTATGTGATGCATGGCAGTTATACGAAGTGTGTGGGGGCAAGTCCCAGATACAGTCACATAAATGGGTTAACTCAAGAAAAGGTAAGATAGGTAGGCACCTCGTGTGGGAGCCTACTGTGGCTATACGCATTCCAAACCAGCATGCTGCTTTTTTGTTAAACGTACGACGTGCTGGATTCTCTTGCCAGCGTAGCAGGAACAGCCAAGTTCCTGTTATTGACTATGGCTCTCATGCAACGAGGAGTACGTCGTGTTCCAGGAGATCAATTGTGTTGGGGGATTCTCTAGCCTTAGGTACTCACTGACGTTTCTTTGGCTGGAAGCAAACTGGTGCCAGGAGCATGGATGTTTCGGAGAGAGTGCAGAATGATCTCACGGGGAAGAGGGCACAGCAAGAGGTAATTGTCCATATTGGAACTAACTACATATGAAGGAAAGAGGTTGAGATTCTGAAGGGTGATTACAGACAGTTAGGCAGGAATTTAAAAAGGAGGTCCTCGAGAGTAGTAATATCTGGATTACTCCCCGTGCTGCGAGCTAATGAGGGCAGATTAGGAGGATACAGCAGATGAGTGTATTGCTGAAGAGCAGCTGCACGGAAGAAGGATTCACATGTTTGGATCATTGGAATCTCTTTTGGGGTAGAAGTAATCTGTAGAAGATGGGGTGGATTGCCCCTAAATTGGAAGGGGCGAATATATTGGCAGGGAGATTTGCTCCGACTGTGTGTGTTATATGTATTTAAGTTCTACCCAAATGAAGAAAAGTTGATAAGTAAGGGCCTGGAGTGTAGGGAGGTTAGGAACATGGCATCAATTTCCAAGGAGGGTGCCTGTAAACAGGAAAGTGGCTTGAAGTGTGTATACTTCAATGCAAGAAGTATACGAAATAAGGTAGGTGAACTTGCAGCGTGGGTTGGTACCTGGGACTTCGATGTTGTGGCTATTACGGAGACATGGCTAGAACAGGGACAGGATTGGCTGGTGCAGGTTCCAGGATTTAAATGTTTGAGTGGGGAGGGGGGGGGGGGTAAAAGAGGGGGAGGTGTGGCATTGCTTGTCAAAGATAGTATTACAGCGGTGGAAAGGACGATGGATGAGGACTTGCCATCCGAGGTAGTTTGGGCTGAGGTTAGGAATAGGAAAGGTGAGGTCACCCTGTAAGGAGTCTTTTACAGGCCTCCTAATAGTCCTAGAATCATTGAAGAAAGGATAGGGAAGGTGATGCAGGAGATGAGTGACAGTAATAGGGTGGTTGTGATGGGGGACTTTAACTTTCCTGATATTGATTGGGAAAGCTATAGCTCAAGTTCGTTAGATGGGTCAGTGTTTGTTCAATGTGTGCAGGAGAGTTTCCTGACACAATATGTAGACAGGCCAACAAGAGGTAAGGCCATACTGGATTTGGTTCTGGGTAACGAACCAGGCCAGGTGTTAGAATTAGAGGTAGGTGAGCACTTTGGGGATAGTGACCATAATTCGGTGATTTTTACTCTCATGATGGAGAGGGATAAGTGTGTACTACAAGGCAAGAGTTATAGCTGGGGTCAGGGAAATTATGATGCGGTGAGGCACAACCTAGGATGCGTGGCTTGGAAAAGTAGGCTTCAAGGCAAAGGCGCAATTGATATGTGGAGCTTGTTCAAGGAGCAACTATTGAATGTCCTTGATAATTATGTACCTGTCAGGCAGGGAGGAAAGGGTCGTGCGAGGGAGCCGTGGTTTAATAAGGAATTGGAATCCCTTGTTAAATGGAAGAGGGCGGCCTATAACTCCAGAAAAGGTAAGAGAGGTATGCACCTCGTGTGGGAGCCTACTGTGGCTATACGCATTCCAAACCAGCATGCTGCTATTTGTAAAACGTACGACGTGATGGATTCTCTTGCCAGCGTAGCAGGAACAGCCAAGTTCCTGTTATTGACGATGGCTCTCATGCAACGAGGAGTACGTCGTGTTCCAGGAGATCATTTGTGTTGGGGGATTCTCTAGCCTTAGGTATTCACAGACGTTTCTTTGGCTAGCAGCGAAAAACTGGAAGGTGTTTGCTTCCCTGGTGCCAGGAGCAAGGATGTTTCGGAGAGAGTGCAGAATGATCTCACGGGGAAGAGGGCACAGCAAGAGGTAATTGTCCATATTGGAACTAACTACATATGAAGGAAAGAGGTTGAGATTCTGAAGGGTGATTACAGACAGTTAGGCAGGAATTTAAAAAGGAGGTCCTCGAGAGTAGTAATATCTGGATTACTCCCCATGCTGCGAGCTAATGAGGGCAGATTAGGAGGATACAGCAGATGAGTGTATTGCTGAGGAGCTGCTGCACGGGAGAAGGATTCACATGTTTGGATCATTGGAATCTCTTTTGGGGTAGAAGTAATCTGTAGAAGATGGGTGGATTGCCCCTAAATTGGAAGGGGCGAATATATTGGCAGGGAGATTTGCTGGAGCTGAATGGGAGATTTTAAACTAGTAAGGTGGGCAGATGAGCGGTGGGACCCAGGGAGCTAGTGAGGAAATAGATCAAGCCTTCAGAAATGAGATAATAAGAATCCAGAGAAATGACAAGCCATTAGTTAAAGGAAATGCTGGATGACTAAGAAATTGATGTTTTGTTTCAGAAAAATAAGGAAACATTTGTAAGGCATCATCTGGATAGATCGGGTGAATTCTTAGAAGACTATAAAGGCAGAAAGAGGTTGCTTCAGAGAGAAATAAGGAGGGGAAAAGGGGACATGAGACGACTTCGGCCAATATAATTAAGGAGAATGCAATACGGTTTTACAAATGCATTAAGGACAAAATGGTAACTAGGGAGTTAATAGTGCCGCTCAAACATCAGGAACGCGGCATTGGTGTGGAGCCACAGAAAATGGGGGTATACGAAACGCATATTTTGCATCAGTATTTACTGTGGAACAGGACATGTAAGATATAGAAAGTAGGGAAATAAATGGTGACACCTTGCAACATGCCCATATTACAGAGGAGGGAGTGCTGAATGTCTTGAAACGCATAAAGTTTGATAAATCCCCAGGGCCTGATCAGGTATACACTAGAACTCTGTGTGAAGCTAGTGAAGTGATTGGTAGGCCTCTTGCTGAGATATATTTTTCATTGATAGTCACAGGTGAGGTGCCAGTAGACTGGAGGTTGGCTGACGTGGTGCCACTGTTGAAGAAGGGTGGCCGGGACAAGCCACGGATTTATAGACCATTAACCCTGACGTCGGCGGTGAGAAGTTGTTGCAGCGAATCCTGAGGCACAGGATGTACATGTAATTGGAAAGGCAAGGACTGACGAGGGATCATCAACATGGCTTTGTGTGTGGGAAGTCATACCTCACAAACTTGATTGAGTATTTTGAAAAAGTAGCAAAGAACATTGATGAGGACAGAGCGATTGATGTGATCGATATGGACTCTAGTAAGGCGTTCGACAAGGCTCCTCATGGGAGACTGGTTAGCAAGGTTAGATCTCACGGAATACAGGGAAATCTAGCCATTTGGATACAGAGCTAACTCAAAGGTGGAATACAGAGGGTGGTGTGTGCGGGTTGTCTTCAGTCTGGTGGCCTGTGACCAGTGGAATGCCACAAGGATCGGTGCTGGGTCCTCGACTTTTTGTCATTTACATAAAGGAATTAGAAGTGAGCATGTCTGCATAGTTAGTACTTTTGCAGATTACATCACATTTGGAGGTATAGTGGACAACGAAAACGTTTACCTCAGATTAAAACAGGATCTTGATCAGATGGGCCAATAGGCTGAGACGTGGCAGATGGAGTTTAATTCAGAAAAATGTGAGGCGCTTCATTTTGGAAAAACAAATCTTAGCAGGATTTATACATTTAATGGTAAGGTGCTCGTGAGCATTGCTGATCAAAGAGAACTTGGAGTGCAGGTTCATAGCTCCTTGGTCGTGCAGTCTCAGGTAGATAGGATAATGATGAAGGCGTTTGTTATGCTTTCTTTTATCGTTTAATGTATTGAGTACAGGAGTTGGGAGGTCATGATATGGCTGTAGAGGGCATTGATCAGGCAAATGGTATAATATTGCGTGCAATTCTGTTCTATTTCCGATGGGCAAGATGTTGTGAAATTTGAAAAGGTTCAGAAAAGATTTCCAAGTACGTTGCGAGTGTTGGAGGATTTGCACGAGAAGGGGAGGCTGAAAAATCTGGGTCTGTTTTTCCTGAAGGGTCAGAGGCTGATGGGTGACCTTATAGAGTTTTACAAAATCATGCCGGTCATAGATAGGATAAATAGGCAAGGTCTTTTTCTTGCGCTTTGAAAGTCCAAAACGTAGAGGGCTTAGGGTTTAGGTGAGAGGGGAATGATATAAAAGAGACCTAAGACGCAACTTTTTACGCAGGGGGTGGCCCATGTATGGAATGAGCTGCCCGAGGAAGTGGTGGAAGCTGGTAAAATTGAAGCATTTAAAAGGTATTTGAATGAGTATGTGAATAGAAAGTGTTTGGAGGGATATGGGGCGGGTGCTGGCAGGTGGGGCTAGATTGGTTTGGGATATCTGGCCGACATGGACGCGTTGGACCGACGGGTCTGTTTCTATGATGTACATCTCTATGACTCTATAACTACATGACCTCTCTAACCATCTCCCATTCCTACCGACTTCTCTATCTGTGTAAACGGACCGACGGGTCTGTTTCTATGATGTACATCTCTATGACTCTATAACTACACGACCTCTCTAGCCATCTCCCATTCCTAACGACTTCTCTATCTGTGTAAACTCATCTCGTCCATTTCCCAGCCACAACGACACTCCACATTTCTGTTTGATCCTCCATGCCCTGTAGCTCACTCAAAACATTAAAGATTCTCTCCTTGTGAACGTCTGCAACTCACCCTTTGCCCCTCAAGGTATTCCTCTGTCCATAAACAGTTGCAAATCATCCAAACTTCCCTATCTCCGTAAACTCCTACAGTTCCAATATCCATGCTTATTTATGTTGCCTCTTCCAGTTCTGAAACTCTCTCAAAGTGTGAAGACTCGACAATGATCCCTATCTGTATAAACCTTTCTGTAGCCTGCAACACTCCAGACCTGAAGCACCCACTCCAATGCCTTTGACTCTTCCGACAAACTCACAATTTACTTAACATCCTCCCTGTGCTATCACGAATCCTGTCAATGTCAGCACTTACAGTATCCTCATCCATCTGCTCACCTCTATAACCTTCTCCAGCTTTTATACCTCGATTTGTGTAAACCTCATGCGCCCCTCCAACGATCCCTACCGCAGGAAACTCCTCCAGCTTTTGCAATGCTCCATATCAGTGTAATTCTCTCCAGCCGCAATTGCTGTTGCTGTATCGATCAGCTCTGCCAGACTCTCCCGCCTTCCGCTCTGTGCAAATTTCAGAATGTAAACATCCGATGTCAGCAAATACAATCATTAACTGCAAATTCCATATTGCTGATAGTCCCTCAATACTATACAGCCCTCCACATCTCTGAAATTCTTCAATCCATAAAATATTCCATGTCTGTGTAAAGATCACCCATCCGAAACCACAGGGCCTCACTGCCGTTTGTATCAGCTGCAATCCCTTCAGATATCCCTGTATCTTCCATAACTCAATTGGAACAGCTTCTTTCATGTTACAATTCTTCTCCCTCATGTCAGTCGCCACCTTTGTGATATTCTTCAGTCATTGCGATTCTCGTTTTCTCACTCCAGACCTTCCAATCTGCCTGACTGATGTCAGGCTATTTATCCCTTTCAGCATTTTACTACCTGTTGCGATCTCCAACCCTTCAACCCACCCTGTTTTTCAACCTCCACAACTACTATAGCTCACGGTGTATTAATATTTGGCAACATCTGCAAAACTCTCGATTTCCATAACTCCCCCCTCCAACAGCACTTCACATCCCGGCAAGACTGATAGCAATGCAGCAGACATGACTTCGCTGCCCTCACGAACACTCTGAATTCCTGCAGTTCAACAACCCTCAGACTCTCAGGCTCCTCCAATCCGAAAACCTCTTCCTGGCTGTGTGAACTGATTCAGTCTTTTGGAAACTCACTACCACAGTCAACACCTGCACCTCCACCAACGACCCTATCTTTGTAATCTCCAGCCTCGACAACCCACTCTATCTCTGCAACTCTAACTACAATCACTCTTAATGAACTATCCAATCCGTCCAATCCTCCCTGTCTCTAATTCCTGAAATTCCGCTTACCATCCCTGCCTGTGAGCTCTTGAGTCCTTACAAATTTCGTTCTCTCTAACGGCTTCAGCTCTAAATACCACCCCTATTTGTGTAATGTCCAGTCGCTTTTAAAACTCTATTTCTTTGTACGTCCTTGAGGACTGCGAACCCTGTACCTCTACGTGACGTATATCAACCTAGCAACTTATGTTATCTCCGTCTGCCAACAGTCATCTCAAAACACCCGATCTTCCCCCGCTCTCTACAATCCATCTATTCTATGTAACTTTCTCTAATGCCTGCAGTCCCTTTATCTCCGTTTATAGATCCTTGTTCAGAGGAACTATTGTCGTCGCACCGATCCTGTAAGAAGAGATGGATCTTCGGTGTATCAGTAAACTTGCCTCATCTTCTAAGTTCTAATGACTTCAAGATCAATTTTTCCACCTCTTCAATTCAATATCAAGGCATTGGGAATCAGTCTGCTGAGTTTTTTCTCTGCTGCCTTCAAAACAATCATATTTTCCCGCTAGTAAGATGACCAAACCTGTTGACAGTATTTCGGTTTGGGCAGACTGGAGCCCTCTCCATTATTACAAACGTTCCCAATTTTATTCTCCTTTCCATTTGTAATCAATGTCAGCATTCCAGTTACCGTCTTAATGACCGTCTTTCTGAGATTTATGCATATGGTTTTAAGCTACTTTATGGTGTGTCTTCGGCAGTTGATCGGAAACCAAGAGGTGACAGTAAAAATCAAGAACAGGTCGGAATGAGTCATACGTGATACGCCAGAAACAAAAATGCACACTTATAAACCAATGAAATAAGCAAAAACCATAAGAACGTAATTGTTTCTACAAAGCAGTGTGGTGGCTAGGGGGGTTAGTACTGTTTACTCACAACGTCAAAGACGCGGGGTCGATTGTCTGAGTACATTCTCCCCATGTCTGCGCGGGTTTCCTCTTAGTGTTCTCTTTTCTCGCCACAGGTAGTTGATTTGGCGAAGCGGATGGAACCTTGCTAAATTACCCATAATGTTCAGGATATCTGTGCGTGGACACACTCGTCGGTGAAATATACAGTAATAGCGTGGGGGAATGGGTCTGTGTGGTATGCTCTACGGACAGTCAGTAAGGACCTATTTCTGTGATGCTATGGTCAGATATTGGAGTCGGTCATTTGGACCATCGAGTCAACTCCGCCATTTGATTATGGTTAAACCTTTTTCTCAATCTCATTTCTCACTCGCTCCGTCTAAATTTTGATCCCCTTTATCGTCAACAGCCCATCTATCTCTGAGATAAATACATTGAATTAATCAGCATTTAGTTGCTAGTTGGTATTGGTGAATGCGGATTGGTAATTGTATACCTGCTTGTTACGCTACCTTGAAAAAAATCTCGGAACGGACAGACAGAATTCTCTGACCATTGGGACTCATGAAAGCCCATTGACCGACAGACACCCTCAGACAACAGCACAACAGGTAAAAAAAAAAATCCTATACCGATCATGTGTAAGAAACTCAGAATTTACAAGATTCCATGGAAAGATATCATATAATACTACATGGGACAAACAGGGAGACACCTCGTAATCCGAGTCCACCACTAAACACCAGGACAAGCTGTCCCTCGTCGCCATATGCACAGATGACAGGGACCACAAATTCGACTAGGTAAACACAACAATCATAGGACAAGATAAACAGGGACAGCGAGAGAAGGTCTAGATGCCTGGCACTAACCCGCAGTTCTATCAACGAACACATTGACCTGGACACAATATCAGCCATTACAGTAAACAATCGGAACCAGACAGTGGAAGGAGCAGTAACGTAACCAAATAAAATCCAGAACACACAGTACAGGAGCGCTTCACAGATGGCTCCTAAGTACAGAAGATGTTACCGAGACTAGGACGAAACTTCCCAGCTCAGCAAACATAACCACAAACATGTCACCTAGCTCCCGTGCCACAATATTTGAACAAAGCATGAACAGAGAAAGAATTTGGAATTTGCCTGATTGGTTCTGTGTTTCAAGATGGATAATAAAGCATTTGAGATGCAAACACATTAGCCCATGACCGAGCCTGGTATCGGTTGTTTCGGCTACGGGGCTCAGTACTCTCCACAGGCTGGGGAGAGAGTCTATGATCTTCCTGGTCAGATTTGGAGCACAGTTCTAGGATAGATGAGAGCAACTGACCATGCCCCGGCGGGAGAGAGAACCCGGGATCTTACAGATCTCCTTGTGAGTCTGTTTTCCAGACTGGATGTGCGAAGCTGCAAATATCTAATTTACTGGTGATTGTTCAGTTCTGAATGTATTTACCAGTTCTACGTCGATGTTTCAGAATATGATTCTGAAATGAAACTATTACACACGTAGGAATGAACGCAGCAACAACTCCCAGATATGAATTCCAGACCAGTGTTTTGCTTTACAGAGCTTCTGATCTGAATATTTTTTTCACTCCTTGAAATGTTACAATTGAAAAGTTAAGTTATTTCAGCTGGTGAGAATTGAATGTGCATCAATGACCATAATCTGTAAATATAGACAGTTCACCTTTCCAGTCAGATTGTGGGATACATCTACAGGCCTCATGTACCCGTTTGCCCTCCCACTGCCTCCCATTTTCTATCTTCTGTAGATAAATACAGGGAACTAAGTCACATGGCATTTTGTTCTGGTATCGTGTTAATTAAGCGTTTCCGTTTAAAAAGCTCGTATTCACAGAATATTCATGTGGCTGGTCCAGCTCCTTTTTCACTTCAAATAAAACGTGAAACCCTTGTCACTGTAATCTCCTTCAGCCCAGACAACAAGCCCTATCCCTGTAATATCCACAAGCCTTAACACACATTCATATCTCTCTCAGCTCCGCTGGGCCCTACCGCCATCCCTATCTCTGGCACTTGCTGCGAGCATTCAACTCCTTCCTAATTTTTCAATAATGCAAACGGATTTAAAGCTTTAACAGGAGAAACAGGTCAGATGCAGCTGTCATTTTGGAGATGTGCCTGCAGTGTGACCAAGTCTGAGCACTGAAAACTTAAGGGTTTTCACCATTTATGCAGGAAAGACAAATGGTCCAACACCAGTGAAGTAGTATAGCGTAAAAAGGATGGGATCAGTATTGTTTTGATGTTAATCAATTTACACACTGCTCCGCTCTGCACTCTCCGCTCTGGCCTGCATATTGATGCAAACGGATATTGGCAACATTTCAAAAATCAGAATATAGCAAATACAGAGGAAATCATTCTGAACACTGCCTGCATTGGACAAAACATACTGCTGTTTTCAAACCCTCGTTGTGACACCCTCGAGACTACTGGAGTTCGATGCAGTTGTCGGCACCTTTTTAATATAATTTGAGAGTTTCTGCCTCTACTCCGCATCCAAGCGTTATTTCCAGGTCATTACTATACACTGGGCAAAGTAACAACTTGCCTCACCACATCTCCAACATTTCAATCAATTACATGAAACATTTGCCGCTGGTAACTGAGCCCTCCAACATGAATAATGTATTCACTCCCTCTCTACCCCGGCACCTGACAACATGTACACCCCAATTAAAACATCTATCAGCAACTTCCAATCAAATCTTTCCATTTTCAATTTTGCAGGGTAATGAATCTCCTCTGTACATTCTCCAGTCCAATTTCATTCTTCCACGTGATGGGGTGACCAGACATGCACACAATACACAAGCTGTGACTGAACTCATTATTTATATGGTTCCAGCATAAGCGTCCTGCGCTTATATTCTGACATTGGCAGATATAGGGAATGATGCCATGTGCTACGTAACGAGATTATTGGTGTGTCCGACTACCATCAGGCATCTGCACACACTGAACGTAATTTCACTTATTTTGCATTTCTCTCGGTTGTTGATGTCACCAAATGCCTTGCCTTGCATTTTCTGCGTTTCATGCTACATTCACCTGTACCCTGTAGATTCTGCTTTTAAAATATATGTCATGTGATCTATTGTTAAATCCAAGAAAGTCACATTAAGTTACAAATTACTGCCTTAATCCTTTTGAGTCAGATTAATTACAAACGGTCATCGTTGAACAAATAAAGATACACTGTACTGGAAACCCCGAAACTTCCTCATTGACTGTTTTCCTGTGTCTCAGAATTGCAGCCTCAATCAATTCAGTAACTTCCTGTTCCATATTAAACAAAGCTCCGGTGTTTGCCATTCTCAGTTCCTCCGGCACCATCCCTGTATCCATTAAAGAAACGATAATGATGGACTGTTATCTGAGACTCCCGTTCACTCACTGTGCAGGGAAACCTGACTGACTCGGAGCAATGATATCAAGCTTCCTGGTTTTGTGGCTGTACTAAATTACAAGGCAATACAGCAGTTGGATGAGCATGGTGGCTGTGGCTAATTGGAAATAATGCTAAAAGCAGGGTAAGACAAGGCAATAATTCCGTGAGCATTCAAGTGAATATAAAGTGAGTGTGCACACTACAGGTGCAGTCCAGGAGCCTGGTGTATATGCCTTAGCATAGTGTTCTTTCAGCAGCATTACAAAAGAGTTGTCAGTGCACCCTGAGCTGCAGCATTGAAGTACAGAAGCGTAATCTCAATGGGTCAGAGATGTGCTGCGATGGCATGGCGAGGCGACCGTATGACAGATGCCAGCATTGGTCAGTGTAGAGAACCTGCCGCTTCTATCTGTGCAGTGTCCCCCGAGACATTGGTGTCCAAGATAGAAGTCTGCAGGAGCGAGGGGTGAGATGGAGTCATCAGTTACCAGCTCTGACTTTCAAGTCAAATTCTCAATATTGAGTTTCCTCACAGTTGGAGGGATGATTTGAAGCTACAAATTGATGAGGAAATATCTACATTCATCTGTCTGTTGATCATCAGTAATGAATCAGACAGCAGCTGACCACTATCTTGCTGAAATCCTGTCATAAAGAACAGTACAGTACAAGAACTGGCGATGCGGCCCACCAAGATGTCAACTGACATATGATGCCTTCCGGAAGGTATAAAAAGACCTATCATTTAATTTCCTTTTTACTTCTGTTGTTGTCAAGACATCTCTTCGCCATTGCTATTGTATCTTCTTTTACAATCTCCATTATCAGTGCATTTCAGGCTCTTTCACATTCTGTCTGGAACAGAAAAAAAAAACTTATTTCTCATATATCCTTCAAATTTTCCCACTTTTACGTACAAACTATGCCCCCGAGTAATTGTCAAATTTAATCTGAAAAAGGTCTCCCACTGTCTATTCTATCCATACCTCTCAGGGTTTTGTGAACCTCTAGCAGGTAGCCCTTAGTCATTGATATCCAATTGAGAACAAGCCAATTTTGTTCAGTTTCTCTCAGCACGAATATCCTCCCAATTACAGAACATCTTCGTAAACGCTTTTTTAAAAACCTTCTCCAACACTTCTACATCCTTTTTCTGATCTTGTTACCAGTATTCTACATAATATCCCCAAACTAGCCGAAATAAACTCCCATCCAGCAGCAACATGACATTCCTATTTTGATATTCTATGGTATGATTGATGTATGCAAGCATGTAATAGGTCGTCTTAACCACACCGTTCTCTTGTGTTGCCACAATCAGGGAAATGTGGACCTGCATGCCCAGATCCCTTCGGATGTTGAAGCTACTTAGAGTTCTTTCATTTACTGTATTAGTTTCTCCCGCAGCAGACCTTCTAAACTGCATCACTACGCAGTTTTCCAGGTTAAATTCTAATTGCATTTTCCCCAAAAAGTCGCCAGCCTATTTAGATCCTGTTACATTCTCTGCCATTCATCTTCACAATCCGCAATCTATTTAAAAGTTTACAGTTAGAAAAAAACACCCTTACATCACTCCACTGTCTTCTTTGATCTAGCAGTTCTGGATCCATTTTACCAACGGACCGCTGATTCAATTTTACTTCGCTTTATGTATGAGCCTGCCATAGGAACCGTATCAATGGACTTGAAAAGTCCATATGGCGAATATCCAGCTCTATGCCCTCACCTTTGTCACTTTCGCAAAATATACAATCTATTTTGTGAGGCACGATCTTCCCCACACAAAGCCATGTTGCCTTTCGCGAGTCAGTCAATGTTTTTCGCAATGTGAGTCAGTCCTATCTCCATGAATCTCCAATAATGTTCCTAACACTGACGCAAGGTTCATGCCCTGAAATTTATTTGCGTAACCCTTTTGCCCTTCTTCAACTAAGGAAAGACGATTAGCTATTCTCCAGTTCTTTGCAACATTTCCTGTCACTGAAGAGCATATAAACAGTGCACACAAGTCCCCAGCAATTCATTCCCTCGCTTACCGCAGTATCCTTCAATTTATTGCGTCACATTCTGGAGACTTGACTACTTCAATGCTTTTTTCGAAACGGACAGCATATCCTCCATTTTTAAATGTCGAAAAGGTCTGGAATGTCAGCATATCCTTCTCTAGAGTCACCATCCACCATGTCCTTCTTCCTTTTTGAAAACCGGTGCAAAGTGTTCACAAAGTACTTCACCTTCTTCCTCCATGCATTAATTTCCTCATTTATTCATCAGACAGTCTGCTCATTCCTTGGCTACCCTCTTAAGCCCGATAAACCGGTTTAGCATTTTCCTTAATCCTGTTTGCCAAAGATATATTATGTTGCCTTTTCGCCCTCCTAACCCTTTGTTTACGTATTTTCTATTTTTATTTCTGTTTTTGAGGCCTTCAATTCTCTTCTGCTTCCAAACGTTTAGATGCGCTTCCTTTCTCTATTGATTGAGCTCATCGTTTCTCTAAAGTCCTGGTGTCTTTAAATCTTGTCATCGTTACCACTATGTCTCAGTGACTAGATGTATATCGGAAACGCAGTAATATCACGGATGTTCTGATGGGCATCTCACTCAATTCTCGCAGACTCATCACGACAGCCCACATTGTTGAAGTCCCTTTAATGTTCAATTCAAATTCAGAATCATATACAAACCTTCTGCATCTACAGGTGGCTTCTGTTGTTTACCTTTTATGTTCCTTCCTCTACTTATTTTAGTTCTCTGATTTAAAATAAATCTGCTAAAGATTGTTTAATGTACCTTGCCTACATCATTTCACACACACTATTTGCTTCCTAATTTCTTTTTGAATGTTATCCCGCCACATTCCACACTCCTCTCGGCTTTCTGCAGTATTGAGTTCCCACAGTCTGATAGAAGTTCTCCTGTTCTGTTTGCTTGTGTCCAAACTTCCGGGGAGCTCTGCATTTAACAGCCTACCATTTCATATGTGAGAACACATTTTCTCGGAATGACTTTAATCTCCCTTCATAATACCAGCCACGTCTCTTATTCTGTTTAATCTTCTCGTTATTGTTTCCTGTTCACTTGAATGAAATCTTTTCTCAGTTAAATAAAATGGAATTCAGTCATACGAAGACTCCAGCTTTTATCTAAATATGTCCTTGACATACTTATGTTTGAATGAATACAATGATGACCACTATTCCCCACTTACTGCCCGTTTTCTTCCAGGTGGAAGTGGCAATGAGTGTGAATGGTCCCCTGTGAGAAGTACCACGGTAATCACACCTGTGGGTTAGTGTCAGTAGTGGACGGAGGGCGTGATTATAGAAGTGGCCCATTCAAGTGGGCTGCTTAATCTTTAATTGCGTCAAACTGTTTGAACACTATTGGAGTTGCATTCATTCAGTTATTCCAACGTATTCCTGACGT
The DNA here is from genome assembly GCF_004010195.1 of Chiloscyllium plagiosum. NCBI lineage: Eukaryota > Metazoa > Chordata > Chondrichthyes > Orectolobiformes > Hemiscylliidae > Chiloscyllium > Chiloscyllium plagiosum. The sequence goes on along the minus strand of NC_057717.1, from coordinate 62,042,884 downwards.
GGTGATATTGAACAGGCTTTGTCAAGACAGGAGAAAATTTGCTAGCAACAGGATTCCCAACTTCTGTTCTCATGGTTTCACCATAGCAGTGATATGGTCTTGGGTGTACCTGAGAATGTTAGTGCCAATGAATTCAGGAATGGTACTATCTTTGAATGTTGAATAGCGATGATGAGATGCTTTATTATGGTCATTGTTGGCGTTTGTGTCGCACAAATGTTAATTGTCACTTGTCAACCCAAACCTGGCGGTTGTTCGAGTATTTCTGTATTTGGACTGAATTTGTGATCTGAGGAGTTGAAAGTTAAAAACACATGAGGAAACCTCATCACATCTGACAATGCGTAGGAGCCAACTTGCTGATACCTGGTGTTCCACAGTGCCTGATGCCCTTGTTCCTCAAGATGGCAGTGTTTTTAGAAGGGGCTGTCTCATAAGTTGTGGTGCATTCAATATTGCAGATGATACGTACTGATACGACTGAGCGTCAGTGGTCGAGGGCATGGTAGGTCGTGGAATTGATAGCAATTAAATGGGCTCCTTTTGTCCTGGATTAGTCCTGGGATATAAACCATCAAAGGTTTTGGGGAGTCAGCAGGTGAATTACTCACTGCAGAATTACTGGCTTCTGACCTGCTCTTGAGGACAGTGTTATTTGTATGCCAAGTGCAGGACAATTTCTGGTCAATGATAACATCCAGAATTCTGATGCTGATAAATACTGTGGTGGGGTCTCAGTGATGTTCATGCCATTGAAAATCAAAGAAGGAATGGTTTGCTTCTTTATTATCTTATTTGTCTGATATTTATGCGGAGTGATCATTACTTGCCATTTGTAAGACTAAACCTGAATATTTTCCATGTCTTGTTGCATTTGACATGGACAGTTTCAGGAATTGTATAATCAATGAACATTCCCACGTCTGATCTTATGATGGAGAGAGGGTCATTGCAGCAGCTGACAATGGTTGAGCTTCAGATAATCTCTTCCCTGAGGAATGGCTGCCGAGTTGTCATGGAGTTCCTATTACTGATACTGACAACAATCATTTTCTTTTGCTCATGAAAAGTCCAACCAGTAGTGTACACCCCCCAGATTCTGATTAAGTATAATGTTACCCAGTTTTCTATTGTTACACACTGTTAAATGGCATTTTGGTGTTAAGAGTAATTACTCTCACTGCTCCGTCAGAGATCCATTTTGTTGAACAAAGCTTGCAATGGGGTCAGATGCTGAGTGAGCCTGATGGGACAATAACTGAATGACACTGCTCAGGTTATTGCTGATTGGTCACATTATTGCTGACATCCTCCTTCATATTTACATGGTAGACTGTACACCAATGGTTCATTGACTGGCTGCAATGCAAGTGCCCTGCTTAATTGTTTAAATGACATACTTGGGCATGATATCACATTGTTGGTTGACGTGAGCGTTCTTGCTGAAATGGAACTGCTTGGCTTGAGGTGTGGTAATCTCTGGAGTTAAATCACAATGGCCTCCAGTCACTGATATTGACATCGTGTGGAGTGAATCGAATTGTCTGAAGACTGAGGTCTGTAACGCTGGGGCCTACTGAGGGAGTCGGAAATGGATCATCTGCACAGCCCTTCTGGTTGAAGATTGTTACAAATGAAGCAGCTTTATTTTCTTTTTCCCTGACGTGCCACGGTTCCCCATAACTGGGAATTCCATTGCTGGATAGCAGCCTGCTCTTCAAATGGTGACTTCCATTGTCCATTAACTTTTATGACTAAATGTGGCAGGACCACACCGATAGATCTGAACCATTATCTGGGTGATCACTGAACTCTGCCCATGTCCTGCTGCAGAGCTTTCTCGCAACCACAGGATGAATAATCAATGCCGACTGTTATATCTACTATATATCATGGAGCTGACCCCTCTGCCTGCCTGTGTCGTGTCAGTGGGACAGAACCTACGAGCGAGTGTGTGACGTTGCCTGGGAAATAGTGCTTTCCACAGAATCCTGCTTTACAGGCAATGGCTGACTGATGCTTGATGAGTCAATAGAAAATACATGTTAGATTCCTTCACATTACATACCTTTCGCACAACGAAGATTTAATACCACTTTATTTCTTACACAGTTTAAAATTAACAAAACATAATTGTTTTTCAGTTGAAAAATGGTAGCGATCAACAGTTAAATTATCAGAGTACATGTCTAACTGTTGCGCAGTTCAGTGACTGCATTAAGCACTGTTCAAATCGGTGAACGCAAGCTGTTGAAATGACTTTGAAAAAAAACCTGAATTCAGACACAGTGCTACTGGGCCTCACCTCGACCTTCAAAATCTGTCCAGGCAGCTTTCAAACTGGAGCTGGATAGGTATTCACACAATCTCTCACAACACACTACTCAGAAACATACCTGACCAACATGGAAAAGTGTGGGGCAGACTGTACAATGGAAAGGCACAGGACTCTGTGCTGGCCGTAAAGCAGTTCAACCTTCAATAATAACTTGACAATAATTATATTCTGCAGGCTTGTCTATTCTTTTGTGCCACCTAAACACTATAATTCTACATCTTGAACAAAATCCTGAATTAAAGTGTTATTAAGGAGATGGACTCCTGCAGCCCATGGCGTCTGACATTGAATCCATCATTAACCATATCCGGTGCACGCGAGCTCCACAACATCACTATCCAAACAGAATTATGCAGCTCCATTAATGGCCAGCATATTCCCAGCCCAGCGTCCTTTTGTACATGGCTCAGGATACAAATTTCTGTGTAAAACTTTCAATATTGTTCAGACCATTATCATTAAAGGCATCCTTTGCTTATATACACTTTTTCATTTTCCAATAAGCTCAAAATCCACCGATGTTTTCAGTTCATTTTAAGGCAACAATATAATGAAAACAGTGCACAAATAATGGTCAAGTTCTTTGAAAAGATTGTTCTTATTGCCATAGCCCAAACCATATTATTATCAAATGCAAGTGATTGGAAAATGTGCAATTATTTTCGCTTGTACTAATGTAGCATGCTAATATTCACACAATCGTTTAGATAGCAACAATATTACCGAGTGTCTCAGCATTCTCCAGTCAGATATGAGTACATTTTCAATTGCTTCTGTCTATCTCACAGCTCAGTAATATGATATGTGAATATGAGTGTCTGTGTGAAACTAGGTGTGCAAGTGATGCCTCTGACAGACTGACAGATTGCTTCAAACAGCGTACCCTTCAACTGTTCACAAGAAGCAAGGCACTGACTGGACCCAACCAGCCTGTGCTAACAAAACCCAAAACTCTGTGCCCAGTTTTCGTCATGCAGAGACAATATTGTTCGTTGTAATTTATTCATAGAATGTGATTGGGTCAGTATTCATTGTCCATCCCTTGTTGCCCTGCCCTTCTTCCTGTCTCTCTCACGCCTGCTTCAGCCTCTCCACCCCTTCCTATCCCTATGACCGCATCCAACCGTGCCATTCCTCCTTTTATCTGTCACCTCTTCCAGACCCTCCAAACCTCCTTCTCTCTCTCTGACATCCTCCAGCCTCTGTGTCACTCCCTATCTCTGTAACATACCTCCAGCCGTAACATCCTTCCCAATCACTGTAACCTCCAGCAGCTACACCTCACCACAATCCTGTGAATGAATAAAAACAATCTCAGTGGCGTGCTCCAACACGCGCATGCCTTGATGTTTCTGAAACATCCTCCAGTCAAAATCAACGATTACCTCCTCAAGATTCCATTCCAGTTTATCTCTGTAAAACCCTCCAGCATCTACATCGCTCCTCAGTGCTTTCTTCATCCCTACTCCGTTCCAATCATCTCCCAGGAAAATCCTCTCGCATTTACTTCGCTTTGTGTCACTTCCAACCTCCAAATCCATCCCTATCTCTGTAATATCCCTAAGCCTCTACAAACTTCCTTATCTCTGTTCAGTCTTCCAGACACGACACAACACGCTGCCTATATTGTCTCCCCAAAATCAAAGTGCCTCCTTATTTTTGTAAGCTCCTCCAGTCCCACATCCCTCCCTATCTCTAAAACCTCCAGCCCCATGCACCCCTTCCTATTTCTATGACTTCCTTCTACCCCTTTACCCTTCCCTGTCTCCCTGTCTCCAGAATCTCTACCTGTCCCTCCACCTCTCCCGATATGTCTGATCTTCTCCAGCCTTTAAAAAAATTCCTATATATCTAAAATCCAGAACAGACAATGTTTCCGATCATTTAGACCCCACACCTCTTCCGATCTTTTTAACATACCCCAGCCTCTACACCCCTCTCTATCTCTCCAATGTCCAGCCCCTACTCTATCCTTCTATCTGGTGCAGAGCAACAGAGGAAATCAGTCACTCATCAAATCAATCACGTATAATTTGGTATGGATTGGACAATGCTCATGAAAAATACGCCTGGGTACAAAAGATTCCCCTCCTTTCAATTTACAGAGGTTCCCCTCTCTGAAACTTGTGCTTCATTACTGGCATTGTTGCAGACCCAGATTCACTGTCAGTCCAGGCCCCACATCTCACCCAGAGATGGCTCACGAAATCCTCCGGTCCCCCTCACTGCAATGCTTCCCAGGAGAAAGTGAGGACTGCAGATGCTGGAGATCAGAGCAGAAAATGTGTTGCTGGAAAAGCGCAGCAGGTCAGGCAGCATCCAAGGGGCAGGAGAATCGACGGTTCGGGCATGAACCCTTCTTCCTGATGCCCAAATCGTATTCTGAACCTGAAAGTTATCCTGCTCAAGCATTCTGTTGGCAATGGGATGTCCTCCTGGAACTTATGGATTTGGCCGGATTTACTTTGATTCTGACAGTGTGGAAGTTCCACTGAATCTTCAATAGAAATCCTCTACATGTGGTAAAGAACATGAAAAGTTTTCAGTTCCCCCAATTTGGTGTGAGGAGGAACAAGGAACGACAGAGCGAGCAGTAGTCCATTCCCTCTCAGGCAGGTTCAATTTTCACACTCTTTGAGCTGAAACATACAATAATGTTACTCAACCCCCAAATTGGAATATGTTGAGGAAAGCGGGGGGAGCTATTACTGCGCCACAGTTTAGAATGTTTGAATGGCTTCGTCCTTTGCTTTGTAATTATGTAAAGAGCTGAATGGCTTCATTCTATCCTATGTAACTCCTGTGGAACAGAATTGTCGTCTCCTGTCTCCTGACTGGTTGAATGGGATCTTCCTCTCACTGCGCAACAGCGTTGAGGGCTTGAGCGAGAGAGAACGCATAGAGTTGGCCATTCGGCTCCGTGAGTCTGTTGCCCCATTCAGAATGTTCATTTTTGATATGATTATGTCTGAACATTATTTTCCCAGTAATTATTGATCGCAATGCCCAAAGGTTATTTCAGCTCAGCCTTCAATATCTACAAAGACCCAGTCTTCACTGTTCCTTGGGGATGAGCGCACAACAGACAGCACAGTGCAAAAGAGAAAGGGACATCCTTATCTCAATCGGGGATACATTATGGTAAAAGTGTGTTGAACTTACACTAACGAACGAACTTTTTTGACACTCACAAACAACAATTAGAAACAGACATACACAATGCATGCCCATAAACCTATCCCACATTACCATTGAATTCCCAATGAAATATTCGACGGCCTTAATTGACTCTGGATTCTGAGGACACCTTTTAAGATCCCATAATACTATAAGAGCATAGAAAGGAACAGAATGCGGCCATTTGTACCACCACGTCCGCTCTGCTGCCCGATAATGGTTGCGATATTTCTCAGCACCATTCTCCTGCCTTCTCCTCAAAACGCTTGATCCCTTATAAATGAGAAACTACTTTATTTCCGCATTTAAAAAAATACTGTTTCTGTATGACTCTGTGATTAAGGTTTTGTGTATGTGTGTCTGTATCTGTGTTCTTCTATGTCATTGTCTGTGTACGTGTTCCATATGCCGCCTTAATTACCTGCTGCACCTGCAAATCAACTTATTGTAATTAATGCACAAGGACATTCAGGAACCTCTGCACTGCAGCATGCTGCAATGTTTTTACGATTTAAATAATAGTCCAATTTGCTGTTTGTTATGAAGGTGTACGTGCGTACTGTACACTTAAGAGAGCGTGAAACCTCGCAAGCAAAGACTGAAATCACAGAGTGTGCTGAACAATTTAAAAATGTAACATTTGGTTTTGAAAAGAATAACTTGAGCTGCGTTGCCATCATACACATCGAATTCGAATTTGAACAATCAGTTTATATTATGCCTCAACATACTAAATTGCAATCGAATTTGGATTTTAATATTTTGATGATATCAAACCAATTAGACGATTTGATGTTTTGGGGTATAATATCAGGCACTTTAATCAGTTGCGAGAACGGCAAAGAACAGCGAAGTATCAACTGACTGCTAACAGAATAGGTCTTTGAAAGATAGGTGCCCATTAGAAATTTGTGCGGCTGAAGGCCGAAGAATAGATGACGCAGGAAAATCGGCTAAGAAAATCGGCAGAGGAAAATAGACACAGGAAAAATGAGAGAGGAAAATCGACAGAGGAATGTCGACATCGAGAATCGAAAAAGCTGGCTAGCGTTGAAATGTGTTCTTTTTTATTGTAAATCTCTTACAGTGTTTTAACAAACCAGTATTGTAGAGTGGAAGGTAAATGATAGGTTTAAGAGAAAGATTTGCAAATAGTCGTTGTCTCATATTCTCTTTTGAACTTAAAGAATGAAATTATTGGTTTTGTTGTCTTTAAGTGTTGAAATTTGGGATAGTTCTTTGACTCTCCAAATTTAACAAATTACAGGGCGAGGTGAGCTTTTCTATCTGCCTGATTTCAATTAGCAGAGGGATTTACCCCACATCGTAACATATTATTCAGAACTAAATGGATGACCTCACGTTTACAATATTGTCCTACAGATTGCATCTCAAAACGTTGGAAGTTAGAGAAAGTGCAATAAAATTCTTCCCCAACTTCAGAAATGCTTCACTCCGAGGGTGCTGATGCAATCGCAGTGGAAATGCACTTTAATGTACAAATTTGTATTGGGAATACAGTCCAAGGACAGAACATTTTCAAATTGCAGGTCATGCATAAACATTACTCTACATATGAATATTCCACTCGGACGGTCTTCAGTAGAATTAGATTCTTCTCTAAGTAAGCCTGTTGTATAATTGTATGTATGCTTGTGAACTGATGGTGCTGTCAGTTTAATTTGAGCTGTGCACTGCTGCCCCCCCCCATCCCTCTATGTTGGAGCCCTTGATGGTTTTCAACCTGTGCCACTACGTATGCTGGAGGTCGGAGGGCCAGCAGAGAGAGACATTGCATCTCCTTGAACTCGGATTTCACCAGTTTCCTCATTTCCCCTCCCCCCACCTTGTCTCAGTCTAACAAACTGTGCCAGTTTTATCCTAGCTAATACATTTGAGTGTGTCAGCATTTCAGTTGTTCCATGTGAAGTCCGACTCTAGTACAATTTCTATGCTTGCAGACACCAATCCTTGACGAATGGCAACGTTTTTGATGGACAGTTTGGAATGGTAACAGTACAGTGACAAGTTGGTGCATTGTTCAGGAATATGGCAGATAAGGTTCAATGAAGAGCTGTGTGGGATGACGCACGTTGAAGATAAGATCAATAAGCTGTACAGTTATAAAGCGAGTGCAGAAACAGAGAGCCATAGGTGTGTACCATCGCAGGTTATTAAAGCTGTCAAGACAAGTGTGGAGAGCAGTAAATATCACAGTTTAGTTTCAGGAGCTGAGCTTTTTACAGAAGGAGGTGGAGGAGGTGGAGGAGGGAGTCTCTGTACTCCCTTCCTGGCAGGTGGCTCGTGTCAGGGTCCTCTCCACATGGTGGGGGAAGGGCATCTGACGAACTGGAAATTGGTACTCCACTAACCGGCTGGGCACTTTCGCTCCTATTACAGGCAGTTTCTCCTGGAATGGGAAAAAGGGAGGCAGGCAATGTGGGTGGCATTGCTGTTAAATGCCGGTGTAGTTGGGGTGGAAATGGTGAGGTGTCCAGAGGGAATCAGTCCACAGGGTTGTATCCATGTTGTATTAATGTTGTGGGGTGTATAATGGAATCGAGAGAGAGAGAGTAAATGAGAGAGCGAGGGAAAGAGAGAGACAGAGAGAGAGAATTTGCTGCACGCAGTACTGAAAGTGGTGGAGCATGAGCCTTGTTCAGGGGAGTTGCCATTGCAGATATACAGTGAGTATCAGGGAGCATAGCAAATATGGTGACACTTATCCTGGCAGAGCGGGGAAGGTTATTGATGCTTGTCCAGCATTCCAGACATGTCTTCAGACCGCAAATAACACACTACGCCGCGTAGTTAACTCAGACCATGCTTGGTGGAAAAGGTGGTGTAGCCCCTTCTGTGAAGAGAATGACACTCCTCTGTACTCGCCCATCCACCGGGACCACCGTGCCCCTATCGACAAATCGTCGTGTAATTGTTCCCATCTGCCATGCTCGGGTAAACCGCACGGCAGCTGCAAACTGAGAAAGCTCAACCGTTTGCCCATTTGCCTTTTAAAGATGGCACCACTGCCAGGGATCACGTCAAATCCAGAGGTATCTGGGCGCTGGTGTGTACCTCCAGCCATGATAGGTGGGAGAATCGACCTGGCATTGAATGAGGGGTACCCCATAGGTTGGGGTAGGTAAAAATGAGTTAAGTTGGACAAGATAGTGCCAGGATACTAGCTCAACGTCGTGCAGATTATCACTCCGTCATATCCAATGAAACTGACACTGAGATATATTATTATTAGATTCAGCCCAATGAGTCGACGATCGTGCTGACCCCTCACCCAGTTAGAAAGCTGAAGAAGAAATGCTGATCCAAAACTTTCCATCATCTGAACTCACACCTAAGTCTCATTCACCCATTATTCCTGGGAATACTGGCACATGATGCCGGAAGCAATCACAATGCCTACATTTCAGTATTCTGCAACCTGCAAACACATCCTTCCATGATACTATCTCAGAGTCTCCCCATTTCTCTCTATTTCCCAAATCACTCTCATTTGTTGCTGTTGCTGAATTCGGGGGTTGGGAACTTATCTCAGTCCCAACCCCGGATTCACCACCGCCCGCTTGACCTGCAGTCTTCTTCCCGACCTCTCCGCCCCCAACCCCTCTCTGGCCTATCACCTTCACCCTCACCTCCTTCCACCTATCGTATTCCCAGTGCCCCTCCCCCAAAGTCCAAGTCCAACCTTATTCCTGAGGAAGGGCTTCTGCCCGAAACATCGATTCTCCTGCTCGTCGGATGCTGCCTGGCCTGCTGTGCTTTTCCAGCACCACACTTTTCAGCTCCGGTCTCCAGCATCTGCAGTCCTCACTTTCTCCCAGATATTGATTTAACACAGCCTTACGAGCAAGGTACTGTGGTGGTGGATGCAGCTTTACATGCTGGGAGGATAACTACTCCTGTTTTACAGATAAATGCGTTGGTGTTCATAAGAACATAAGAAATAGTTACAGGTATAGGCCATCCGGCACTTCGAGCCTGCTCCACCATTCAATGAGATTATGGCTGATCAATTCATGGACTCAGCTACAGTTACCCGCTCTGTAACTGTCTCCTTTAATTCGTTTATCTTTCAAAAAAATCTATCTTAGCTTGAAAAACGCTTTCTGAACTAGCGTCAAGTACATCACTGGGCAAGGAATTTCATAGATCTACACAGTCTGCATGAATAAGTTCCTTTTCCATTCAGTCACAAATCTGCTCCCAGTAATCTTAAGGCTGTGCCCTCTTGTCCCAGTTTCACTTGCCAATGGAAGTACCTTCTCGACATATATCTTAGCTATTCCATTTATAATTTTATATGTTTCTATACGATGACCCCACCCCCCCATTCTACTGAACTCCAGTGAATGTAATCCCAATCTACTCAGTCTCAAATCATTCGCCGATCCCCTAAACTCCGGAATCAAGCTTGCAAAACTCCTCGTCACCCTCCTAATTTCAGTACATCATTTCTCAACTAAGGAGAAAAACTGCACGCATTAACCCAAGTGTGGCCTCAACAGTACCGTGTGCAGCTGCAACATAACCTCCTTGCTTTTAAACTAAATCCCTTCAGCAATGGAAGACACAATTTCATTTGCCTTCCTAATTACTTGATGTACCTGCAGACCAACTTTTTATGATTCATGCACAAGCATACCCAGATCCCTCTGCACAGCAGTATGCTGCAAACTTCTCACCATTCAAGAAATACTCCTTTTTCCCGTTACTTCTTCTAAAATGTATGACTTCACACTTATTAACATTGTATTCCATCTGCCAGAATTTGTCCAACTCATTTAAAGTATCTAAATCCATTTGCAACGTTTCACAGTTCTCTGCAAAGTTCTCTGCCAGTCATCAGCATGTCATCTGCAAACGTTGATACACTACATTATATCCCCACTCGAAATCACTTTAAAAAATTGTGAATAAATGCTTACCCTGCGCTGATCGCTGAGACACACCACTAGCTACTGCCTGCCAACCAGAACCGCAGTTTTTACCCCAACTCTTTGCTTCCTGTTAGTTAACCCATCCTCTGTCCGTACTACTTCTTTGCCCGTAACACCATGCATATTCATCATTTGCAGCAGCCTCTTCTACGCCACCATGTCGAAGGCCTTTTGGAAATCTAGGTACTTGAGATTCAATGGGTTGCCGTTGTCCATTCTGCTTGTAATGTCTTCATAAAATTCAAAAGAATTATTGAGTGTTACCTGAACTTCATAAACTCATGCAACGTCTGCCAAACGGTACAATGTATATCCAGATGCCCTGCTATTGCTTTCTTAATAATAGACTAAAGCATCTTCCCCATTACAGAGTTTAATCTAACAATTTCTCCTCTTTTGTGTACCTCACTTTTGAAATAGGGACGACACATTAGCTGTTTTGCAATCTGCTGGGACTGACCCAGAGCCTGCCGAATTATGGAAATTTACCGCCAGTGCAGTTTCTATTTCTCCTGCCATCACTTATAGTAACCTGAATTCCATTCCATTAGGGCCATCTTGTCTATCTTTAGTTCCATTAGTTTGCACATCACAAGCTCTTCCGTAATAATGATTGTTTCCAGGTCCTTACTTGCCTTCGTCTCGTTGTCAATTACTGGCGTGTTATTAGTGTCCTCCACTGTGAAGACTGATACAAAAGGATTGTTCAACGTCTTGACCATTTCATCGCATCCCATAATTAAATACTTCATCTCTCACGGACCAACGTTCAGCAACTTTTTTTGTCGTTTTATATAATTATAGAAACATTTTCTCTCTGTATTATATTGTATGCTTTTCTTATTTCAATTTCGTTATACCTGTTTTAGTGGCTTTATGTTGAAAAGTTTCCCGATCGTCTAGTTCCTTGCTGTTCTTTGCCACCTTGTATGCCTTCTCTTTCAAATTGATAGCCTCCGTTATCTCCTTAGACACCCATTGCATTTTACGACTTATCTCACAGTCTTTCCTTTGTACTATGATATTCTTCAAAGTTTGTGCGAAGATTTGTAGCTCAGGTGCTCGTTGTTGTGGTTCTGTTCACCGAGCTGGAAGTTTTTGTTGCAAACGTTTCGTCCCCTGGCTAGGCGGCATCATCAGTGCTTGGGAGCCTCCTGCGAAGCGCTTCTTTGATGTTTCCTCCGGTGTTTATAGTGGTCTGTCCCTGCCGCTTCCGGTTGTCAGATTCAGCTGTCCGCTGTAGTGGTTGGTATATTGGGCAACATGAGCAAAACTAATGTAGTGTACAAAATACCATGCAAGGACTGCACAAAACACTATATAGGACAAACAGGAAGACAGCTAACAATCCGCATACATGAACAACAACTAGCCACAAAACGACACGACCAGCTATCCTTAGCAGCCACACACGCAGACAACAAGCAACATGAATTCGACTGGGACAACACTACCATTATAGGGCAAGCCAAACAAAGAACAGCCAGGGAATTCCTAGAAGCATGGCACGCATCCACAAACTCCAACAACAAACACATCGACCTGGACCCAATATACCAACCACTACAGCGAACAGCTGAAACTGACAACCGGAAGCGGCAGGGAAGACCACTATAAACACCGGAGGAAACATCAAAGAAGCGCTTCGCAGGAGACTCCCAAGCACTGATGATGTC
>NC_057717.1:62023271-62030729 GCF_004010195.1 Chiloscyllium plagiosum | reverse complement strand
ACAAAACACTCTATAGGACAAACAGGAAGACAGCTAACTATCTGCATACATGAACATCAACTAGCCATGAAACGACACGACCAGCTATCCTTAGTAGCCACACACGCAGACAACAAGCAACATGAATTCGACTGGGACAACACTACTATCATAGGGCAAGCCAGACAGAGAACAGCCAGGGAATTCCTAGAGGCATGGCATTCATCCACAAACTCCATCAACAAACACATCGACCTGGACCCAATATACCAACCACTACAGCGGACAGCTGAAACTGACAACCGGAAGCGGCAGGGACAGACCACCTTTAACACCGAAGGAAACATCAAAGAAGGGCTTCGCAGGAGGCCCCCAAGCACTGATGATGTCGCCTAGCCAGGGGACGAAACGTTTGCAACAAAAACTTCCAGCTCGGTGAACAGAACCACAACAACTATGATATTCTTTTGCAAAGCACTTTGGAAAATTGCTTTGAAAGTCCGCCACTGCTGATCAAAAGTCCTACCATGAAGTCTTTGTTTTCTGTGTACTTTAGCCAATTCCTCACCCATCCTATTGTAGTCTGCCTTGTTTAAGCACAGGACCCTGGTACTGAATTTTGTCTTCCCACTCTCCGTCTGTATTCTACATTCGACCATACTGTCATCACTACTTCCAAGAGGATCCCTAACTATGAGTTCGTTCATTATTTCTGCCTCATTCCACAGTAACTGATCGAGGATAGGATGCTCCCTCATAAGTTCCAGTTCACTGTTCAAGAAAACTATGGCGAATGCACTAAACACTCTCCTCCTAAAGGCTACCGTGATGGAAATGATTCAAGTAATCGACATCTAGATTGAAATACCCCATACAAATTGCGCCACATTTTTACACGCATTAAGTTTTTCTTTGTTTATTGCCCGCCTTAATGTGATGTTAGGATTTGGTGGCCGATAGACGACGCCTATTAGTGACGTTTTTCTTAGAATTTCTAATTTCCACCCAAATGAATTAAACATTGTGTTTGACAGAACTTAGATCATCTCTCAGCTCTGTCCTAATGTCATCCTTGCATATCAGACCTACACCAACTTCCTTACTTTCCTGTCTATCCTTCCGAATACTCTGATTCCCACTGGATATCTTACACACAGTCATGACAATCCTGTAACCACGTCTCCATAATGGCTCCTAAATAATCTTCCCTTACGGTGATTTGTGCTGTGAACTAATTGACCAAGTTACGAATGCAGTGAGCATTAACATAAAGTGCCTTCACATACGCTGACCTGCTGCTTACCTTATTATTTATCACCATACTTTCCGTCGTTTTCCCTTTCCTTTCCCCCGACTCACTAGTTTAAAGTTCCAGTGACCACCCTTTGTATCTTTTTCGCTAGAACCCTCGTTCCATATCGTTTCAATGGAGACTGTCCCTTCTGTACAGATGCCCCCGGTTCCAAAACTGCTGCCAATGCCAAATGAAATAATACCTCTATTTCCCATCGCACTCCCTTAGCCACGTATTACTTCCTTAATTTTCTTATCCGTATACCAATTTACAAGTTTCTCGGCTGTAATCCATATATTCTAACCCTCCAGGACGTGTTCCTTAATTTCTTTCCTTGTACTCAATAATCCCCAGTCCGCTATCTTGGCCTTGCAGCTGTTTATTGTCCCAACGGGGACCACTGCAACTAGATTCTCTCTTTCCCGCTCCAGTACCCTCTCAAGCCGGACGGAGATGTCCTGCACCCTGACACCATGTGGGACTCCCAATATGCTTTCAAATGATACCATGTATCCTCACTAATTATAGAATCCCCTATAAATAGCACTTGCATTTTTATTCCCCACTCTTGAATGCCTTATGCAACATAGTGTCATGGTCACCTGGCCCATCGCGCCCACAGCCCTTTTCCTCATCCACACGGGACGAATGCATTTCATACCTGGAGGTTAAGATCAAAAGCTGAGACTCTTCCATCCCTGATCTCAAGATCCCCCAGCATGCCTCACTTGTAATGACACTCTGTTGTCCCTGATCACGAACTTAGTTTGAATTATTTAGTCTACCTGGTGTGACTGCCTCCTGAAGCAAATTGTCCAGGTAACTCAATACCTCTCCCAGATGTGTCACAATGTTTGAAGCGCAGATTCCAGATCATCATCTCTGAGCCTGTGTACATCCAGCAACCAAAAGTTAATGCAGATGTGGTCACTGCAGTTGATAAAGCGACCAGTCAGCTGCCGCATCAAACAAATACAGCAAATCACCTGGCCAGTCAGCTTTATTTAATTAATTACTTTACTTATATAATTTTATGATTGAATTAATTGCAAATACTTCACTTCCATGGTCTTCTTAAAATAACCAACTAATTGATAAATGAGAAAAGAAAAAAGTAAAAGTTGAACCAATCACGTGATAAAAACGAAATTTAAAAAAAGTTACCTTATCAGTACACCACAGTCTTTTTGATTAGAGGCGGAGGACGGGTGGGAGATACTACACGTGAAATGTCTCAAGTACAACCGTTGCCCGAATGTAGCAGTTCATTTACCTTCCTGACAGTCCTGGTCTTCGCTCTGACCACTCCAACTGCTGCAGCAAAATGAATCTCTGTTCACTTCCCAGCTTCCATACTGAACAGATCCCTTGACCGCGTTTATAGAGCAAGGCAAAGGTGTCGACTGCACAGCTCCCCATGCTGGACAGACCGTCTCCTCCGGGTTTGTAAATAAGTGCACTGGTATGATCTGCACTGCTCTTCATGCTGGACAGAGAAGTAGTAGACTGTGAGCACTGCACAGTATTTTCATCTGGACAGATTGCTGGATTGTCCTAAGCCTGGTCGACACAGTGCTCCATCGTGAGCAGATATCTCATCTCGGCTCATAAGTGTTCGAGCTGGATCTATGCTGTGTACTGAGGATCCTATATAACTCTTGATATAACTATCATTCCTTCAACTCGGCCTATTCCACTGTCAAACCCGGTATTCCTGCAACACGTTGTCTTTTAAGTAATTACCCAATTAAAATTATCTGTCTCTGTTGTTATGGGCCAGGTAGACCCCCCCACTCCCCACTTCAAATGCATGGAGAAGGTAGTCTCGACACGAACGTTTTCTTATTTTAAAGGTGAGGAGCTGTGTTTCAAATACAATTCTCTTGGTCAAAATATTCGACATGACACAAAATGCAACTTATTCAAACTCTGTAGATAAAATACAATAATAGTAAGAGGAACTTGGATTAACTTAATTCAATTGAAATACTTAACAGAATAATTGGTATTTGACTACTAAACAGTAAGTGCTCCAATATGGCAACATCGCCTGAACTCACAATTGTCAAAAATCAAAGTCAGAAGACATATTGTCTAACGTACAATTTTCCAACCCATGAGGGAAGAATGTCAAAAGACAATTCTGAGGGAAGTCTCAGAGACAGAGTGTAGCAGCCAAGAGAGATTTACTGCCTTTCAATCCTGTTGAGACACCAGCAAAACCTGTCGGAAGTTGAAACTATGAATTCTTTATCTGTGAGAGATTGTCCATCACTCCACCGAAAAAGATCATCACCCCACAGGACCAGGATACAGCCGCAATGACCATAAGGAGCAAACAGTATCCACACCACCTACACCACTGCAGACGCTTCTCAAAAAAGTCTATGCCTACTCAAGCTGTTAAGTGATGGTAAGATAAATTTTGAAGTTAAACGTAAATGAGTAAAACAAAAGGATGCAGCACGCCTTATAATCAGATGCAGACAGCCTCAGGAACCCAGCACTTCCTACCCTGCTGAAATCAAGTAGAATCACCAGCGAGTGAAAAGAAAGCATCATCTCTCTCCCTCCCCTCTCATTACCGATTGGAGATGTGCCAAAAGCTCAAAAGTCGACGATATCAACATTCCACCTTGACAAGTATTATTGTGAGATGTAAGTATTGTAGCGGAAAGGGTTAACTGGACATTTCGTGTTCAGTGACTGTGTTTGATGTCTGTCTCCATAGACCCGAACAATATCAGTGGAGGGTTAATTCTTCTATTAATTAAGGGCTCCCATCAACTTGTTATCACATAATATCAGCGGCAGCGTCATCCTCGTTTGGACTGGACTCAGCAGCTACAGACAGAGTGAGTGGAAGCGAGTCTTCGAACAATAGACTGAAATATTTTAACGATGCATCAGAATTTGAGAACATTTGACTGGAATGTTCCCACAATAGACCAGAAACTGAGATCATTAGACTGGAATATTGCAACAATGGATCAGTATATGAGAGTAATATACTGGAATGGTCAAACAAAGGACAGGAGTTTATCCTTGTGTCTTTACTATCTTTCTCAGGATTGGCCATGGTTACAGTTACAGATACGAGCCGGACTGATGATTATTCAGGCGGGTTACTATCCCGTCCTTGCTATTGTTGGTGTCCCTGGTAAGCTTAACTCTGAAATTCTATAAACGATGGTGAAGGTTATTGCTATTTCTGTTATTTATATTTAGCAAATCCATAAACTGTTCTCTACATTTTCAGTCACAAACTACACTTCATTTCCACGAACTACAGACTCCTCACTCATAAACATCGAAGAAGGAAAAAGAGTGTTCAGAACTTTGGGTCTCCTTTTTTACCCTGGCCTGATTTATGTCTCAGTGTTCTCTCTGACATCAAACCTGCCTAAAACCACCTTAATAATATCCACAGTCTCAAGGTTTTTCTCACTGCTGTTTCTGAATCTGCCCCTTTATTACCTTCAGATTTTACTGCTCCAGTTCTCTTTTGCCCATTGTTCTAGTTACAAATATTTTTAACACAAATTTGCTCTTCTCTCCATATCAGAATAATAATTTTACTGGACGTGTAAATCAGAGGCACAAGTTATGACTCATTATGTAAAGTATTACCACAGCCGATGACAGAACTTAAATTTGCATGACAAAAATGGGAATGAAACCTAACCTGCAAACACATGGTTTATGAGAAACATAAACCATCAGAATTTTTCTTCTTATTTCACTGATAACATTTGGTACAGAACAATAACACATTTGTCCAGTCTGGTCTAAGTGTAACTTCAGACGCACAACAATATGGTTGTTTCCTTATTATCTTGACACCTGACCTCACAGTCAAGGGCAATAACTGTTGTATCACAAATTTTGCCCTTGCCAGTGATGCTGACATCCCGTGAAACAACAATATTAAAGGTTTAAAAAAAAAACCCCAAGGAACTGTGAATGCTGGGAGACCTGAAGCAAAGTTCTTCAGCGTCTGACAGTGTTGGAGAATCTCAACAGATATGCCAAAGTCTGTCAGGAGAAACACAGATAAGCCTTCGAGTCCAGTGACACCATATCAAAACAGAAAGCAACTAGGAACTAATATGAATTTTATAAGGTAGCATTGGAAGGGTGAGGGGGAGGTTTGAGTTGAATGGTGATGAGTTGATACGAGAGAGAGACAGTGAGAGAGAGAGACACAGAGGGATAGGGAAAGCTGAAGATAAACTGAAGGAAATTAGATTGGTAGGTTATTGTAACATTTCAGCTTTCCCCAAGTTCCTGAATGTCTCATCCATTTGGTTACGTCCCTGTTTAACTTGAATTGTGTTCCGTCTAACTCTCCCCTGTGCGTGGAGATCGTTTCGGCAATACTGGTGCTGCTGTTACAGTTGCTGAAATAAAGAGAAACGCAATGTTACATTGTCAACTGCTACTTTGGAGAGAGGAACTTTCACCGTGGGACTGTGCAGGGATGCAACAGCTTTCTCAGCCAGGAAAAGAAACTGAAGAGAGGAAGGCATTTCAACAGTGAATGGGTGCAACGTGTGTGGGGGGAGTTGACTTGCTCTTGTCAGTGGTGGTTCTATGAATGGTTTTCTCCAGTTTGTGATGTCAGCAGCTACGTTCATTCAGCGAGGGCGAATTCATTCAGAGCACCAAGTAATTAAGCCTGCAAATAATATGTGGTCCTTCATGCGAAATGAATAACGTACCATAGTAAATATATCTTTCTCAGTCGTAGTGTTCTGTTGAGAGATTGTTTAGGATATTATATCTAGATTTGACCTGCTTTATAAACAATGAACTCCTTGTCACCAAGACAGTGCAAAGGAGATTCACCAGACTAAATTCTGGCATGATGGCACAATGAAGTGATAGTGAAGAAACTATGTTTTTAATGTGTGTTTGTGCTTAGTGGCAGGAGACAGAGCGTGGTCGAGGAGGTTTGTCTTTTGGCCTGGAGGCCTGTGACCAGGGCGTTACACAGGGATTAGTGCTGGGTCCACTTTTGGTTATCATTTCTTTCATTTATTTAGATAAGAATTGTAGAAGGCATAGTTAGCAAGGTTATGGATAACACCAAAAGTAGTAATATTTAGACAGTGGAGAAAGTTATAAAAGATTACAAAGAGATCTTCATCAATTCGATCAATTAATCATAGAGTTCACCTGCACGGAAACAGGACCATTGGTCCAACTCAATCGTGATAAGTTAATATTATTTAAGTTTCCAATAATTATCCCAAAATATCCCTCTAAACCCTTCCTGTTCATTTACCCATCACATGCTTTTTAATTGTTGTAATTGGACCAACCTCCATCACTTCCTCCGGCATTTTATTCCATAAACGCACCAAAATCTGTCTAAAAGATTTCCGTGAGGTCCCTTTTAAATCTTGTCCATCTCATCATCAATCTATGCATTCTAGTTTTGGACTCCCCTACTTTTTGGAAAAGACCTTGAGTATTACCCTATCCATCGTTTTTATGATTTTATAAACCTCCAGAAGGTGCAAACGTGACTGCAATCAACAGGAATGGCTGTGTTTTCATTCATGCCGGGCATGGATTCTTAAATTCAATAGTGATACATTTTCCTTCTCCATAAAATCACGAATATAGATTATTTTTAATCAACGTGTTCAGCCACAATATAAAACACCACTAAGGGATTGAATCAAGAACATTGGGCTCAGAGGTCGGAACACGACAAGCACTTGACAATACACTCAAAAGCTGCGACATTAGTCTCCTGTGTGATTGTTCATCAACCTGATCTGTCATACTGTGGTCGACCTTCACGACAGGGAGGAGTTGATTTCAGACCTTCTTAGAACATAGAACATAGAAGAATACAGCGCAGTACAGGCCCTTCGGCCCTCGATGTTGCGCCGATCCAAGCCCACCTAACCTACATTAGTCCACTATCCTCCATATGCCTATCCAATGCCCGCCTCGATGTTGCGCCGATCCAAGCCCACCTAAACTACACTAACCCACTATCCTCCATATACCTATCCAATGCCCTCTTAAATGCCCATAAAGAGGGAGAGTCCACCACTGTTACTGGCAGGGCATTCCATGAACTAACGACTCACTGAGTGAAGAACCTACCCCTAACATCAGTCCTATATCTACCCCCCCTTAATTTAAAGCTATGCCCCCTTGTAATACCC
>NC_057717.1:62010095-62021240 GCF_004010195.1 Chiloscyllium plagiosum | reverse complement strand
TGCTGCTCTTAGCTCTCTCTTCAGTTCCTTCCTGGCTACCCTATAACTCTCAGTCGCCCCAATTGAACCTTCACGTCTCATCTTGAGATAGGCCGCCCTCTTCCATTTAACAAGGGATTCCAATTCCTTATTAAACCACGGCTCTCTCACACGACCCTTTCCTCCCTGCCTGACGGGCACATACTTATCAAGGACACTGAATAATTGCTCCTTGAACACGCTCCACATATCAATTACACCCTTGCCTTGAAGCTTACTTTTCCAGGCCACACATCCTAAGTCATGCCTCACAGCATCATAATTTCCCTGCCCCCATCTATAACTCTTGCCCTGTAGTGCACACTTATCCCTCTCCATCACGAGAGTAAAGGTCGCCGAATTGTGGTCACTGTCCAGAGTGAGGTCAATAGCACACATTTTCAGGAATAGCAATAGAATCCGGAACTCTGACTCAGTGGCGGTGATGTTACCCATTCCACAAGACTGAAACTATGTCCAGATGTTTGGGTCACATTTTTAATGTCAGCTTTCAGCTCGGTGTGAATTCATTTAAAACTGCTTCACTTTACTGAAATACACTGTTTATTGAATTATATTGTTAAACAGAGGAAAGGGACTCACCTCAACTATGGGATGTTGTGTGCATGTGTTCTACACCGAGATAAACTACTAACGACTTTATTTGCTTGGCTACAATTTCGCGCTTCATTAGTTGTTATTTGTTGTATTCAATACTAGAGAAAGAAATCCTGCAGACACACTCCGCACTATGAAGGATCTCAAATAGATATTTATTGCTGAACATCATAGACACAAGAAAGAGCATACTTTCTGGCTCCAAAACATCGATCACTATTTCCCTCCTGTGACTGCCCTCTTCTGAGACCAGTAAATGATATGATGCAGCTGATTAATTTCCAGCCTTATTTCCCCAGTACTATTAATCACTGGCTGAATAATGGCAGATGGAGGTTCATTTCGATTAATGTAAGATATTGCACTTTGGTAAAACAAACAAGGAGAGAACAGAAACTGTTAAACATCGGGACATTGATTGAGTTGTGGAGCAGAGGGATCTCGAGTTTCAGGTATAAATGTTTGAAGCTTGCTTCACTTGTAGATTCCTTGGTTAAGAAGGGTTTGGTTTGTTGTCTTCATTGCATAGACCTCTGAGTACAGGTGTTTTGACGTTATGTTAATTTGTACAGGACATTCGTGAGTTCTTTCTTGGAGTACAATGTGCAGGTGTGTTCGCAGGGTATTATTATGCTGGGGTGGGCACAGAAGAGATTTATCAGGATTTTGCCGAGAATGGAGTATTTGAGTTATAACGACAGGCTCGAAGGACTGAACCTTTTCTCCTGGAGCGTAGGAAGTGGAGAAGTTACCTTATAGACGTGTACAAAGTAATGGGGAGTTTAGAAAACGTAGAATGGCAGGTGAAGTTTCCTTCGATTGGGAATTTTCAAACTGGGATGATCGTTTTAAAAGGAGAGGAGAAAGCTTTACAGTAGACATAGATTCGTAGAGATGTACAGCATGGAATCTGACCCTTTTAGCCAACTCGCCCCGCCGACCAGACATCCTGAATGAATGTTGTTCCATTTGCCAGCATTTGGCCCATAACCTTCTAAACCCTTCCTATTCTTGTGCCCGTGGAAATGCCTTTTAAATATCATAAAAATACCAGCCTTCAGAACTTCCTATAGCAGCTTTTTAAATGCGCACTATTCTCTTGATGAATAGATTGCCCCTCAGATCATTTCTAAGCCTTTATTCTCTCACCTTAAATCTATGTCCTAGGAATGCGCCAACTTGGGGAAAAATACCTTAGCTATTCACTTTATCCATCACACTCACGACTTTATAAGCCTCTCAAGTCAATTCTCGACCGCTGATGCTACATGTAAAGTAACCCCAGCCTCATCAAACTATCCATAAAGCATAATCCCTCCAATCCTGGCAACATCTTTGCAAATCTTTTCTGAAGCCTTTCAAGTTTCACAACATCTTCCCGAAATGAGCGAGATGTGAATTGCACTAAGTATTCAAAAGTGGCCGAAACAATGTCCTGCGGAACAGCAATATTCTATATTCAATGCACTGACAAATGAAGACAAGAATATCAAACACTTTCTTCGCTTAGGGAGATTTGAGAATATTCGTAGCTAAGGTTGAGTTTCTGGATGTGTATTTGCTCACTGAGCTGTAAGATGCGTTTTCAGACGTTTCGTCACCATACTAAGCAACATCACCATTGATCCTCCGGAAGAAGCTTTGATGGCATGGCCCGCTTTCTATTTATGCGTTCAGGTGTCCTTGGGTTGGTGATGTCATTTCCTGCGGTGACGAAATGTCCTGTGGTGACGCTATTTCTGGTTCTTTTTCTCAGGGGTTGGTAAATGGTATCCAAGTCAATGAGTTTGTTGATAGTTTTCTTGTTGTAATGTCATGCTTCTAGGAATTCTCGTGTTTATCTTTCTTTGGCTTGTCCTGGGATGGATGTGTTATCCCAGTCAAAGTGGTGTCCTTCGTCATAAAAAATATAAGGATACGAATGAGAGTGGGTCATGTCTTTTTGCAGCTAGTTGATTTTCGTATGTCCTGGTTGCTAATTTTCTGCCTGCTTGTCCAATGCAATGATTGTAACAGTTCTTGCAAGTTATTTTTAAATGACATTAGTTTTGCTTGTTGACTCTATAGTGTTTTTAATGTTCATTAGCTGCTCTTTCAGTGTGTTGGCGGGTTTGTGCGCTACCATGATGCGAAAAGGTCTGTGCAGTCCACAGGAGTATCTGGAGGAAAACAACGCATCCTGAACAAATATGGAACTACAGAAGCAATCGTCCAAACATCCGCAAACGATGCTGCATTAGATCATTATTTCAATGAGCTACCATACAGTGCAGCACAGAGGAACTATGCAGAACAGAAAAAAAATCACCTATACAATATATTCAAAAAGAATGGGTAAGCAGTGAGCACAGGAGCAGTGAGGTCTGCAGATGTTGGAGGTCACAAGTTCAGAGGTCACAAGTTCACAAATTCAGGACATTGATTTTCCAGCTCCTCCGATGCTACCTGACCTGCTGTGCTTTATCAGCAACACACTGTTAACCCTATGAATACAGTCTGATGATTTCTCCGTAACAAACCCCAACAAGCAGGCAAAACACGAACAGAATCCTTAGCCACTCTCCCCTGCATTGAAAGGCATCTCGGAAATGTCTGCCAGACTACTCAGCCCTCTTGACATCATGGTAGCCCAAAATCGCACCAACACACGAAAACGGCAGCTAATAAACATCCATCCTCGGACAAACCAAACAGAGACACGCACGAGAATTCCTGGAAGCAGAGCATTCCAATCGGTCCTCTATCAGCAAACAGATTGACTTGGATCCCATTTACCACCCCCGAGAAAAAGACACGAAACGGCGTCTGAACATGAAATGGCATCACCAACCAAAGGGAACCTCAACTCGTAAATAGAAAGCAGGCCATGTCACCAGTGTTTCATCCAGAGGCTCACTGATGGTTTTACCGTGTATGGTGACGCAACGTCTGAAAGCGAACCTTCCAACAGAGCTAGCCAACCTACATCCAAAACCTGTTGCACTATCCGATATATCTGCCACTCCACTTTTACGAGACCATGAACCTGCAATCTTACGTCTCTTTGTTCACCCACATGCCTGAGGGACTTAACATATCGTATATAAGTTCTACCTGACTTTCCTTTCCAAAATGCAGCACCTCACATTTAACTAAATTAATCACTGCCTGCCACTCCTCAGCTCATTGGCCCATCTGATTAAGAGGAGAAAGTGAGGTCTGCAGATGCTGGAGATCAGAGCTGGAAATGTGTTGCTGGAAAAGCGCAGCAGGTCAGGCAGCATCCAGGGAACAGGAGAATCGACGTTTCGGGCATAAGCCCTTCTTCAGGAAGAAGGGCTTATGCCCGAAACGTCGATTCTCCTGTTCCCTGGATGCTGCCTGACCTGCTGCACTTTTCCAGCAACACATTTCCATCTGATTAAGATCCTGTTGTAGCCTTAGGTAATATTTTTCTCTGTCCATGGCACCTTAAATTTTGGTTTCATCTGTCAACTTACTAACCATACCTCCTATGGTCAAATCCAAATCATTTATATAAATGACAAACAGCCATAGCTCCGGCCCAGACCATTCTGGCACACCACTGGTCACAGGCCTTCACTCTGAAGAGCAACCCTCCTCAATCACCATCTGTCTTATACCTTCCACCGAATTGTATATCCAAATGGTTAGATTAGATTAGATTAGATTACAATGTGGAAACAGGCCCTTCGGCCCTACAAGTCCACACCGACCCGCCGAAGCGCAACCCACCCATACCCCAACCCCTACATTTTACATTTACCCCTTACCTAACACTACAGGCAATTTAGTATGGACAATTCACATAACCTGCACATCTTTGGACTGTGGGAGGAAACCGGAGCACCCGGAGGAAACCCACGCATACACGGGGAGAATGTGCAAACTCCACACAGTCAGTCACCTGAGGCGGGAATTGAACCCTGGTCTCTGGCGCTGTGAGGCAGCAGTGCTAACCACTGTGCCACCGTGCCGCCCGTACCTTGATTAAGTACAAGACTAAGACAAGGTTTTGAAAAGTGTGGACCAAGCGCAGACAGGTCAGACTTGTTTAGTTTGGTATTAAGGTCAGCATGGACAATATGAGACATTCTGTTAAGGAAAGGTCAAGAGGGCGGTGTCGTGTTTGAGGGTTGGATAAGGAATGAGGATGGGCCAAACACCCTGCATAATGCTTGACTCCATCTGTGTTTATATGTCCAATTATGATTGTGCATATTTCCATCCGTGTGTGTCTATTACTGTCGGTCTGTATATGTCTCTCAGTGCCATTCTGTGCGTATATATGTCTCATGTCTCTTCCTGCGTTTGTGTGTGTATGTACGTTTGTATCTCTGTCTCTGCATCTCTGTGAAATCGGAACTCTTTTGTTTTGGGGGTGAATCATTGAAATGCGGGTCAAAGCCTCTCTCCCACCCTCTCCCTCTCTCTCCCTCTGACTGTCCCTGTTTTGTTTGAAATGGTACAATGCAAAAGTTTGCCGGTCTGTTTTAGGAATTTTCAATCCTTTCTCGCATGTAAGACCATTTGTAATTGTAAGTAAGTTGCAAGTTACAGAAATGCAATAAATTTACCTCATCTTCTTACAAAATAGTTCACTCAGTGCTGCTTGGATATGATTGCATTGCAAAACTCGTTAACGCGTATCTTGACACTGTGTTTCAGGATTATGGCCCAAAGACAAATCATTTCCTCAGTGCAGAGGGAGCAAAGACCAATCTCTACATGAGCATGCTCAACTCTGCGATCGTCAGTACAAGGATAAGCCTCACCAAGCCAACCAAGTGTATGTGTGTTTGTGTGTTTGTTTGCGTATGTGTCTGTCTGTGTTTGTGTATGTATGTGTGTGCGTGTGCTGCTGTATGTCTGTTGTGCCTGTCTCTGTGAGGGTGTCTGTATGCGTGTTAGCCTGTGTGCGTTTGTGTGTTTTGCTTTGAGTGAATGTGTAGGGGGAAGGTAGGTAGGAATGCAATACTTAGATGACGGTGGGGGTGAAGGTGATAAGTCAGAGAGGAAGGTACAGCAGAGAGATGGGAATGAAGAAGGACAGGTAGGAAAATCAAGAGGGCGGTGCCGAGTTTGAGTATTGGATAAGGGGTGAGGTGGGGAGGTGAAATTAGGAAAAAAGTGAAATCTGTGTTTCTGTGTGGTGTGTGGGTGCCTGTGTGTGTGTTTGTTGCTCTGTGTGCGGGTGTTGGTGTGCGTGCACATGTCCCCGTGCGTTTGCGCGGGTCTTTCTGTGTGTATCTGTGTATCTCTCTGCTTCATTGTGTGTGTATGTGTGTGTGTCTCTATATATGTGTCTCTGAATGTCTCTGTGGGGCTCTATGTATGCCTGTCTCTGATTGTGTCTGTTTGTGTGTCTGTATATGAATGTCTGTGGTTAATAAGGTGTGTGCCTGTGTCTGTGGGTGTTTCTTTATGTAAGTCTCTGTCCTTGTGTGACTGTGGGCGTCTGCACGTGTCTGTCTGGGAGTGAGTGTGTCTGGGAGTATATGTGTATGCAAGTGTGTGTATGTGTGTGTGTGTGTGTGTGTGTGTGTGTTTGTATGTGTTGATTCTGCTGTTAGTTTGGATGATGTTCGGAGCCCCTGCCCGCCCTCTCTCCCTTCCTGGCAGAATCCCTTATGGTTTTCACCCTCTACTCCCACCTGGAGAATGGCATGTAGTGCCCAACAGAGACTGACAACAACAAAAAGCTCAGCAGGTGTACCAGCATTTGTGAACAGGAATGAAAGTTAAGGTTTCTGGTCAAGTGACCCTCCTTTGAACTTGCGTCAGGGGGTATTACATCATGTTACTGACCACAGAGACTGGCAGACCTAACCCACTCAGATAAAAACAGAGATACACTCACGAATACAAAGATATAGAGACACTCATTAATGAACTGACAACAGAACAGTCATGGAGTATCTGTAAGTATATCTCTTGCTCCATGGTGATTTTGTCAATATTTCAACTCGCTCTGTGTGATGTCTGTCATTATTCAAGTCTGTGTGTAGGGAATGTATCAGTATTGCACATTCTCACACCAGTGAATGTGTCCGTATTTCTGTGTTAAGTGTGAATGTCGTGCAATTTTAATGTTTGCAGATACCAAACCTGGAGGAGTTGTAAAGTATGTGGAGGACGGTGTGGATCTCCAGCACGTGTTGGTGTAGTGTTCAGGTATATGGCAAATGGGGATCAATGCAGAGCACTGTGAGATGATGGAGTTTGTTAGGAAGACAATTAAAAGAAAATATAAAACAGGCTGTACCGTTATAAAGGTGATGGAGGAGCAGAGGGTGTAGGATGTATTTGAGCACAGATTACTGAAGAAGTCAATACAAGTGGGAACAGCCGCAAAATTCACAGATTAGTTTCAGTTTTTGGAGCTGTTTACAGGAGGAGATGTAGGAGGATGCCTCTGTTTACCCTCTTGGGAGGTAGTGGAGACGATGTGTTGTGAGCACACCTTCCTGTCCACCGAGACCGTGGAGATTCCATTTGCACCAGCTCGACACAAAACGGAGATGGCATCAGGGCCACGGCTTGTACGTTGTGCCGGGGAAAACGGAACTGACAGTGCGTTGAAAGTGAGAATTGCCCTTCACTGAACATTATTCCTTTCACAGTGGTTGAGACGTAGATTTTTCAGAATTTCCATATGAATTTTCCCAGTCTTCTGCGCCTTGTGTCAGGGTCATCTCCACATGGCGGGTGGCTGGGCTTTTAGGGAATGGATATCGGGCTGGCATTGAATGAGAGGGACACCGTGGGTTGCGGTATGCATTTGAAGAGGTGAGTTCGATAAGATAGCACCAGGAATCGAGTTCAACCCCGTGAAGCCGATCCCTCTGTCACACTCAATGAAAATGACACGTGGACAAATTAAGGCTTGATTAAGCCCAAAGATTCGAAGACTCTGCTGACACCATTCCCAGTAACAAAGCTGCAGTTGCTTGTCCAATAGTCTCCATCACAGAGAAGGGGCTAAGCTTGAACTACTCTTGGGAAATGAGGCAATGGGTAGGGGGTGATTAAGGTGTCTGTGGGGGAGCACATTGGGGAAGTAATCATAATTGTATTAGTTTTAAAATATCGATGGAGAAGAATGAACCACGCTGAAAATTTAAAGTTATGAAAGGGTGAAATGCCAATTTTGGTGATATTAACCAAGAACATTCCAAAGTTGATTGGGACGGATACTCGCAGAAAGGCGGCCTGCTAATAACTGGAAAACCTTCAAAAACGAGACGTCAAGACCCCAGAGACAGTATGCTTCTCTTGGGGTGAAGGGTAAGACTGGTAGGTGTGAGGAATGTTGGATGAGTAGAGAAATTGAGGTTCTGGTCACGGATAAGACGGAAGCATATGTCAGGTATGAGCGGAAGAAATCAGTTATTTTTCCTTTATTCATTCACGAGATGAGGGTGTCGCTGCGTCGGCAAGGAGTTATTATCCATCCCTAGTTGCCCATATATCAGGTAAAATTCACCCGCTTTGCTGTTGGTCTGGAGTCACATGCAACCCAGACCGGGTAAGGGTGTAATGCTGTCTCCTTCAAGGACGTAAGTGAACCCGATGGCTTTTTTCGACAACACCAACTTTCATCATTAGCCTCATAATTCCCGACTTAAAGTGAATCGTTAGAAGAGCATAGATGCACTCGGTGTACACTTAAGATGGATAATAGGAGGGCAAAATTGTGATATAAGATAGCTTTGACAAGTAGAGTTAAGGATAATCCAAAGGAATTCGACAAATATATTAAAGACAAAGGGTAACTAGGCAGAGAATAGGACCACTTAAATATCAGCAAGACTGCTGATAAGCAGAACCGCATAATGTGGGGAGATACGGAAAGAGTACTTTGCATCAGTACTTATTGTGCAGAAGTATATGGAAGCCAGAGAACTTGGGAAATAAATAGTGACGTCGTGAAAACTAACTGTTTTTAGGAAGGAGATGCTCACCTGTTCTGTGTCTGCCCACTGCACTTCTGTGTTAGTCACTCTCTGCTGATCATGTGCTCAGTAATATGAAGAATCCCTTCAACTGTAATTGATTCAGAACAGGATTCTAACATGGACCTGTGTGGCATTTAACTTAAATATGTTACTGAAAAGTTACTAGAAATGCTGGGGATTGTTTTCTGGAAGTTGTGTTTTAAACTGCTGTGGACATTTAGGAGGTTTAGAGAATTTCGTGACCTAGTTTGGATAATATATGGTGTTACGAATTTGAAGATGTGTACTGTACCTTTAAGAGAGAGTGAAAGTTGAAAAGCTGGCAAACAACTGACATGTGGCTGACTGCAGGGACAACGTGTACTGGACAGTTAGAAGATGTAACATTTAAGCTGTAATATAAGATACCGCGTTGTTTTCACAGCAGTTCAAATTCAACCAATCAGTTTAAATTATGAGGCAATATAATACAACCGAATCGAATTTGAAGTTTACTGTTTTGAAAACGATGAACCAATGAGACGATAGATTTTTGGGGGTATAAAAAGCAGGCACTATGGATAGTTAGCCAGAAAATAACACTTTCTGCCGTCGAAAGACTGCTATCCAAAACACGTTATCTAAAAGGTATATTTCTTTCTCATATGAAAAATCTCTGAACCAGAAGACTGAATACAACCCAGTGAGATCCACAAAGGAGGATCAACACCACTGGCTGGTTTTAAAAATCGATTTGTAGTGAATTTAGTACGGACTATATCAGATTAGTGAATTGGTATAGAGTGGGAGTAGCTAAATCTTTCAGACAAAGGAGGTTGCAGTTGTAAATAGTTGTTGTCGAATGGAGTTAATCAATAAAATTGTTATTTTTCTTCAAATAGTGAATTTTGGAGTAGTTCTCTGCACCTCATACTTTAACAGATTACGAGGTGGGGTAAGCTTTTTCACCTGCTTGCATTAACTAACATTGGTTAACCCCGGTGTCGTAACAATTATGACAGTAGGTACAGCATCTGGATCTGCAACACGGCCAACAAATGGAGCAGAGGCTGCAGAGAGAGGAATCTCTGTTAAATGAAATGATAGAGTCACAATCAAATCAGCCATGGTCTTATTGAATGGTGGGGAGGATTTATTGGACTATTCAAGTACATTATTCATATATTTCTGTTTGTAACAAGTACATTTTCCTTCTCTTCAAGTGTCTCATGCTGGTGAGGAGGGATTCACCTCCTCGTGCTCCTGGATAAAAGGATCCTGGGAGCAAACTAACCTCCTGAATTTCTTGTGTCCCAGTCTCGAGAATTTGAATGACTGCCTGTGTACTTGCGTCCCAGGATTGTCAGAACAGACGTCCTCCTTCTGCTCCTGAGTAACGGGCTCTAATAGCTGTGTGCTCCCCTGCTGCACCCGTGGAGTGGAATTGAGGGACTGAAAATCCTCTTCACATTCCTTACAGCTTATGCTGACTGAAAACGTGTCTCCTACTTCTGTAAATCAACACCAAAATGTAAATGATGTGTTTATCTCTTTTTTTCTCTCTCTCAGGAATTGAGCAAACAAGCTGGCTGTTTGTGTTTTTGAACAACAGATTTGAGAAGGTGAGTGTGTAAGAGGCTCGACAGGCTGAATGGCCTCCTTCTTTGCCCTGTCACAGACTCGAGAGGCCAATTGGCCTCTTCATGTCCCTCTGAAACAGACTCGAGAGGCTGACTGGTCTCCTCTTGTCCCTTTGTTACAGACCTGAGACATTAAATGATACAGCAACCCGTAGATGATGAGCAGCACTAAACTGCATCTGATGGACTTGCCTCCCTTTTCACTTGCAGAAATAGAAACAACACAATGTAGTCCATGTTTCCTCTCAGTAACACCTCTTATATCTGCAGTAACACTTCCCTGCGTTTTGAATGATTCCCTTAGCAAAATGTGTCAACATACCAGCTATCCGCCACTTGAAATGGCATTACGCTAACGTGGGCTGAATAGTTTCATGTTGTCCCTCTGGAATAAGCATAAGGGAACGCGGGGACCTGTTCCTGAGCAACAGTCTCCTATACTCTGAATGATGTCGCAAGGTTATGAAAGGATTTGATAACAGGCACTTAAAACTAGGAGCAGCATTCCACAAACTCAGTGAATAATAAATGTTGTTACCGAGCTTTATGGCCTCCATAATTTTCCCCACCAGACATTTTGTGCAGTTAGTCAGTTATTTTATCTCTTTCTCCTTTTATTAACAAGGCGGAACAGATACAAACCTGCGGTTTTCTGACAATTGCAAGGAATAAAAGATTAAAAAGATGGTAAGATTTATGGTCCAACCCTTAGAAAATCTCAACCATTCCATTCAGATCGATTAAACGTTCCATTTTCTTGTATTATGTAAAACGATGTCAGGAAGAGGTTAACTGAAATTATTCATTCGGTGACTGTGATTGGTGTCAGTCTTCATGGATTCTAATTATCCCAGTGCAGGATTTCCATCTCTTAATGATAAATGGTCACCATTAAAAATGTTAGCCAATAGTATGAGGAGAATCATCACCAT
>NC_057717.1:62004826-62009595 GCF_004010195.1 Chiloscyllium plagiosum | reverse complement strand
CGGTGCCTGTGTGTGTGTGTGTGAATGTGTGTGTGTGTGTGAGAGAGAGAGAAAGAGCTGTACAGCTAAAAGAAAGTTTAACCCTTTGTGATTCGGTTTGAATGTACATTTGTTTGTTGGTGATTGAATGTTTGTGCTTTGTTCCCTGGAGCTTGAGATCCGGGACTATTTTGTATCTAATTTCTATTATGGAAGTTTTACCACGATTTCTTTTAACGTTAAGGATTTTGTAGATTATGAAATAAAGTTTTAGCTCCTGTTCATTTATCAGATCATGACTGCCTTAATATCAGTTTCTAACTAATCAATTTTATCCTCACATAAAAGCGATTAATGGAAGACAGTTGAAGTCTCAGTTCAACACTAGATTGTAATAAATCAAGAAACAAAATCCTATGGTTAATATCGGTGACCTTGCATTCGGCCATTATTTGTGCATTTGAATTTTTTTAAACTTGAATAGAGAAATCCTTTTTAAGGCAGCTCTGGTTATTTCACGACTTATAGCATTGTAATTGAGAAATGACTTGTCAGGTCTACTTAAGAAAACTAATTTTGGATTTAAATCAATGGACTAAATCCGGGCACTTATAGCGGATTTTAAAGTTGGGAACTGTGTGCATTTTACATTTTAAATATTAAACTCTGAATAAATAAATTTATAATATATAAATGTATGTTTACAAGTAAAATTCCAAAATGTATAGTTAGGAACATGCGTTAACGTTAGACAAGCATAAATTGAAAAATTATATGTGAGATTACAAAGGGAAAGAGGGTCGTCGTATTTGAGGTTACAGGGAGCAAGAAATATTGTAATATTTCTTTAATAAAACATCAAAGGCTAAATAAAACATTGGATGATAGGGAACGGCAATTAGGTGGTCCTAAAGCTGTTCAATTGGTTAAATAGGCTCAGCAATTGA
Organism: Chiloscyllium plagiosum; assembly: GCF_004010195.1. Taxonomy (NCBI): domain Eukaryota; kingdom Metazoa; phylum Chordata; class Chondrichthyes; order Orectolobiformes; family Hemiscylliidae; genus Chiloscyllium; species Chiloscyllium plagiosum. Next base: position 62,008,669 of record NC_057717.1, on the reverse strand, counting down.
TCTAGCAACTTAACATGAGAAGCAGAAACAGAGGGCAAAAATAATGATAGCCATGGTTGATGAGGTCATAATGGAAAGGACAAAACTAAAAGAAGAAGGAAACCGGAATGGTGGTGGGCAACATGTTGAATGTAAAGGGAGGAGAACAGATCGTGGAGGAGATGTTAAGGGATCTGGTAGACAGGAACATGGATCAAAGTGGAAATCCCCACAGGCGGGATATTATTACTGTGGAAGGTCAGATAACTTTAAGAGAGAGTGCCCAGATCTGAAAAAGGAAGGAAAGGCAGTGCCGTTTATTAACCTTGGTTAGAATAGGTGTGTCAGAGGTTCCTGCCCCTGGGGGACTCACCAGGAACGCTTGATAAGTTTAAACGTGGGACCTTACAAAGAGGACGTAATTTTCCTAATCGAAGCGGAGGCAGCAATGTAATCCTTAAATTTTTAGCCCAAGGGAGCGGGAACGAAAAAGTTAATTGGATTATGGTGACAGTTTTGAGATGAGCAGCACGAAGAATGAGTTTTGCGCTCATGGCAAGATACTGCCACCAAATTGGGAATTGAATTAACTGCAAATGGTGCTATGAAATCTGTTGATGAACTTAAAAATGAATGTGCTCGAGCAAAACGATTACAGAAACACAATGAGCAGTCGCAAGTGATTGATAAACAAACAGAACTCAATTATAGTTTTTAAAATGTTTTGCTCACTTGTTGCGTTTCCACCATGAATTATTTAATATGTAATTGCTAATTAATATATATAATAAATCAATTGTATTAGACTGAATCAATATTAATTGGCAGGATTCTTTCACACATTCTCAGTGAACTGTCATATTGATTCATGGTTAATTTAAAACATTAACTGCTTTAATTCACTGTTAATTAAAGAATGGAAAGCTACATTCCAGGTCAGAATGTGTGCAGGCCGTGGCAGCAACAGCCTTGTTGGTAGTGTTGAGTCGGAAACTTACTTTTGGGGTGCCTTAGTATTCAGCACCCCACATCAGGTACGGATCATATGAAATCAGAAAGCAGGAAGATGGCTCACAGTCTCTAGGATCTTGAAATATGATGCAATATCAATAGAACAGGATGACTTTGTGGTAGTCACAGACAGTTGCTTGAGTCCAGCTGCATTTATAGGATTTATGCACATCTGGATAGGAATAATGTGATCAAGGATAGTCAGCATGGTTTTGTGAAGGGCAGGTCATGCCTCACAAACCTTATTGAATTCTTTGAAAAGGTGACAAAGGAGTTTGATGAGGGGAAAGCGGTAGATGTGGTATATATGGATTTTAGTAAGGCGTTTGATAAGGTTCCCCATGGTAGGCTACTGCAGAAAATACGGAGATATGGCATTGAGGGTGAGTTGGAGGTTTGGATTAGGAATTGGCTGGATGGAAGAAGACAGAGGGTAGTAGTTGATGGCAAAGTTTCTTCATGGAGTGCCGTCACTAGCGGTGTTCCGCAAGGATCTGTTTTGGGACCATTGCTGTTTGTCATTTTTATAAATGACCTGGAAGAGGGGCTAGAAGGTTGGGTGAGCAAGTTTGCGGATGACACAAAAGTCGGAGGAGTTGTTGACAGTGAGGAAGCATATGGCAGGTTACAGCAGGATATAGAGAAGCTGCAGAGCTGGGCAGAAAGGTGGCAAATGGAATACAATGTAGCTAAGTGTGAGGTGATTCACTTTGGGAAGAATAACAAAAAGAATGGGTACTGGGCTAATTGTCGGATACTTGGTAGTGTGGATGAGCAGAGGGATCTTGGTGTCCATGTACACAGATCTCTGAAAGTTGCCACCCAGGTAAATAGTGCGGTGAGGAAGGCATATGGCGTACTGACTTTTATTGGTAGAGGAATTGAGTTCCGGAGCCCTGAGGTCATGATGCAGTTGTATAAGACTCTGGTGCGGCCGCATCTGGAATATTGTGTGCAGTTTTGGTCGCCATACTATAGGAAAGATGTGGAGGCACTGGAACGGGTGCAGGGGGGGTAGATATTGGACTGAAGTTAGGGGTAGGTTCTTCACTCAGCGAGTCGTAAGTTCATGGAATGCCCTGTCAGTAGCAGTGGTGGACTGTCCCTCTTTATGGGTATTTAAGCGGGCATTCGATAGGTATATGGAGGATAGTGGGTTAGTATAGGTTAGGTGGGCTTGGATCGGCGCAACATCGAGGGCCAAAGGGCCTGTACTGCGCTGTATTCTTCTATGTTCTATGTTCTATTTCTGTTTCGGGGAGAAGGGTGGCATTTGACAATCCAGAACACGGCTGCCTTGGTATTATTGAATATCAGACTAAAGTGTGAATGGACTTAAGAGACTTACCGTTGCATGCGGGAGCTTGGTTGTTAATCGATCGGTGCTCCTGGGTGATTGAGGGGAAAAGGCACAATGGATATGCTGGAGTAGATGGGATGGAGGGAAGCGTTATTGAGGCTGAAATACTACCTGACGTCTGGTCAGCCCAAAATTGTGAACGCTCTGGACTAGAAAAAGCTCTCAGAACCTTAGGAAACAAAAATAGGAGCGATATATACAGACCCCAATTATGCGTCTGGATTGGTACATATCTACGGAAAAATTTGTCAAGGTAGAGGACTGATAAATAGCAGAGGAAAATAATTAGCACATGAGGAATTGATAAAACAAATGCTGGAACCGCTGTTACTCCCGACAGAAATTGCGGTAGTTCATACAAGCAAACACCAGAAAGGGAATGAACCGGAAGTAAGGGGAAATGGACTGGCCGGTGAGGTAGCTAAAGAAGCGGTCCTGTGTTCACAGGGAGCCGTGATATACTCCCTCATTCCTGCAATTCCAGATCTTCAGGGTACCTGTTGTTTACTGCAAAGGACAAAAAGACACTAAAAGATTTTGGAGCTGCAAAGACAGCGGATGGATGCTGGATGTTACCCGACGGAAGGGAAATGTTGAATAAAATGATGAAGCAAGAGATTATGGCTGTCCTACAACATAGGAGTTACTGGAGAGTGCAAGCAATGTGTGATTTAGTCTTAAGGAAATATGGATGCAAAGGGATATATCTGATAGTCAAACAGATATGTGAGGGATATATAACGAAAAAAAAACAACAAGGTGTAAAGGATACAAGTCCCAGGAGGGAGAGAACCTGATCTCAGACCATTTCAGTGCATTCGGGCAGATTATACCGAAATATCCAGAGTGTGAAGACTGAGGTATATGCTGGTGATGGTTGAACACCTGTCTAGATGGGTGGAAGAATACCGGTTAGCCACTGCCACCGCAAGTTGAGAGTCCACGATAATACTCGAACAATTAATTCCGAGATAAGGTATAATGGAATGCACAGATTCAGATCAGGGAACTCATATTACTTCCAGGATACTCCAGGGGTAAATGGAGTGGTAAGGAATAACATTCAGAGCATAACATTCAAGTCAGTTGGGGTTCTTGTAATTATGCGATGTTCGGAAAACAATTACCGTGAAAAAAACGACATTTGTACACATAAGATGGAAGATGTAAGGACGTGCATACGCAGACGTTATGCTGTCAGAGAGTTGGTGATAACTCCGTTGATGAGAACAGTCATAAAGAAAGTTCGATCACACACAGTCTGTGGAAGTCCATGTCAGACATAGAGGAGCATTTGATTGTTTCTGCAGTTGCTCCAGTGCGGGAACACACTCAACATCATTAATGTCCAAGGATGGCTAATTCTTAATTTATCTTCTATCATTTCCCTCTTCTATCGGCGCTTTCTCATAGTAATTATCTCTCCCAGTTCCAGAATATCGCACAGTGGCATGTGGACTCCACTGCTGGATGTCAGTTTTATGAGTACATCC
>NC_057717.1:61989595-62003955 GCF_004010195.1 Chiloscyllium plagiosum | reverse complement strand
ACATCAGACGACTGGGCCAACATTCCTGATATAAGCCAATAGCTGGGGAGAACAATTCATCTGTATTTTGGAATGTCATTATTTGTCAATCGATGCAAATATTTGTTTTCTGGTTTTAAATATTTGTGTCAATCTGGTGACTATTCATCAATAATAATCCGCATTTGCAGCACAACCATTTGGCACTCTGATTATGCAAACGAGAAGCACTGTGCTCTACTCTGGTATTCGCGTTAATCTATTAATTAACACGAATAGGAAAGTGTCCTATTTCAAAGTGATTCAGCCAAACGTGAATGAGACATTCGATGTGAGAGAGTTAATCATGAGGCAATGTATTATTCTCGACAGACGTCTCTATCAAATGAAATAATGAATATTGGCTTCACAACTACATGGACGGATATTGACATGAATCTCTCTTATGTGTTTAATTGGATAAAGTTCGGTAAAGATTTGAGGATAGAAGCTGAGAGATTAATGTCAATGAGTGGACATTTTTAGTTCATGTTGGAAAGCTTCTGTGAGTATAAACAGTTGAAAAAACTCAGTGGAAGGAATGACCATTTTCTATGCACTAAATGCTCCGTAAAATCCTGAAAATATTTGAAACTGGGACAAGGACGAACAAGAGATACCCGGAATGAAGGGCATGATTTCACACTGCGTGGACACAAAAGGGGCACAGATTTTGGATCTCTCGGCAATTCTATTAATCAAGTAGCATATGTGATCAGGTCAGAAGCTGACTCGTTGATTTTTATCTCAGTTTTGGTGGATGGATGATTCCAAAGAATGTTATCCCAATTGATCACTGCCACAAATGGAGTACAAGCTTGTTAAATGTCTGAAAGACATATTAAACTATCATATGCAGTTCTCCATTCAGCACTTTCCATCATGTCCTTGCCTTGTTTTGCAAGCAATCATCCCTGTGTGACTGAAGAGTAGGTCAGCAGGAACTTCTGGTTTAATTGGAATCAGCATAACTGTTATAACAACCAATACAAAATTGTGGGATATAGGTAAACAGTGTTACTTCTGCAAGTATAATTGAGTAGTAACTTTAGTGTATAATTGTGGGAATAAGGTAAATAATTACTAACTTTTGTGTATAATTGTTGGTAATTGGGTAATAACTTTAGTGCATAATTATTCCAGCAAATAATTTCTTTCATCATGATAGTTTAAATAACTTACAGTCTCAGCAAAATAGCTGAGATAGTTGACACGCATAAACGAGGCAAGAAAAAAAAACACATTGTTAAAATGTATATTCAGGAATGGAATGTACCTATGAACAATGGAAGATGTTACAAGCAAACAGATAAAGTGAAAAGAACATCAAGATGCAAGTTTAGCAAACTCTCCCTCATGTCAGCACTTACAGAGGGGAGGGTCGCCAAATTGGAGAAGGGGGAAAGTCATAATGGCGGAGCGCAGCTGGTTAATGGCAGAACACAATAAGGGAGATTGATAGGTATGAAGATCTGTGAGGTAAACGGGGAGTACCAAAAATTAAAATTGAAACAATTGTAAAGCAATTTGTGTGAATGTGTGTGCTCACTGGTCACCCCTTCTTGCAAGAAGGTTTCAATAAAATTCGCTGCTTCAGATTTTGACTCGGACTGAAAGTTATTATACTGTGAGCTCTGCTTCTCACAATTTGGGAGCTTCGTCCGGGATGTCCTTCATCACCGGCAGAATGAAGCACCATTGACGGCTGGGAAGACGCGTCCCATTCCTTTTAGAATGGTCCCGTGTTCCTCGGCAGTGGGCTCCCCCTTCTGGTTGACTGATCGAGATCCGATGAGTGTCTATATGAACCAGGCGAAATGTTGTAAGTAGGCATAGTGAGCCAAGCAACTCTGTCAGAGAATTGACTTTTAAGTACTCCCGTGGTGGCTGGGATTGAATTCTAGTAGTTAATAAGGGACTAACGAAGGAACTCAATATGGGCTGTGCCGTGGGTAAGGAAAAAGCCTCCTAGAAAAAGAAAATGGAAACGGAGATGGGGTCCCTGACAACAAACCAACAGAAAGTCCGTTGGGCAGAATATTGTGGAATTGGAAAAAAATAGTACTTTTAAAGGGGAAAAGATAGGAAAAAGATGATTAAATATTGTTACTTTGCATACACTGAGCAATCCATTCTTCGTCCTGCCGACTTCTGGCCAAAGTACGGGTCAGATGAAGACTGGGTTTGTAGACATATGAATTTGTGTGTCAATGGAAAACAACCTTACAGTCTGGTGGAATAAGATTATGCTTCGTGTCTTGAAGGGCGAGTAGCCGACGGGCTACTGAGTGTACACTTCACAATTAACTTCTGGACAGACATTCAGAAAAATATTCAAAAGCTAGAGGAGTCGTTGCAGGAAACTCAAAGTGAGATTCGGTGTCTGTGTGTGTATGTGTGTGTGTGTATGTGTGTCTGTGTGAGAGAAAGAGCTGTTCAGCTAAAAGAAAGTTTAACCCTTTGTGATTCGGTTTGAATGTACATTTGTTTGTTGGTGATTGAATGTTTGTGCTTTGTTCCCTGGAGCTTGAGATCCGGGACTATTTTGTATCTAATTTCTATTATGGAAGTTTTAACACGATTTCTTTTAACGTTAAGGATTTTGCAGATTATGAAATAAAATTTTAACTCCAGTTCGTTCAACCGGTCAAGACTGCCTTAATATCAGTTTATAACTAATCTATTTTATCCTCACATAAAAGCGATTTATGGAAGACAGTTGAAGTGTCAGTTCAACATTAGATTGTAATAAATAAAAAAAAAATCTATGGTTAAAATCGGTGATCTTGGTATCGGCCATTATTTATGCATTTGAATATTTTTAAATTTGAATAGAGAAATCCTTTTTAAGGTAGCTCTGGTTATTTCACGACTTATAGCATTGTTATTGAGTAATGACTTGTCAGGTCTACTTAAGAAAACTAATTTTGGATTTAAATCAAGGAACTAAATCCGGGCAATTATAGTGGATTTCAAAGTTGGGAACTGTGTGCATTTTACAATTTAAACATTAAACACTGAATAAATACATTTATAATATATAAATATATGTTTACAAGTAAAATTCCAAAATGTATAGTTAGGAACATGCGTTAACGTTAGACAAGCATAAATTGAAAAAAATGTATGTGAGATTACAAGGGGAAAGAGGGTCGTTTTATTTGAGGTTACAGGGAGCAAGAAATATTGCAATATTTCTTTAATAAAACATCAAAGGCTAAATAAAACATTGGGCGAGAGGGAATGGCCATTAGGTGGTCCTAAAGCTGTTCATTTGGTTAAATAGGCTCAGCAATTGATCTAGCAACTTAACATGAGAAGCAGAAACAGAGGACAAAAATAATGATAGCCATGGTTGATGAGGTCATAAAGGAAAGGACAAAACTAAAAGGAGAAGGAAACCGGAATGGTGGTGGACAACATGTTGAATATAAAGGGAGGAGAACAGATCGTGGAGGAGATGTTAAGGGGTCTGGTAGACAGGAACATGGATCAACGTGGAAATACCCACAGGTGGGATATTATTACTGTGGAAGGTCAGATAACTTTAAGAGAGAGTGCCCAGATCTGAAAAAGGAAGGAAAGGCAGTGTAGTTTATTAACCTTGGTGTAGAATAGGGAATTCAGAGGTTCCTGCCCCCCGGGGACCCACCAGAAACCGTTGATAAGTTTAAACGTGGGACCTTACAAAGAGGACATAATTTTCCTAATCGATACGGAGGCAGCAATGTAATCCTTAAATATTTAGCCCAAGGGAGCGGGAACGAAAAAGTTAATTGGATTATGGTGACAGTTTTGAGATGAGCAGCACGAAGAATGAGTTTTGCGCTCATGGCAAGATACTGCCACCAAATTGGGAATTGAATTAACTGCAAATGGAGCTATGAAATTTGTTGATGTACTTAAAAATGAATGTGCTCGAGCAAAACGATTACAGAAACACAATGAGCAGTCGCAAGTGCCTGATAAACAAACAAAACTCAAATATAGTTTTTAAAATGTTTTGCTCACTTGTTGCGTTTCCACCATGAATTATTTAATATATATATAATTGCTAATTAGTATATATAATAAATCAATTGTATTAGACTGAATCAATATTAATTGGCAGGATTCTTTCACACATTGTCAGTGACGAGTCATATTGATTTATGGTTAATTTAAAACATTAACTGCTTTAAATCACTGTTAATTAAAGAATGGAAAGCTACATTCCAGGTCAGAATGTGTGCAGGCCGTGGCAGCAACAGCCTTATTGGTAGTGTTGAGTCGGAAACTTACTTTTGGGGGAGCCTTAGTATTCTGCACCCCACATCAGGTACGGATCATATGAAATCAGAAAGCAGGAAGATGGCTCACAGTCTCTAGGATCTTGAAATATGATGCAACATCAATAGAACAGGATGACCTTGTATTAGTCACAGACAGTTGCTTGAATCCAGCTGCATTTCTGTTTCGGGGAGAGGGGTGGCATTTGACAATCCAGAACACGGCTGCCTTGGTATTATTGAATATCAGACTAAAGTGTGAATGGACTTAAGAGACTTACCGTTGCATGCGGGAGCTTGGTTGTTTATCGATGGGTGCTCCTGGGTGATTGAGGGGAAAAGGCACAATGGATATGCTGGAGTAGATGGGATGGAGGGAAGCGTTATTGAGGCTGAAATACTATCTGACGGCTGGTCAGCCCAAAATTGTGAACGCTCTCGTCTAGAAAGAGCTCTCAGAACCTTACGAAACAAAAATAGGAGCGATATATACAGACCCCAATTATGCGTCTGGATTGGTACATATCTACGGAAACTTTTGGCTAGATAGAGGACTGATAAGTAGCAGAGGAAAATAATTAGCACATGAGGAATTGATAAAACAAATACTGGAACATCTGTTACTCCTGACATAAATAGCGGTAGTTCATTCAAACAGACACCAGAAAGGGAATGAACCGGAAGTAAGGGGAAATAGACTGGCCGGTGAGGTAGCTAAAGAAGCGGTACTGAATTTACAAGAAGCACTGATATACTCCCTCATTCCTGCAATTCCAGATCTTCAGGGTACCCTGTTGTTTACTGCAAAGGACGAAAAGGCACTAAAAGATTTAGGAGCTGCAAAGACAGCGGATGGACGCTGGATGTTACCCGACAGGAGGGACATGTTGAATAAAATGATGATGCAAGAGATTATGGCTGTCCTACAACATAGGAGCCACTGGAGAGTGCAAGCAATGTGTGATTTAGTCTTAAGGAAATATCGATGCAAAGGGATATATCCGTTAGCCAAACAGATATGTGAGGGATGTATAACATAAAAAGACAACAACGAGGTGTTAAGGATACAAGTCCCAGGAGGGAGAGAACCTGAGCTCAGACCATTTCAGAGCATTCGAGCAGATTATACCGAAAAATCCCGATTGGGAAGACTGAGGTATATGCTGGTGATGGTTGATCACCTGTCTGGATGGGTGGAAGAATACCGGTTAGCCACTGCCACCGCAAGTTGGGATTCCAAGATAATACTCGAACAATAAATCCCTCGATACGGTAAAATGGAATGTATAGATTCAGATCAGGGAACTCATATTGCTTCCAGGATATTCCAGGGGAAAATGGAGGGATAAGGAATCTCCTGGAAGTTCCCACACTCCTTGGCACTTCATCAGGAAAGGTTGACTGAATGAACCAGACACTCAAGAAACAGTGTTAGAAATTACTAATAGAAACCAGACTCCCTTGGACTAAGAGTTTGCCTTTGGCAATTGTGCAAGTATGAACGGCTCCAAGGAAAGATATGAGGCTGTTCCCTTATGAGATATTATGTAGCCTGCCCTATCTGGGAAAAAAAGGGGAACTGCCAACTCTGGAGACGAAAGATCTGTTCTTGAAGAAGTATATACTGGGCTCGTCCTTCTCCTTATCTTTCCTCAGAAAACAGTGTTCGCTGGCACAGACTCCACCCCCTGAATTTGCCATCCATCTGATCCAACCTGGGGATTGAGTCCTCGTCAAATCATGGGCTGAGACGAAATTGCAACCAGAATGGGAGGGACCATACCAAGAACTCTTCACCATCGATAAGAACGACAGAGAAAGGCTGGACTCACTACACTCGGATCAAAGGGCCAGTGGAATCTCCAGTGGAGACAGAAGTCTGGACAACTGAATCGACAGAAGAGCCACTTAAACGTAATTTGAAAATACTTTAAATAACTGATTATACAGTAGCAGTGCGAGCGCGGGATAGTTTCTGTACTATTGTATGCTAAGTCTCTCCGTGCTTCAATACCACTGTAAAATGGGAAGAATGTTTACGTACACTATATTAGTTTTTCTAGTCGTTGGATTCTGTCAGGCCATGGTGTGGTCGTCTTACTTAGTGATAACGTTTCCACAAAGTACAAATGCACAAGTCGGAGAAACAGATGCCTGTGGGGGTTGGTGTGCATGGGATAAAACTAACGGGATGAAAGTGTCCCGGAGAGAGAAGTGTCAGAGATATCTTTGGAATTAAGAATGTAAAGAATGGCGGAGGCAGGAAGATCTCAGAAATAATCCATTCGTTACAGTACACCGAGGACTCTTCCAGCCAGCTCTTGACTGTCCCGATTAAAAGTATAATCCAATATATTTAACAATAAAGAAAACCTCATGGAATGAAACAGTTTTATGGGAGAAACCCATTACGTCCAATTAGACCAAATATTTGGGATAGAGATGAAAGCAGACGGGAAGAATTTCCTGGGATGTTGTTTTAAAATACAGGTGAAAGACAGAACCCGAGTAGAAGAAAGGAATAGTAAAGTCCCTCACTCTGACCTAAAGGTGATAAAAATTGTAGAGGTATAGGACTTAAAGCAGACCATTGAAGTGGAAACATGATATAGGGATTTAAATGTCTGGATTCAATAGGTAATGTACACTGTGAAAAGTTTGAATAAAATCATTTGTTTTGCATGTGCCTCTGGGAGACCAATGGCCCATGTGGTCCCATTTCCGCTCAGGTGGAAGCGAGACACGAGGGGCATGACATGCATGATCGCTCTTATCAGGATGAAACTACATGGAGTAATAAAGATTGCATGCCCCTTGTATTAAAGTTCCTTCCTGTAAAGATGCAAGTCTTGAAGACGCCTCACCCCATGCTTTCCGCCGTGAATGGAAATCACACATCGTGTGTAAACAGGCAAGGAACCGACCGATCCAGATATTTGGCGGAGTTAAAATCAGGTACCGAGAATTAATACGTGACGGAAAAGGCAGGGAACTACTCATCATTAAGGATTCCCTGAGCGGATCTGTGGTGGGACTGCAGAGGGATAATATTGAGACCTGATGAAGGGCTTTTGCCCGAAATGTCGATTTTACTGCTCCTTGGATGTTGCCTGAACTGATGTGCTCTTCCAGTGCCAGTAATCCAGAATCTGATTTTCAGCATCCACAGTCATTGTTTTTACCTAATATTGAGACCCAACCTATTTCCAGATTGGAGGGGCATGTGTGCAATTGTACAACTGGCAATTCCATTCACCCTGGCATTTGAAAAGGAAGAGATAGCAAAGGGAGGGGGACGAAGTACGAGCTCACTATTGGGTACTTTGTTTGATGATCAGGTATATCCAGACCCTATAGGAGTCCCAAGAGGGTTACCTGATGAGTTCAAGGCTCACAAACAGATCACAGGATGCTTTGAATCAGTTCTCTTTTGGTGGGTAACCGTTAACAAAAATGTGGATTGGATAAATTATATTTTCTATAATCAGCAAAGGTTTATCAATCACACTAGAGATGCAATTAAATGAATAGCTGAACAAGTTGATGCAACCAGACAAATGGCATGGGAGAATAGAATGGCCCTTGATATGTTCCTAGCAGAAAAAATGCAATGTTAGGAGGGAGCTGTTGTACTTATATTCCAAATAACGCAGCCCAGATGGATCGATTACTCGAGCCCTGCAATGTCTGACAACAGTAGCCGAAGAACTAGCTGAAAATTCAAGAGTCAGAACATCATTCACTGGGTGGCTGGAATCGTTGTTTGGAAAATGGAAGGGTGTGGTGGTTTCAGTCCTTACCTCTTTGCCTCTTTGATCGTAGTGGTGGGAGTACTAATCGCACTAGGGTGCTGTATTGTACCCTGCACACGGGGGTTAATTCTAAGGTTGATTGAAACATCTTTAGCCACACGAATGCCTTTAAAGAACAATCGGGTGGAAGGAGTGGATTGGATAAATTATATTTTCTATAATCAGCAAAGGTTTATCAATCACACTAGAGATGCAATTAAATGAATAGCTGAACAACTTGATGCAACCAGACGAATGGCATGGGAGAATAGAATGGCCCTTGATATGTTCCTAGCAGAAAAAAGTGTAATGTTAGGAGGGAGCTGTTGTACTTATATTCCAAATAACGCAGCCCCAGATGGATCGATTACACAAGCCATGCAATGTCTGACAACACTAGCCGAAGAACTAGCTGAAAATTCAAGAGTCAGCACATCATTCACTGGGTGGCTGGATTCGTTGTTTGGAAAATGGAAGGGTGTGGTGGTTTCAGTCCTTACCTCTTTGCCTCTTTGATCGTAGTGGTGGGAGTACTAATCGCACTAGGGTGCTGTATTGTACCCTGCACACGGGGGTTAATTCTAAGGTTGATTGAAACATCTTTAGCCACACGAATGCCTTTAAAGAACAAGCGGGTGGAAGGACTCTACCTGTTGAACAATGAGGGAATAAGTGACCCCGGGAAGAATTCCAGAATGAATGAAATTTCGGGAAAATTTGTGGGTCAGTTTGGAAGCAACATACTAAAACAACGGTGCAGAAGATAACAAAGGATAATAAAAAAGCAAGAGGGAAATTGTGGGATATAGGTAAAACAATGTTACCTCTGCAAGTATAGTTGAGTACTAACTTTAGTGTGTAATTGTGGGATATAGGTAAATATTTACTAACTTTCGTGTCTAACTGTGGATAATTGGGTACTAACTTTAGTGCATAATTATTCTCGCAAATAATTCCTTTCATCATAATAGTTTAAATAATTCACAGTCTCAGCAAATTAGCTGAGACAACTGAAACGCATAAACGAGGCAAGAAAAGACACATTGTTAAAATGTATATTCACGAATGCAATGTACCTATGAAAAATGGAAGATGTTATAAGCAAACAGACAAAGTGAAAAGAACATCAAGATCCAAGTTTAGCATACTCCCCCTTATGTAAGCACTTACAGAGGGTGAGGGTCGCTAACTTGGAGAAGGGGAAGTAATAAGTGCGGAACGCAGCTGTGCAGCGGCAGAACACAATAAGGGAGATTGATAGCTATGAAGACCTATTAAAACTGAATAAATTGTAAAGCAATCCCTGAATGTGTGTGCCCAATGGTCACCCCTTCTTGCAAGAAGGTTTCAATAAAATTCGCTGCTTCAGATTTTGACTCGGACTGAAGTTAATTATACTAAAAGCTCTGTCTCTCACATCATCATTAAGAACTGTTCCACTTCCTTTGTGTATGAGTTGAAGCCGACACCCTTCTGTAATGTTCGATATTTTGCAAGTACATCGTATCAAATTAATCACCCACACTATGATTCTGAAATATCACGTGTTGCCATTGAAATATTACATACACCATTCATTCTGCATATGAACACACGAAAATGAGATTAGTCACGATATGAACCTATTCCTACTATCTGGAGGAAATAATTTGTTCTCCATGTCACTCACACTCCATCTCCGAGGCACCCTACAGATTACAGCAGAGAAAAAGTGTAAGGTTGTAACTTGCTCGCTGAAATGGTGGCTTTGTCCACAGACGTTTCGTCACAATGTTAGGTAACATAATCAGTGATCCTCAGGTGAAACGCTCGTGTTAAATTGCGCTATTTATTTCTGTCTCTTGGTCTTCTAATGTGAGTGATACAAATTCCGGTTCGTTTTCTTTTATTCAGAGGTTGGTAAATGCGATCCAAATCGATGTGTTTATTGATGGAGTTGCTGTTTGAATGCCATGCCTATTAGGCACTCCCGTGCATGTCTCTGTTAAGCCTGTCCCCGAATGGGATTTGATGTCAAATCGTAGTGATGTCCTACTTCATCTCTGTTTCAGGAAAGTAGTGATAGCTGATCATGTGTTTTGATTGCTACTTAGTGTTCATGTATCCTGGTGGCTAGTTTCCCGCCTGTCCGACAGCGTGCTGGTAGCGACAAATCTACTAACAAAGTGAAACTGCTACTGATGAACCTAAAGCACCCTTGAGCAACAACGAGCAAAACGAATGCCATTTACAAAAAGTACTATAGGGACTGCATGAAACATTACATTGGAGAAACAGTTAGATATCTAAACTCAAGGATACATTAACACCAATTAGCCACGAGAAGACATGACTAGCTATCACTAGTATCCTTAGACGCAGACGAAGAAAGACACTCCTTCAACTGGGACATCATATCCATCCTCGGACATGCTGAACAGCGATACGCATGGGAATTCTCGGAGCTCTGGCATTCAAACCGGAACTCCATCATTTAATACATCTGAATGGATCACATTTAACAACTTCTGAGAAAAAGAACTAGAAAAGATATCACCCACCTTAACAGACAAAGAGAAATTAACAGAAGATAGGATAGAACACCAGCGCTTCAACTGAGCTCAGTGATGATGTTCCCTCAAATGGTGACGAAACCTCTGAGAACAAACTACCAGCTCAGCGAGCAAACTTAACTGAGTGGGTATTGGTGGGAAGTCACATCTGAGAGAAATGTGATGTAGTGTCCCAATGGAGTGGAACTTAATGACTGAGGTGATCAGGATGCAGTGAAAAAGGTGAATTGAATGTAATGACTCAAGAGAGAGAACACAGAGTTTTTGATTCCAGTCGTAATGCAGAGGCCATTCGACCAACGGTATACTACCACTTTCATAAATCTCACTTTCTCCAAATAAACCCATAGTCTTGGATATTATGATACTTCAAGTGTTGCTTCACTACATTTTACTGTTTGAAATGTTTCCCACCTGAACTGTCCTCCCAGCCAATGCAGCACAAACGCCAATACCGCTTCTGCAAATATGCTTTTACTCGAAAAGCCTCATGAGACTCCTATCTTTCACTTCAAAATTGCGTTTTTTTGTTATATTAGTTTCGATCAACGGAAACAGGCTTTTTTTTATTCTTTCAGCATGTCCATGCTCTTTCTAATTTCTACTCCGCTGCCAGGCCTACAAGCAATATCTTCCTCTCCAGAGAAGACGACTCGAACAATTCCCACCCTCCTTCAAAGCTCCATTTCAGGCAAATTCGTGTTAAATATTCTGTGCACTCCCTCCAGTGTTGTCAAATCTTTCTGTTGTGCATTGACCAGGCTGTTCTGAGAACTCCAGCAATGTCCTAAGCAAAGTTATTTCCAGATGAAGCCCTGCGTTTATGACCGAAAAGGACACATGGGAAATGGAACAATCCGAAGTGCTTCATCAATTGACTTCTGAACCTGCCTTGACGCATTCACGAATCTGTGTCTACACACAGCAAGACATCTCAGTTCCTCTCTGATTCGAATTTCCAGCCATTCATTCTTCCTTCTTCGAAATTGGATCATTACACACATATCTGTGTAACATTTCGTCTGGTACACAACCGCCCCCCTTTGAAATCATTTGCATCCACTTGTCACCAAATCGCTTGCCCGTTACTGTAGTTACTTGGCCAAACGTTGGACCGCCGCAATCTTAACATAAATCTGATCAATAACTGGGAAGTCCATTCAGCAACACTCTCTGCTTGCATTGTACTTATCCAGAATAAAGGAGGAGACAGTGTGGTCTGCCGATGCTGGGGATTACAGTTAAGAGACCGTTGCTGGAAAAGCACAACCGGTCAGGCAGCATCCAAGTATCAAAAAAATTGACTTTTCGGGCTGATATTCCCGATGAAGGGCTCCGGCCCATAAGGTCGATGTTCCTGGTCCTCGAATGCTGCCTGACCTGCTGTGCTTCTCCAGCAAAACACTCCGAACCCCGATCTCTTGCATCTGCAGACCCCATCGTCTCCGAGTCGATTTCAAACTTACTGGCAAGCCTCTTTCAAGGATGCCTACCTTGAAGAAGTTCTCCTTCTCTCTCTATAAAGAAGACTCGATGAAGGTCTCTGGCCCGAAACATTGATTTTCCTTCTCCACGGATGCTTCCTGACCTGCTGTTCTTCTTGGAAATAAAGTCATCTATGAAGTAATGTTTTCACATTTTATAAATGTGCTTCAGTTGAAGCAACAATTGCGCTCTTAGAACTCAGCAGGACCAAATCCTACCTGAATGTTCCTTTTGATATAATCGTAAAATACGTGAATATTCTCCTTAATGCTACCCGTCAGCGTTATTCTATCCACTTGCCTCACCATGTAAATTCTTTACTTACTTATCTATCGAGAGTTTAATTGTTTCGGCGTTCATTTGCTTCCGGGAACTTCTTGTCAACTTGTGCTCTTGTGATGACTCATCAGATTCTATCACACCGCCCACAGACAGTGCATTAATGAGACACACGATGCATTTCTTTGAGAAATTAATGCAGTACATAATCGTTTTGTGTTCCTCTAAAATCGTACACTGTACCCTTTTTTAAAGCTGATATTCCACCTTCATTTCTTTCCATTGCAGAGACAGTGACAACTCAGGGGGTCGGGTATGTTTTGGCTCTGCCCTTTTGGCGCCGATCATTTGGCCCCGCCGTTTTGGCTGTAAACTTTTTTGAGCGCTCATTACGTTGGCGCCAATTCAGAATTAAAAAAAAAACGTCTTGTTTGGTTAAAGAAGAGACCCGATGTGATTTTCTCAAATTGCCAGAGTTGATAGTCAAAGCTGTAATGACCCACTGTAGATTCAAGTCTAATTTTGTAATCATTTTCTCATTTAACAATTGTTAGTAGTCATCTACTGCCTTGACGACACTTAAGCTCATCTGTCTTAACGTTGAAAACATTCTAAGCAAGAGAGACAAACCAATATTTTCACATGATGGTTATCCAAATGTATTGGCGCCAAGACAGCGCCAAAGTAAAGAGCGCAAAAACAGTTCAGAGGCAAAACGGAGGGGCCAAATGATCGGCGCCAAACTGGCGACGCCAAATATTCCCATTCCGAACTCAGGGATCCGAGGACATATTGACAACATGTTTGATTGACATTGCCTCGACTGCCTATACAGGATCTGAAACTTTGACTTTGAAATCGTTTACTCCTCAACCTAACACAGCAGAAGCACATAATCTTCAGATTGATTCTGAGCAAGTTGAGGAAATTTTGGATTATGTAAAAATTCAGGGAAAGCATCTGAACACCAAAGCTGTGAGGTGCGAAGACCTGTGGAAAAGATACAGAGAGCTTTCGTACCATTTGCACAAGTTGAATGATTGGATATAAGAATACAGAATGAAATCCATTGTGGTAACAAATCGGGGGAAGACAGTTTTAAATCAAAATGGCGATAAATTGAGACAGTGTGATGTCCAAAGAGACTTACTTGTCCTTGTTGCAAAAGCAAAGCATGCAGGTAGGACAAGAAGAAGGAAAATGAAACGTCGGCTTTCAGAGCAAACAGTACCGAATGCAGTGTCAGCGACATCTTGCGCCAAATGCATAGGGCTTAAAAGAGATCACGAATGAATACTGCATGCAGTTTTGGTCTACGTAACTGATAAAGGATGGATATGCTGGAAAGGCAGTGCCAGTGACTTGACCAGATTGATTCCTTGACTGGCTGAACTGACTTGGAAAGTTGTGAGTAAGGTGATTGAATAGTGACTGAGGGAAGGAGGATGTAGTGACTAAGTGCAGTTCGATTTAATGACTGAGCAGTTTAGAACGTATTATTTGAAGCGTGTAGAAATTAATGATTCAGAGTAGTGGAGACGGGAATGAAAGATTTTCCAAGAGCCTATTTGACACTTCAAATCGGTACTGACAATAGTAATAATACCAACTTCACAAGTGCAACGTTACAACACGAGGCGCATAGTATTGAATCATTTGCCACTTTGAGTGATCCTCTAAGTACTTTCGAATAATTGTTACGTTTCCCACTAGTACTATCTTCGCTGACAGTGCAATCAAAACGGCAATGACACTCTGTTGAAAACTATATTCCGTCTTAATCGTCGAACATGGAAAACAGAACAGAGAACATCGAACAACCCAGCGCAGAACCGGCCCTTTAATCGGCGAGGTTGTGCCGACTTTTGAACGAAACTTAGTCCATCTCCCTACCCTGTCCCATCGTCATCCATATGCTTATCCAAGGACTGTTTAAACACCCCAAATGTTTCTGACTTATCTACACT
>NC_057717.1:61928986-61989095 GCF_004010195.1 Chiloscyllium plagiosum | reverse complement strand
CTCAACGTTGAAAACAAATTGGAGGCAGCACATAGGCTGACAAGGCCACAGGACGCTCTCTGGGGGTGAGACTTCAATGTCGACCAGCAAGCATACCTTCACAGTCCCACCACTGACTGATCAGGGAGAAGTCTCAAAGTAAAAGCAACCAGACTGTGGGAAGTGATGGGGGAACCGACAAGAGGGAACATTCTCTCCAAACTATTTGTCACAATGTAACTGATCCGAGCAATGTCTGGAGGAGCACCCAGATCACAGAGCAGTTGGAGTGAAAGTCTAAGCCTCATATTGAAGATACCTCCCACGGTGTTATGTGCCACTACCTGCTGAGAAGTACGACAAACTTCTAAAGGACCGGGGAAATGGCATCAATGAGGCAGCGTCAGCTATCAGCAGTTGCATCATCAAAGGCCTTTCCTCAACCAGAAAGTCAGAAGTGGGCTGTTCACTGATGGTTCCAAATTGTTCAGCACCATTCACAAATACGCCGACAATGAAGCAGACTATTCAGCTCATCAACTGTGTAAGCAGAGACAGAACGATGATATTCAGTCATTCGATGCTGTTACACAGAACTTAGGGCAGATCTTTTAATTTCTCATGCCTGTCACACACGGAAAAGAAGTGAGCGCTCAGCATTTTGAAGCTGCTGCATAGCCATATGTGGAGGACTGGTTACTCAGCCAGGAGCAGGGATAAAACATGGATAAAACAGTCTTTCTGAGGTTAATGCAAATTGCAGACTGTAGTGACACAATGCCTAGTCCTGGGCCTTCAACCATTTGCAACCACTATCAACTTTTTTGATAAATGGAATAAATGTATTCTAACTAATGTGGCCAGGAAGTTGTCAAGAGGACGTAGAGAATCTCTAACTGTAGAAGCAATGGATAACAATTTCGCAGCTGAAAGATAACATGAGTAACCGTGAAACTGTGCATTTTCCATGAAGAATACAAGGTTGGATGTAACACAAACACAGAGAGATTGCAGGACATAGTGCGACAATGTGTACTGGAGTATTCACTCTGACGCGGTCAGACTTAGGAAGTCTTGCGGGATCTCTGTGATGGTCTGCTCCCTGATGTTGCCAATAGCTCCACTGTTCTCAGTACACACCGGATACTTTGATGTGGTTGGTTGGCGGTGGTGAGTGATAAATGGATGTGTATTTTGAGCGGTGTACCAAGGTGACAGATTTTATACGAAAGGCCACGTTTTCTTACTCCGTGGAGACCCGAATTCGATGAGAACGCCTGACTGCTTCTGAACGAAAACGCTATGGCTGCTGCCAGGACAGTGAGTATTCACCAACATGATGCAGATGGACATATTTCAAAATTAATGCAGTGAGAGATGAACGGTCTAATCACAAGAACGAGAGCGATCGACGTTGCCAGTTCAGCTGAAATGGTCAGGTGTATAACATTCTTAGTCAACCACAGAGAACCATTCACCCAGAGGGAATTTCTATTCATCACAGAGCCCTGCATAGACCACGTTCTTTTCAGTCCAACCCAGCCAGGTGTGGAAAACTGTGCAGACAACAGAAGTGCATTGATCTATAAACCCGGCCTCGACATCTGTGCAGCACAGGGACCTATGTGGACCACTCCAAACCTTTAATCTATTACCCGACTCGATATCTACACAGCCTGGTCACTGGGCTCGATGCGGTCTGAAGACTTGGCCCCATGAGACCTGGAGACTGGGCACATGCACAGTGTGGTCAGGTGACTGGGCCCAGTGCGGCCTTGAAAAGGGGCTCAGGGCAGGCTCGAGACTGGGTCCAGTGTGGTCAAGAGACTGGTCCTGTATGATCAGGAGACTGGGACAAACGTTGCCTGGAGACCAGGCCCGATGCAGTTTGGAATCTGGGCTCGCTGCAGTTTGTAGGTTGTGTCCAGTGTGGTCTGGAGACTGCGCTTGATGTGGTCTGTAGACTGGGCCCGGTGTGCTCTGGGCATTTGTTATGGAGTGCTCCGAAGACTCAGCCTGGTGCAGTTTGGAGACTGGGCCTGGTGCAGCCTGGAGACTGCAGCGGTCTGGAGAATCAGCCCGGTGTGGGTTTGTGACTGGGACTGGCATGGTCTGAGACTAAGCCCCGTTCAGCCTGAACGCTCGGTCCGCTGTGGCCTGGAGACTCAGTTCAGTACA
The DNA here is from genome assembly GCF_004010195.1 of Chiloscyllium plagiosum. Lineage (NCBI taxonomy): Eukaryota > Metazoa > Chordata > Chondrichthyes > Orectolobiformes > Hemiscylliidae > Chiloscyllium > Chiloscyllium plagiosum. Next base: position 61,986,938 of record NC_057717.1, on the reverse strand, counting down.
GCATGGATACTGGGATCGGTGCGGTCAGAAGTCTGTCTGGTGCGGGCTGGAGACTGGGTCTGTTGTGGTCTGGAGATTGGGCCTCATGCGAACTAGAGATTATGTCTAGAGTGGTCTGAAGGCTCGGCCAGTTGAGGCCTGGAGACTGGGCTCACTATGGTCTCGAGTCTGGGTCCAGTGCCATCTGGAGATTGGGCCGGTTGTGGTTTGCAGACAGTGTGCGATGTGGTCTGGAGTCTGGGCCTGGTGCAGTCTGGAGTCTGGGCTCGGTATAATATGTAGACTGGGTCAATTCTGTTCGAGATACTGCGCCCAGTGCAGCGTGGAGACTGGGCTCAGTTGGTGTACAGACTGCATTTGATGCGATCTGGAGACTCGTCCTGGTGCAGTCTGGACACAGAGCCCGATATGGTCTATAGATTCAGCTTGTTGCCGGTTGCGACTGCGCCTGGCACGGTCTGAAAGTTGGGCTCAATGCAGCCTTCAGGCTCGTTCCACTGTGGCCTGGAGACTCGGTTCAGTGCAGCGTGGAGACTGGGTTTGGTGCAATCTGGAAACTGTCTATTGCAGTCTGGATACTGCGCCTGGTGCGATCTGGAGACTGGGACCTGTGTAGTCTCGAGACTGGGCCAGGTGCAATCTGGAGACTGGGCCCAGTGCTGTGCAGACTGTGTCCGATGCTTTCTGGTGTCTGGACCTGGTGTGGTCTGGCGACTCGGCCCGGTGCAGTGTACATACTGTGACAGATGCTGTCTGCAGACTGGGCCTGGTATAGTCTGTCGAGTGGGCCTGGTGTACTCTGAATACTAGGACCGGTGTGGTCTGCGGACTCAGCCTAGTGCAATCTGCAGACTGGACCCAGTGTTATCTGGAGACTGGTTCTGGTGTAGGGTGGAGTCTGGGCGCAGTGCGATCTGGAGACTGGACCCGGTGTAGCCTCGTGATTGGGTCTGGTGCGGTCTGGAGACAGGCCTCAGTGTGATCTGGAGCCTTGGCCCAGTGCGTTCTTGGGACTCAGCCCTTTGCGTTCTGGCAACAGGGCCCGTTGCAGTCTGGAGAGTTGGCCTACTGTGATCTGAAGACTCGGTGCTGGAAAAGACCATCGTGAAGGGAGAGTAAATTAAGCCTTATATTTTCACTTTTCTCTTCTGCTTGACTTTGATTTATTATTATTTCAATTTTGTAACACCTACCTTAGAATCTGTACCAAGGCATCTTTTAAATAAGATGTCGTCATAAGCGAGGTCATTGCAAAATATCACTGCATTCATTAGAGTGTATGTGACATGAGGCCAATTCATTTCAAGAGTGGGAAACTCACTGTCATTGATGTTTTTCCAAACAAAGCTGCTGTTTGTGCAGTGGTATCAGGAACGAGAGTGGGGGAGTGAAGAGGGAAAGTTTGATCACTATTTCAATGGATTCACTCCGGAATCAACAGAAACCCAAATAGTCCGAGATGCAGATGCAGAGATAGACACTTTAATACTGCAAAGCACACCCACAACGAAAGAGATGAACACACACACACACACACAGACACACACACACACACACACACACACACACACACTCACCAGAGGTTCAGGAACAACTTTTCCCTGGCTGTATTAGACAACATCCCCTGCTCCGCCTTCATCAACCTTCTTTGTCACTTATTCAAAAATACAATAATGCTTATGAGACACGATTTCGCATACACAACACCACGTTGACTGCTCCTAATTAGTTATCATTGACATGCGAGATAACGAGAGTTCCAGAACAGTCTATTCCTGCTCTTGTGAAGGGCAATGCTGGCAGGAGAAGGGAACAGGATATGACAGGGAATCGTGAGGTTCTCACAAAATAAAATTATGTACTGCTGGGATCAAATGAATCTCCTGAGCATACGGGGTGTAGGAATACACTTCCGAGGAAAATCAAGAGGTCAAAAAAGGGACATGCGATTACTTTGGCTGATAAGATTAAGGAGAATCTGAAGAGCGTTTTCAAGTATATTAGTGCAAAAGAGAAACTAGAGAGAGATTTGAGTCCCTTAAAAATCAAAGCGCCATCTATGTGTGGAACCACAGAAGAAATGATTTATGGGGAGTATTATCCAATGTACTCACATGAGGACAGTGAAAAGTTTACACGTCCCACATGTGACAGAATCTTACATGCAAATGTAACGCTTTCGAATATCTCAAATCCCCCAGTCCAGAATCTAAATGCAAAGCAAAAATGAAGATTATAAATTCAAAATTAAAAAATTGCAGCTCTTCCTATAAAAATCAAAAGAAAACATAGAAACACAGTTAACAGTTCATCAATGTGTTTCTTAATCCCCTGACCGAGCTGGGTTCACACTCCTCACTAGGTTCGACCTCCCTCATTCTGCTGCCTTCCAGCCTGTTCCTGCTTGATGGGTGAGATCGCACAAGAATATAGTTTGTAAGTATTTACCATCGAGGAAGAAATGCAAACGAGGACACTGAGGGAAACAAGAAAAAGTGATGTTTTGAAACGAGGCCACGTTAAAGAAGAGGCAGTGCTGGAGGTCTTTAATGCATAACCATAGACAAATAAGCAGGACCTGTTCAAGTTTATCCCAGGTAATTGTGGGAAGTGGGGAAGAAATTGCAGGGCCTTGAGCTGAGATATTAGTATTGTTCCCCAGAGTTCTGAGGAAGGGTCAGTGGTTCCAAAACATTAGCTCTGACCTCTCTGCATAGATGCTATTAAACCTACTAAGCTTTCCCATCACCTCTGTCTTTGTTTCTGAGTTACCAAACCTGCAGTTCTTTCAATATTTTATTTACATCATTGATAGCAAATGGTGAGGTGCGGGAGGACTGGGGGCATCTAATGTTGTGACTTTAGTTTTAAAAAAGGCTGCAAGAAAAAGACAGAGTACGACAGATTGGTGAGTCATATCAGGGCTGGGGAATTCTTTCGAGGAAATTCGGAGAGATAGGATTTACATGCATTTAGAAAGGCAAGGACTGATGTGGGATAGTCAGCATGTTTTTCTTTCTTCTGCAGGAAAACGTGTCACAGAAACTACATTGCAAGTTTTGACGAGGGGACCCAGAAGATAGATGAAGGTAAAACAGCATATGTTGCTTATGTGGACATTAGTGAGGCTCAACAGAATTCGTCATGGTTGACAGTTTAATAAGTTTAAATCACAGAGGTTCAGGGACAGCCAGCCAGCTTGACAATACGAGACAGATCGTGCTGGGAGAGATTTGTTGTTTGAACCGATGGCCTGTGTCCAGAAGTGTGCCAAAAGGATTATGCTGCTGCTGTTCATTGATTTTGTAAATTATTTGGATCAGAATGTAGAAACCATTGATAATAAGTTCGTAGATGAAATCAAAATTTGTTTTATTGTGGACAGTGAAAAAGGCTATTTATGAGAACAATAAGATCCTGAGCAACTGAGATATTGGGGCCAGGTTTGGCACATGGAGCTTCATGCAGACAATGCGTGTTGTTGCATTTTCTCGACAAATCAGGGCAGACTTTATGCAGTTAACGGTAGGGCACTGGGGAGTGTCACCAAATAGAAAATCCCAGGTGTGCAGGTGCATTGTTCCATGAAATTATAGATGCCGGCAGATAGGCCAATGAAGAGGTGTTCGGCACGCTTGCCTTTTTGTACATCTTGATATGGCAGTACAAAGGAATGGTAAGATCGCACTTGGAGTACTGAGTACGTTTCTTCTCGCCCTGTTGTGAGAAGGATGTTGTTAGCTGGAACAAGGATATAAATATTTAAAACGACGTGACAGAGACCGGATGATTTGAGACATATGGGTAGGCTGGGAATTTGTTCCCTTTGTGTAGATGGCTGAGGGGTGACGTTAAAGAGGTTTATAAAATCATGAGAGGCATGGACAGGATGAATAGACAAGATTATCTCCCCAAGTTTGGGTGTCAAAAACCAGACAGTTGAGGTTTAATGTGTGAGGGAAAAGATTTAACACTGATGTGAAGGGCAGTCTTTTTTTCTGACAAAGGGCGGTGTTTATATGTGAGAAGCTGTCAGAGGAAATGTAGAGTCGAATATAATTACAACGATTAAAAGAAAATTGGATGGGTTCATGAAGAGGATAGGTTTAGAGGTGTTTGTGCCAAAAGATGAAGAATACAACTCATTGAATTCAGGAAATCTGGTGATCATGGACGAGTTGATCCGAAGGGGCTGATGCATATTGCATGACTCTAAAAGTTTATGATTCTATATCCCCGCATATATCACTAATTCTTCATTGCTCTCAATTCAGTTTCAATTCAAAAATTCTCTATACAGACTTTCAATGATCTGGCTCTCCGAACTTTCTTAAATAGAGAATTCCTGACGTAATATGTTCCGGTAGAGCACAGCAGCAGCAGAAGCACAATTCTGTTCAAGCAGAATCCACAACTTATTGCCCGAACTTACACCTCAGTCTACCATCACAATCAAGCAGATCTACGGTTCAGTGACGAGTGTGCATGAACATGTCAGTGTCAGAATTATGTGCACCTAAACCTAATGACAACGTGTTAAAGCTACAGCATTTGACTGCTTACATTCCAAACAGTAGGGCTAACATCTATTAGAGAGAGCGAAATGATCCCAAGAGCAACAGACTAGCACTCCTGCCACATTCAGTCATAAATGGTGATGGACTGTTGAATAACTCACTGAAGGTGTGGGTCCACAAATATCCGCAACAAACAGAGATAACAGCCATGTGCATCAGTCGAAACGTCAAGGAAGTAGACTCTGCATCATCCTCAAACAAAAGAGCTGATTCGATCATCCAAATCACACTTGTCACGATACCCACAGAATCACAGATGGCAGCCGTCAACCAATTCGATTTGCTGCACGTGACAAGAAGAAACAGCTGAACGCAGTTGGCATGGCAAAGGCATTGGGCCCAAATACCATTCCTGAAATTGGATTGGAGACTTGTGCTGCAGAACAAAACGTGTCCCTGAAGAAGATGTTTCATTTCAGATTTGAAACCTGAAATCTGCCTGGCATTGTAGAAAATGAGTAAACTGTGTTCAGTCCCAAAGAGGGCAACAACCTGACCATTTAGCATGCCCACAGTCCCATCATAATAGAGACAGGAGTCGGTTTCGTTTTGTCTGAGCTGTTCAGCAACATAGAAATAAGCTGTTCAATGTGGTTTCTGATAGGTCCTAATGTTTGATAGTGATATTTCCATAACATAATTTGTTGTTATGGAAATATCACTAGATTTCTAATACAGACCAGGTCAACTCTCTGGCAGTGGGAGATTGTTAAGAATAATCAATAAAATATCGAAATCAAAAATCTGGCGTCAACACTAGTGACCAGGAAGTCACCATCGATTGGATAAACTAATTTGCTTCACCAATGTACTTTCAGGAAGTGAATTTCCCGTGTGTTTTCCTGGTTTGGCTTAAAAGTGACTCCAGACTTATGATAAACTATTCAATCATCTCTGAAACTGCCAAGCAAGGCACTCGATTGTCTCAAACTACTCCGACGTCTTAAAGAATGAAACTGGCGACAACACGGCACCAGCTTTGAAATCGGAAAAGGAAATGTAAAACACATTAGACCCTGCAGATGCCTCCTGCCAACCATCTGACAGCTTGTGACAACACTTACAGAGCTTCCCCACAGACTGCACACAAATATCGGGAAAGGAGTAGGCCATTCATCACATGGACCTTCCCCATTCTACTTCATGGCCGAACATCTCTTCAATGCATTTTTCCCAAACAATGTTCACATCCCTTAATGTGATTGACCTTGGGAAAATAAAAAATAGGAACTGAAATTGGTTCTTCGAATTATCTACCCTATCCAACATAGTTAACCCCTCACCGTATTCCAGCTCTCTCCCTATCCATTCAGTGTCAAGAAAACCTCATTTATATTCAGTACCTTTGGTTCCACAGCCTTATGTGGAAGAGAATTCCACAGGTTCACCAGTCCCTGAGTTCAGGCATTTATTCTCATCTCAATGCAGAGTAGCCTGCTCTGCCAAATACTGACCCATTGTTTGCGACATCCCGGCCACGGGAATTATCGTCCCAGATTCCAATCTGTCTCGCCCTCTCAGACTTTTAGATTTCTCACTGAGATCGCTACTCATTTTCCTGAATCCGATGGAAAACAGGCCCACTCGACGCATCCCAGAAATCAGTCTGGTCGTCCTGCACTGTACTCTCTTAATGTCAGGTTTATCCTTTATAAAGTAAGGAGACCAAAACGGTACACAATACAGCACAATGTTCCAGATGAGATTGCACCAAGGTCCTGCACAGTTTGCGTGAGACACGCTAACTCCTGTACTCAAATCACCATGAAATGAAGGTCAATACACCATTTATCTCCCTAAGTGTTCCCTGCTGCTGCAATTTTGCTTTCAGTGACTCATGTACGAGGAGATCCAGATCCTTTTCAATGTTTCAGCTGCCTAATTGCTGGTTCAATGTACACTGATCAGCATGCTAATTTCTTGCTCAATATTGACTTCTAGTTTCAGAACTCACTGCCCTGCATTGACTTCGGCGGTCTGCACAGAATAAACCAAAAAAAGTGGAAGTTCCTTTAAAGATCGTTTTTTTATATAGTCCCTTTTGAAATGATAAGCCGATGCTCTATTTTTCTAACCGAATTGTAAAACGTCACACCCACCCCAATTGCTCTTCACCTGCCACCTATTTGCCCATTCACTGCACTTATCTCAATCTCCTTGGAGCTTTTTCACGTCCTCCTCGCCCACTCATAGTCCAACATCGTTCAGCAGACTGGGATATATTGCATTTGATTCTCTTAACCAAATGTTTGAGATGCATTGAGAATAGCTGGGGTCGAAGCACCGATCGATGTGACATTCCATGATCTTTCCACTTCAAATCAGATCGTTTTATTCCTGTTCGCTGTTTCGTGTCAGCTCTCCTATTCTAAAACCATCTCAATATTTCGGCCCCACTCCTATAACATTTGACTTTGCCCACTTGGCCAGAGTGTTGATCAAAAGTCTTTCTGAAGATTTAAATGCATTGCATCCATTGCTTCTCCGGAAGCATCAACCAATCAATTCCTCAAATATGTTTATCATTTCATGTTGACTTGTCTACACGGCGACCTATTACATATGATCATAAAAGCTCGGACCAGGAGTAGGCTGTCTGGCCCTTCGAGCCTTCTTGCAATTCAGTAAGATCACAGCTGATCTTTTCATGCTCTCAGCCCGACATACCTGCTCTCTCGCCATGATCCTTAATTGCTTTACAGTTCACAAAGTTATCTATCTTAGCTTCAAAGACATTCAATGACAAAGACTCAACGACATCATAAGCCAAGGAATTCCACAGATTCACAGCCTTCTAAGTCAAGAAGTTCCTTCTCAATTCAGTCCGAATTCTTATACCCAGAAGTTTGAGGCTATGCTCTCTTGTCATAGTTTCACCTGCCATTGGAAACAACCTCTCGACTTCTATAGCATCTATTCCCTCCATGATTTCACGTGTTTTCAATAAGAGCTTCCCCTCATTCTTCTAAATTCCAATAAATAGTTAATCACAGTGAAGTCAGTCTCTCCTCATAAGCCAATCCACTCAACTACGGATTCAACCTTGTAAACCTCCTCTGCAATAACTCGAGGGGCAGTATTTCTTTTCTTAAGTAAGGAGACCAACACTTCATGATGTACTCCAGGTGTGGCCTCATCAGCACGTAATACATCTACAACATGAATGCGCTGCTTGAAACTCAATCTGTTTCGCAATGTAGGGCATTTTTCTTTTGCCTTCGTAATTAGCTGTTGCTGTTGAAGGACTAACGTCTGTAATTCGTGCACAAGAACATTCAGTTTCCCCTTCACAGAAGCATGCTGCAATCTTTACCTTTCAAATAATAGTTCCATTAATACTTTTCCTACCAAATTGGATGATTTCACCTTTATTAATGTTGTACTCCACGTACTAGAGATTTGCCACTCACTTAAACTAGCTGCGTCCCTTTGCAATGTTTCACATTCCTCTGCACACTTTGCCCTACCACTCATCTTATTGTCATCCCCAAAATTTGAGAAAATACACGTGGTCCGCAAGTCCAAATCGTTCATGTAAATTGTGCATAATTGCGAACCAAACACCGATGACTGAGGCACACCACTAGTCACTGATCAATGAACAGAAACATACTAATTTTCCACACGCTTTGCTTCCTGTTAGCTAACTGATCCTCTATCTATGTTAACATATTAATGGCAATGTCATGCATTTTTGCCTTTTGCAGCACCCTTTTGTGCTCGAATGTTTTTCTGCAAATCTAGATACATCTCATCTACTGGGTCATCGCGGTCGTAATGTCTTCATAGAATTGCGATGGATTAATTAATCATGACCTGCCTTTTAAAACGATGTTGTGTCTTTGCAATGTGATCATTTCTCTCTCGTCGCCTTAATATTTCTTCTTCATATTAGATTGAATTATTTTCCCATCGACAGAGCTTAAGCTTAACGGTCAAGAATTCCCCACCTTTTGTCTATGTCCCTTTATTAAATAATTTGGTCACACTTGTTGTTTTCGAATCTGCTTGAAGCTGCACCAGACTACAGTGAATTTAGGGAAAAACAAATCCACATGTACATTTGTTATATCTCCCACCACCTCTGTTTATACCCAGGTATGCGTTCCATCCGGGTCAGGAGACTTAACTACCTTTCGCTCCTTTAGCTTGCCCAACACCATACCTTCTGTAAAAATGACCGCTTTCTGTTACTCACATACTTTCTTCTCTTTGTCGTTTACTGGCACTTATTGGAGTCCTCCACCGTTATCCACAGTAAAGTAAATTGTCCAAGCATTCACTGTTCCACATTTGAACTTGCTTTTGTTATGCTTTCAAATTTAGATGGAGATTATGCGTCAGTCTTTACGTTTCTTGTTAGGTTGCATTCTTGTTCATTTGTTTATTACCTTATCAGTTTATTAGTCCTCTTTTGTTGCGTCCAAAATTTCAATAAATCTACAATATCTGTCATTTTTCTGAGCTACTTTATTTGATCCAATGCAATGTTTAACTTATTTTGTTAACCATCGTTAAATAAAGTTTCCCTTTTGTTATTTGAACGTTGGATAGGTATATGTGCATTGGATACCTTACAGCGTTTCTCTAAATAACAGACATTGCCTGTCTTTCATTAAATCTTTTACACGTACTTTTCGAATTCACTGAAGCCAACTTATTCCTCATGCCTTATGGTATGCATGAATGACATATATCCGCGTAATTTAAGAAAATAAATTACTTTGCATTCAGACGTCATGTAAAATTCAGTACATGACGATCACTATTCCTAAAAGCAAAGTTTTCATGCAGCTCTTCTGATCAGACAACACCATTTCAAAAATCGACTGATTTCTAGCTTGGTGCTCAACGTACTGCTGACGCAACCCATCTCATACAAGCTTTTGAAATCCATTTCGCAGCATGAGCATTTACCTGGGTTAACACTGTTTAGATGCAACTTGAAACTGTCCATTGTTACTGCAGGACCGACAAACCTGCGTATCTAATTTACTGTTTTATAACATGCCCAAAATTGTAATGCAGCTTTCAATTTGATGCCATCAATGTTTGTTTCTCCTTTCTGTTGTTAAGCTCCACCTCACCAGATTCTGTGGAATCTGGGTGACGTGAGCTCTGGCGAAATTAATGGAAGATTCAGGCGAGATGTTTGGCGAGTACCGTTGTTACATTTTTACTAGATCTCACGTTATGCTAGTGGAGTAGAGAAGGGCAATGATCTTTCAACAATACTGTGCATTCCCTCAGACAGCTGAGACTGCTACAGCCTTGGTGCCGCTGCTATTCAGGATCACAGCGAGGTCACATCTGGAGTAGTGTGGACAGATTTAATGTCCTCACATGAGGAAACGATATTGGAATTACCTCAGATTATTCCCTGAAATAATTTGTGCAACAAAGCTCTTAATCATAGAATCCGTACAGTGTGGAAGCAGGTCATTTGACACATCGACTCCACACTGATCCTTCGAAGACCATCCCAATCAAACCCCGCCCCCTACCCAATCTCTGTATGCTGGCATTTACCATCACTGACCCACCGGGCCTCTACATTTTCGGATATCATGGGTAATTTAGCTTGGCCAAACCACCAAACCCGCACATCTTAAAAGTGCGGGAGGAAACGGGAGTACCCGATGAAAAACCTTGCAGACGTAGGGAAAATGTGCAACCTCCACACAGACAGAGATCCAACACTGAAAGTGAACCCAGATCTCTGGTCCTGTGAGGCGGCAAATCTCACTACTGAGCTAGCCAGTGAGAGCAACGCAACGCGCCTGTACAATTCCGTCCTGGAAATGTGGCATAACAGCATGGAGATTCAAACATATCATTCAGCAACAGGAGGAGAACAATGAGAGCTTGAGCGGCTTTGTCGGTGAGCAGGAGCAGGACAAGCAAGCCATCGAGAATATAATGTCGGAACACCAGCAGGCCATTCAGCCCATCGAGTGTACAAATCATCAACACAATGAGTCCATTCAGCCACTCCTGCCGCTTATACAGCAATTGGAACAGACCCTTTACAGCCCTGTACCGGGTACACAGGAATTAAAAGGGAACGAAGAGATTATAGAAAGGAATGCTTTTAGAATAACCAACTTCTCTATGGAGTGAAAAGTAGTGAGCAAACTGTTGGGATTGAAGTCGAATTGTTAGAGTTTGTTATGGAGGAATTAATAAGAGGCGATTTTCGAAGTCAAGTCAGAATCCATCATAGACAACATGATTTTATGAAGGATGAATCATGTTTGAATGATTTGCCTGAATATCTTTTTCTAAATTATGTCAAGCAAGATGGATAATGGGGATATTATAGATGTATTATATGTGGAGTTAAATTCCGCATTACATAATGCGCCACACTAAAGATTAATGTGCAAGAGATGAGCAAAAGGGTTTCATTTTTTAAAAAAACTGCATGGAGAGGGGATTGGCTAATCAATGATGTCCAACATACGGAGTTGGTTGTATTTGAACTGGGTTGGATAAGATCAAAACTCGCACAGCACCAGGCAATACTCCAAGAGGTTTTTTTTTAAAAAGACAGGCTTTCAGAGCCCTGCTCGTCCGTCGGATGTTAGTGAGTGACAAAGACCTGAGACATCGAACTGAGAACAGAGAACATAGAACAGAACAGCACAGAACAGGCCCTTCAGCCCACGATGTTGTGCCCACCATTGATCCTTCTGAATGCACCCTCACATTTCTGTGACTATATGCATGTCCAGCAGTCTCTTAAATGTCCGCAATGACCTTGCTTCCACAACCGCTGCTGGCAACGCTTTCCATGCTCTCACAGCTCTATGCGTAAAGACCCGGTCTCTGACATCCCCTCTATACTTTCTTCCAACCAGTATAAAACTAAATCCCCTCGTGTTAGTCATTTCCACCCTGGGAAATAGAATCTGGCTATCGACTCTATCTATGCCTCTCATTATCTTGTATACCTCAATTAGGTCTCCTTTCCTCCTTCTATTCTCCAATGAAAAAAGTCCAAGCTCAGTCAACCTCTCTTCATAAGATAAGCCCTCCAGTCCAGGCAGCATCCTGGTAAACCTCCTCTGAACCCTCTCCAAAGCATCCACATCTTTCCAAAAATAGGGCGACCAGAACTGGATGCAGTATTCCAAGTACGGTCTAACCAAAGTTTTATAGAGCTGCAAAAAATCTCACGACTTTTAAACTCTACCCCCCTGTTAATGAAAGCCAAAACACCTTATGCTTTCTTAACAACCCTGTCCACTTGGGTGGCCATCTTAAGGGATCTATGTACCTGCACACTAATATCCCTCTGTTCTTCCACACTGCCAAGAATCCTATCCTTAAACCTGTACTCAGCTTTCAAATTCAACCTTCCAAAATGCATTACCTCGCATTTATCCAGGTTGAACTCCATCTGCCACCTCTCAGCCCATCCCTGCATCCTGTCAATGTCCCGCTGTAGCCTACAACAGCCCTCTATAGTGTCAACGATACCTCCAAACTTTGTGTTTTCTGCTAACTTGCTGAGCCATCCTTCAATCCCCTAATCCAAGTCATTAATAAAAGTTACAAACAGTAGAGGCCCAAAAACAGAGACCTGTGGAACACCACTCATCACTGACTTCCAGGCAGAATATTTTCCTTCTACTACCACTCACTATCTTCTGTTGGCCAGCCAATTCTATATCTAGACAGCTAAGTTCCCCTGTATCCCATTCCTCCTGACCTTCTGAATGAGCCTACCATGGGAACCCTTATCAAATGCCTTGCTGAAGTACATGTACACCACATCCACAGCTCGACCCTCATCAACCTTTCTAGTCACATCCTCAAAGAACTCGATATGGTTTGTGAGGCATGACTTACCCCTCACAAAGCCGTGTTGACTGCATTTCATCAAGCCATGCTCTTCCAATTGGTCATAAATCCTATCCCTCAGAATCCTTTCTAACACATTGCAGACGACAGACGTGAGACTTACTGGTCTGTAATTACTAAGGATTTCCCAATTTCCTTTCTTGAAGAGAGGTATTACATTTGCCTCTCTCCAGTCCTCAGGTACGACTCCAATGGAGAGCGAGGATGAAAAGATCTTCGCAAGTGGCGAAACAATTGCATTTCTCGTTTCCCAAAGCAGCCGAAGACAAATCTTGTCCGGGCCTGGCGACTTGTCAATCTTAATGTTTGACAAAGTTTTCAGCACATCAGCTTCCTCTCTCTCTATCCATTCCAGCATGCACACCTGCTATTCAAAGGTTTCATTGACTACAAAGTTCGTTTCTTTCGTAAAGACAGAAGCAAAAAACTCATTTATGGCTTCCACTACCTCCTCAGCCTCCACACGCAAGTTCTCTATGCTATCCCTGATCGGCCCTACTCTTTCTTTGACCATCCTCTTATTCCTCACATAAGTGTAAAATGTCTTTGTGTTCTCCCTATTCCGTTCTGCCAAGACTTTCTCGTGCCCCCTTCAGGCTCTCCTCAGACAGTTTTTGTGCTCCTTCCTCGCCTGCCTGTCATCCTCTCGAGCTGAGCTTGACCCTAGCTTCCTCCACCATATGAAAGCTACCTTCTTCCTTTTGACGAGAAGCTCCAAGTTTCCTTTAGCTTACTCCTTGCCTGTCTCAGAGGGACATATTTATTCATCACAAGCAACAACTGTTCCTTAAACAGTCTCCACATGTCTATACTGCCTTTACCATGGAACAATTGCTCCCAGTCCATGCTTCCTAACTCATGTCTAATCGCACCATAGTTTCCTCTTCCCCAATTAAATTAGATTAGATTAGATTTTAGATTAGATTACTTTCGGTGTGGAAACAGGGCCTTCGGCCCAACAAGTCCACACTGACCAGCCGAAGCGCACCCACCCATACCATTCCCCTACATTTACCCCTGCATCAAACACTACGGGTAATTTAGCGTGGCCTGCACATTTTTGGACTGTGGGAGCACCCGGAGGAAACCCACGCAAACTCCACATAGTCAGTCGCCTGAGGCGGGAATATCCTCCCATTTTGTCTAATCATCTCCTTCTCCATAGCTATGTAGAAGGTGAGGCAGTTCTGGTCACTATCACAAAAATGCTCTCCCACCACAAGCTCTGATACCTGCCCCGGCTCGTTACCGAGCACCAAGTCGAGATTGGTCTGTCCCCTCGTCGGCCTGTCAACGTACTGAGTTAGGAAACCCTCCTGAACACACCTGACGAAAACAGCTCCATTCAAATCGTCTGCTCGAAGGAGGTTCCAATCAATATTGGGAGAGATAAAGTCACCCATTACAACAACCCTACTACGTCTACACTTTTCCAAAATCTGCCGACCTATGCTTTCTTCAAACTCCCTGCTGCTATCAAGAAAAGATCAAAGGGTTGTACGACTCATGCGTATGAATAGAATACATCTCAGCTGGCTATTAAATTTTTAATCAGTTAGAATCGAGGTGCAGGTTATGGTTGATTAATATGCAAATAGCAGAATTTATTTCAATTCAATGTCTGAAAATAACTTCTGGCATTGTCGATGTGAAGACATTTCGGGTCGGACAATGTATTTTAGGTGTGAGGTCATGTTCACAGTCTGTCTGTGTCTGAAACTGCAGTCAAATGTTTTCTTTCCTAAAGGCGGAGTTTACAAAATACCACATTGAATGACTGTCTCCAAGTTGCAAGTTTTTTTTGAACAAAATAGAATGTATCTGCAAATATAAATGTGCAAATGTAAATTAACCCCACAGACTTGTACGTGCACGCGCGTGAGTGTGTATGTGAGGGAGAGGTGGAGTGTCTGCGTGGCGGGGAGAGAGAGAGTTTGTACGTGAGAGAGAGTGAGGGCGGGTGTGTTTGTGAGTGTGGGTGGGAGAGAGAGATTGTGAGTGTGCGTGCATGTGTGTGAGAGAGGCCAGTGTGTGTGTGCGAATGTGAGAGAGGGAGAATGTGCATGAGGGAGAACGTGTGTCAGTGTATGTAAGGGGGAGAGTGAGAGAGTGTGCAGTTCCAGGCTAAGATATAGACAGATACGGCCAATTCTGTTCCCCCCCACATACTAACTCCAACGATTTAGAGCTTCCCCTCTCTGCAGCCGCGGATCCATTTTTTATTCACTTTGTCGACCCATATTTTGATTCCACAGTCTCCACACTAGGTCCAGAGTTGTATCACCAATTCCTCATGTCTGCCTGAAGGTCGGAGGGAGCTCAAATCGTAACATCCAGCAAACCATCCCAAACATCTCCACCAACTTTTCAATAGCAGGGGTCAGTCAGAAGTCACTCAGCTACAAGTTAGATGACTGGCCCTTTACAACAACATTCGATGGGCTTCCTCGTATTACTGACAGAAAGACCAGTTGACACGGACAAAGACAGGTGTTCAGTGGAAAGGCACTGACCAAGTTTCAAAAACATGAGTCTAAGCTGCTGACTAACACCTCCCCCACCCCCCAACCCCGACACACACACAACATAGAGCACTACATGGACCAGCAAGTGACCAACAGCCCAACACTCACCATTTCATTGCTTCTGAGCTTCACAATGCCAGCACACAATACACAAGGGAGCAAAAAAAACAATGCCATGGAAAGATACAGAAGAAAATAATTAATTAACTGATAACATGTTATGAAAATATGAATACATACCATGGCGAGTGAGTAACTGGAGAAGTCAGATAATGGTGGGTCCAATCATAAGAATGAGAACGTTGAATAAAAACATTGCCAGATCAGTTAAATGTTCCATTAGCACAAGTTCGTAATCTGCCTCACAGAACCTGTCCAGACACCATAAACTGGGAGAAGGTATATACCAGAATGGAGAGCTCTGCAGACTATGCTTCTCAACTGCTCCATAAACTGGATTCTCTGCCCAGCAGGGAGAGCATTGAAATGTTTTGCCAGTATATTGTGACTATACTTGCACTAGAGAAATGCCTTGCATGGGAAGAGTTGCAATCCATGCTGTGAGTGACAGTCATGGGCTCCCATAAATATATGTCTCAATCTCTCCAATGCACCAGCAGAACCTTATAGATCATATGTGTTTGTATATGCACTTGTTGGTGGCAGTAGATATGAAAATCGTTGCTTGACAAATACCTCACATGGAAGAAATCAGTAGACATGAGAACAAGTAGCAGGAGTTTGGGTGACCAACACAGAGAGATTGAAGACCGTGTCATAGACAGAGGTGATTACATGCTCATGAACATTAAAGCAACGGCATTGCCAGTCCCAAAAGCAATATATATCAGTCCGCACAGGAACGTCGGGATTTTGGTGTGAGTTCAGATATGAGACATGGAGTATCGATTCAGATTTGATTCTGCAGGTTTGAAGTGGGGTGTGTCATCAACAGACTATTGCAATATTAAGATTGTATTTTATAGCTCAAGGTTGAAATAACAGATGGGATGAGCCAGTGAAATATATTCTGGATGGGTTAGTAGTTACACTTAAGAATGGTCATGTTAAGAATCAGCTCATGGCCAAATGGATCATCACGGTTGTGACTCGTCTGTTTCAGCCTCAGGTATTGGTCAGGGATGGGATGGGGTCAGAGGAAAGAACTGTGGTTTGTAACCAGGACAGAAGACAGAGACCTCCGTGCTTTCAATATTTAAATAGGAATAGCAGTGATACAATGAATTGTGGTTCATAGCTGAAACTAAGTATATCAACCCACAAGGTACATTAGCAGTGAACTAAATAGGGAGAGTAAGAATGAACAAGTTCACTGTTGTTGTTCGTAGTAGTTTGTAGACTGAATATCCGGAGGTAAGAATAAATAAAAAGAATGGTAATAAAATCACGCATGGTCAATGCAAGTAATAAATGGATAGTTACCAGCGACCCCAACAATAGTCAGGTCGGATAATAAAAATGTTGAATAATGTAAACTGCACATTGGATCCGCGATTGTTATGAGCACCAGAAATATGTAGAAAGAATCCAAATATAATCTGATAAACTCTGGTCAATTGTTGGAAATTTTCAGTCTATTGTTCTCAGATTCTACCCCATCGCTGGATCAATCTATTCTAATGTTCTCAGTTTCTGAACTGTCCTCGACCTCTCTTCGGTCTTACAGATGCCTGTTAGTGCTGATGGTGATGCTTCTCCTCATACTATGGGCTAACATTTTTAATGGTGACCATTTATCATTAAAAGATGGAAATACTGCACTGGGATAATTAGAATCCATGAAGACTGACACCAATCGCAGTCACCGAATGAATAATTTCACTTAACCTCTTCCTTACATCGTTTTACATAATAAAAGAAAATGCAACGTTTAATCGATCTGAATGGAATGGTTGAGATTTTCTGAGGGTTGGACCATAAATCTTACCACCTTTTTAATCTTTTATTCCTTGCAATTGTCAGAACACTGCAGGTTTGTATCTGTTCCGCCTTGTTTATAAAAGGAGAAAGAGATAAAATAACTGACTAACTGCACAAAATGTCTGGTGGGGAAAATTATGGAGGCCATAAAGCTCGGTAACAACATTTATTATTCACTGAGTTTGTGTAATGCTGCTCCTAGTTTTAAGTGCCTGTTGTCAAATCCTTTCATAACCTTGCGACATCATTCAGAGTATAGGAGACTGTTGCTCAGGAATAGGTCCCCGCGTTCCCTTATGCTTGTTCCAGAGGGACAACAGCAGACTATTCAGCCCACATTAGCGTAATGCCATTTCAAGTGGCAGATAGCTGGTATGTTGACACATTTTGCTAAGGAATCAATCAAAACGCAGGGAAGTGTTCCTGCAGATGTAAGAGGTGTTACTGAGAGGAAACATGGACTACATTGTGTTGTTTCTATTTCTGCAAGTGAGAAGGGAGCCAAGTCCATCAGATGCAGTTTAGTGCTGCTCATCATCCACGGGTTGCTGTATCATTTAATGTCTCAGGTCTGTTACAAAGGGACAAGAGGAGACCAGTCAGCCTCTCGAGTCTGTTTCAGAGGGACAGGAAGAGGCCAATCGGCCTCTCGAGTCTGTGACAGGGCAAAGAAGGAGGCCATTCAGACTGTCGAGCCTTTTACACACTCATCTTCCCAAATCGGTTGTACAAAAACACAAACGGCCAGCTTGTTTGCTCAATTCCTGAGAAAGAGAAAAAAGAGATAAATACATCATTTAGATCTTGGTGTTGAATTACAGAAGTAGGAGACACGTTTTCAGTCAGCATAAGCTGTAAGGAATGTGAAGAGGATTTTCAGTCCCTCAATTCCATTCCACGAGTGCAGCAGGAGAGCACACAGCTATTGGACCCGTTACTCAGGAGCAGAAGGAGGACGTCTGTTCTGCCAATCCTGGGACGCAAGTACACAGGCAGTCATTCAAATTCTCGAGACTGGGACACAAGAAATTCAGGAGGTTAGTTTGTTCCGAGTATCCTTTTATCCAGGAGCACGAGGAGGTGAATCCCTCCTCACCAGCATGAGATACTTGAAGAGAAGGAAAATGTACTTGTTACAAACAGAAATATATGAATAATATACTTGAATAGTCCAATGAATCCTCCCCCACCATTCAATTTGACCATGGCTGATTTGATTGTGACTCTATCATTCCATTTAACAGAGATTCCCCTCTCTGCAGCCTCTGCTCCATTTGTTGCAGATCCAGATGCTGTACCTACAGTCATAATTGTTACGACACGGGGTTAACCAACGTTAGTTAATGCAAGCAGGTGAAAAAGCTCACCCCACCTCGTAATCTGTTAAAGTATGAGGTGCAGAGAACTACTCCAAAATTCACTATGTACAGAAAAATAACAATTTTATTGATTAACTCCATTAGACAACAACTATTTACAACTGCAAACCTCCTTTGTCTTAAAGATTGAGCTACTCCCACTCTATACCAATTCACTAATCTGATATAGTCCGTACTAAATTCACTGCAAATCGATTTTTAAAACCAGCCAGTGGTATTGATCCTCCTCTGTGGATCTCCCTGGGTTGCATTCAGTCTTCTGGTTCACAGATTTTTTATATGAGAAACAAATGTACCTTTTAGATAGCGTGTGTTGGATAGCAGTCTTTCGACGGCAGAAAGTGTTATTTTCTGGCTAACTATCCATAGTGCCTGCTTTTTATACCCCAAAAAATCTATCGTCTCATTGGTTCATCGTTTTCAAAACAGTAAACTTCAAATTCGATTCGGTTGTATTATCTTGCCTCATAATTTAAACTGATTGGTTGAATTTGAACTGCTGTGAAAACAACGCAGTATCTTATATTACAGCTTAAATGTTACATCTTCTTATTGTCCAGTACACGTTGTCCCTGCAGTCAGCCACATGTCAGTTGTTTGCTAGCTTTTCAACTTTTACTCTCTATTAAAGGTACAGTACACATCTTCAAATTCGTAACACCATATATTATCCAAACTAGGTCACCAAATTCTCTAAACCTCCCAAATGTCCAAAGCAGTTTAAAACACAACTTCCAGGAAACAATCCTCTGCATTTCTAGTAACTTTTCCGTAACATATTTAAGTTAAATGCCACACAGGTCCATGTTAGAATCCTGTTCTGAATCAATTACAGTTGAAGGGATTCTTCATATTACTGAGCACATGATCAGCAGAGAGTGGCTAACACAGAAGTGCAGTGGGCAGACACAGAACAGGTTACAAAGATGAGTCTCAAAACTGCTGAAACTCCACTGTCAAACATGGAGGACAGGGCAGGATATCCGGAATTCAAAGAAAACAGAAGCTTTGCATTCCTTTAAAAGTAATTGTTCCTAAGCTTCTTAATGGTGGCAGCTGATGCTCTGGGATGAGCAAAATTAAAAGTCAGGGAAAGTTACAGGACAGTTATTCACATTCAAACTGGATAATTAAAACTGAATGTCTGTTTAATTTCCAACAGTGGGAGGTTTTGCAAAAGCAACAGAAGGAGAGTGATTGGGAGATGATGTCGTGGAAGGATGTGTTGCCGGGTTTCAGGAGGCAGAAATGAATATTTTTCGACAAAACATTGCAGATTTTCCACTGATGATGGACTAAAAGAACATGGGTGTGTGTTCAGGCAGAGTCATAACAACACGGATATATACAGCATTGAAACTGACCCTTCAATCAAACTCGTCCATGCTACGAGAGATCCTAAAATGATCAAGTCACATTTGCTGGAATTTAACCCTATAAAAACTCTCACAACTTATTTTATTCATGTACCCATTCAGATGCCATTTAAATGTTGTAATTGTACACGCCTTTGCAAGATCCTCTGGCAGCTCATTCCACACATGAAAAACCCACTGAGTGAAAAAGTTGCTCCTTCGGTCCTTTTAAATATTTTTACCCTCACCTTCAATTTGCGGTTTTGCGGTAAAAACTTGGCTATTCACCATGTCTATACCGCTCATGTTCCAGGGAAAATAGCCCCATTTCATTCAGCCTCACCCTGCAGCTCAAATCCTAGCAAAATCATTGTAAATGTTTTCTTACTCCCTTCAAGATTCGCAACACCTTTCCCATTGGAGGGGGACGAGAATGGTACGCAGGATTTGAAACGTGGCTGAATCAATGCCCTGTACAGCAGCAGCATGAGCTCCCAACCCCTATAGTCAAAGCATTAACCAATAAAAACAAACATACCAACTACCTTCTTCACTATCCTGTCTCTGTGTGTCTGCACTTTCAAGGTACTATGACACTACACTCCAATGTTTCTTTATTTGGCAACACAATACCTTAAAATTAAGCATAGAAGTCCTGCACAGATTTGCCTTTCTAAAATGCATCACCTCGCATTTATCTAGGTTAAATTCCACAACCTCCAAAACTAATCAAGATCCCATGATACTCTCAGCAAAATCCTCTTCGCTGTCCACTACATCATGAATTTTGGTGTCACCTGCAAACTTATGAACTTCTTCTCCTGTAGTCACATATAAATAATTTATATATATGGCAAAACTTGGTGGACCCAGCACCGATCCTTCTGGAACACCGCTGTTCACAGCCCTCCAATTCAAAAAGCAAGTTTCCACCATTACCATCTTCTCGCCAATTTTGAATCCAAATGGTTAATTCTCCTGTTATTTCACGTGAAATAACTTTATTAACCAGCCACCATGTGGAAAATTGTCAAACGCCTTACTGAAGTCCATATCGACAATGTACATTTCTCTGCCTCAATTCATCTTATTCGCTTCTTCAAAAAACCTCCATCAAGTTAGTGAGACACAATATCCCTTGCACGAAGCCATGTTGACTGTCCCAAATCAGTCGTTGCCTTTCAAAATGCATGCAAATCCTATGTCTCATAATCCCCTTCAACAAATTAACTATCACTGATATCAGGCTCACCGGGGTTTCCTTAACATGCTTCTTACATCAATTTTGTACTGCACTACATTAAACAATCCCCACTCTTCTGCCACTTTAAATGTGGCTGTCGGTGATACAAATATCTCAGCAAAGGGCACAGCAATCATTTCCCCAGCTCTCCTCAAATTTCTAGAGTACATCTAATAAACTCCTGGACATATACCCGATTGTATATCCTTCGTACAAACAGTTAGTTTTCACGACGTCACTATTTATTTCCCAAGTTCTCTGGCTTCCATATACTTCTGCACAATAAGTACTGATGCAAAGTACTCTTTCCGTATCTCCCCAACATTGTGCGGTTCTGCTTATCAGCAGTCTTGCTGATATTTAAGTGGTCATATTCTCTGCCTCGTTACCCTTTGTCCTTCATGTATTTGTCGAATTCCTTTGGATTATCCTTAACTCTACTTGTCAAAGCTATCTTATGTCACCATTTTGCCCTCCTATTATCCATCTTAAGTGTACACCGAGTGCATCTACGCTCTTCTAACGATTCACTTTAAGTCGGGAATTTTGAGGCTAATGATGAAAGTTGGTGTTGTCGAAAAAAAACATCGGGTTCACTTACGTCCTTGAAGGAGACAGCATTACACTCTTACCCGGTCTGGGTTGCATGTGACTCCAGACCAAGAGCAAAGCGGGTGGATTTTACCTGATACATGGGCAATTAGGGATGGATAATAAATTCTTGCCGAGGCAGCGACACCCTCATCTCGTGAATGAATAAAGGAAAAAAAATTGATTTCTTCCGCTCATACCTGACATCTGCTTCCGTCTTTTCCGTGTCCAGAACCTCAATTTCTCTACTCATCCAACATTCCTCACACCTATCAGCCTTACCCTTCACCCCAAGAGAAACATACTGTCTCTGGGGTCTTGACGTCTCGTTTCCACTTATTAGCAGGCCACTTGTCTGCGAATATCCGTCCCAATCAACTTTGGTTAATATCACAAAAATTGGCTTTTCACCCTTTCATGACTTTAAATTTTCAGCGTGGTTCATTCTTCTCCATCGGTATTTTAAAACTAATACAATTATGATTACTTCCCCAATGTGCTCCCCCACAGACACCTCAATCACCCCATACCCATTGCCTCATTTCCCAAGAGTAGTTCAAGCTTAGCCCCTTCTCTGTGATGGAGACTATCGGACAAGCAACTGCAGCTTTGTAACTGGAAATGGTGTCAGCAGAGTCTTCGAATCTTTGGGCTTAATCAAGCATTAATTTGTCCACGTGTCATTTTCATTGAGTGTGACAGAGGGATCGGCTTCACGGGGTTGAACTCCATTCCTGGTGCTATCTTATCGAACTCACCTCTTCAAATACATTCCGCAACCCACTGTGTCCCTCTCATTCAATGCCAGCCTGATATCCATTCCCTAAAAGCCCAGCCCCCCGCTATGTGGAGATGACCCTGACACAAGGCGCAGAAGACCGGGAAAATTCATATGGAAATTCTGAAAAATCTACGTCTCAGCCACTGAGTTAGGAGCAATGTTCAGTGAAGGGCAATTCTCACTTTCAACGCACTGTCAGTTCCGTTTCCCCGGCACAACGTACAAGCCGTGGCCCTGATGCCATCTCCGTTTTGTGTCGAGCTGGTGCAAATGGAATCTCCACGGTCTCGGTGGACAGGAGGGTGTGCTCACAACACATGGTCTCTACTACCTCCAAAGAGGGTAAACGGAGGCATCCTCCTACACCTCCTCCTGTAAACAGCTCCAAAAACTGAAACTAATCTGTCAATTTTGTGGCTGTTCCCAATTGTATTGACTTGTTCAGTAATCTGTGCTCAAATACACCCTACATCCTCTGCTCCTCCATCACCTTTATAACGGTACAGCCTGTTTTATATTTTCTTTTAATCGTCTTCCGAACAAACTCCATCATCTCATAGTGCTCTGCATTAATCCCCATCTGCCATATACCTGAACACTACACCAACACGTGCTAGAGTTCCACATCGTCCTCCACATACTTTACAACTCCTCCAGGTTTGGTATCTGCAAACATTAAAATTGTACGACATTCACACTTAACACAGAAATACAGACACATTCACTGGTGTGAGAATGTGCAATACTGATACATTCCCTACGCACAGACTTGAATAATGACAGACATCACACAGAGCGAGTTGAAATATTGACAAAATCACCATGGAGCAAGAGAAATACTTACAGATACTCCATGACTGTTTTGTTGTCAGTTCATTAATGAGTGTCTCTATTTCTTTGTATTCGTGAGTGTGTCCCTCTTTTTATCTGAGTGGGTTAGGTCTGCCAGTCTCTGTGGTCATTAACATGATGTAATACCCCATGATGCAAGTTCAAAGGAAGGGTCACTTGACCAGAAACCTTAACTTTCATTCCTGTTCACAGATGCTGGTACACCTGCTGAGCTTTTGTTGTTGTCAGTCTCTGTTGGGCACTACATGCCATTTTGCAGGTGGGAGTGGAGGGTGAAAACCATCAGGGATTCGGCCAGGAAGGGAGAGAGGGCGGGCAGCGGCTCCAATCATCATCCAAATTAACAGCAAAATCAATACATACAAACACACACACACACACACACACACGCACGTGCATACACATATACTCCCAGACACACTCACTCCCAGACAGACACATGCAGACACCCACAGACACGCAAGCACAGAGACTTACATAAAGAAACACCCACAGACACAGGCAGACACCTTATTAACCACAACATTCACATACAGACACACAAACAGACACAATCAGAGACAGGCGTACATACAGCCCCACAGAGACATTCAGAGACACATATATAGAGACACACACACATACACACACAATGAAGCAGAGAGATACACAGATACACACAGAAAGACCCGCGCAAACGCACGGGGACATGTGCACGCACACCAACACCCGCACACAGAGCAACAAACACACACACAGACACCCACACACCACACAGAAACAGAGATTTCACTTTTTTCCTAATTTCACCTCTCCACCTCACCCCTTATCCAACACTCAAACTCGGCACCGCCCTCTTGATTTTCCTACCTGTCCTTCTTCATTCCCATCTCTCTGCTGTACCTTCCTCTCTGACTTATCACCTTCACCCCCACCGTCATCTAAGTATTGCATTCCTACCTACCTTCCCCCTACACATTCACTCAAAGCAAAAAACACAAACGCACACAGGCTAACACACATACAGACACCACACAGAGACAGGCACACAGACATACAGCGGCACACGCACACACATACACACACAAACAGAGACAGACACATACGCAAACACACACACACACACACAGACACGCACACACACACACACACACACAGACACACATACACTTGGTTGGCTTGGTGAGGCTTATCGTTGTACTGACGATCGCAGAGTTGAGCATACTCATGTAGAGATTGGTCTGTGCTCTCTCTGCAATGAGGAAATCATTTGTCTTTGGGCCATAATCCTGACACACAGTGTCAAGATACGCGTTAACGAGTTTTTCTCATGCAATCATATCCAAGCAGCACTGAGTGAACTATTTTGAAAGAAGTTGAGGTAAATTTAATGCATTTCTGTAACTTGCAATGTTTAGTTACTTACACTTGCAAATGGTCTTACATGCGAGAAAGGATTGAAAATTCCTAAAACAGACCGGCAAACTGTTGCATTGTACCACTTCAAACAAAACAGGGACAGTCAGAGCGAGAGGGAGGGAGAGGGTGGGAGCGAGGCTTTGACCCGCATTTCAATGATTCACCCCAAAACAAAAGAGTTCCGATTTCACAGAGATGCAGAGACAGAGATACAAACATACATACACAAACAAACGCAGGAACAGACATGAGACATATATACGCACAGAATGGCACTGAGAGACATATACAGAGAGACAGTAATAGACACACACGGACGGAAATATGCACAAGCATAATAGGACATATAAATACACATGGAGTCTAGCATTATGCAGGGTGTTTGGCCCATCCTCATTCCTTATCCAATCCTCAAACACGACACCGCCCTCTTGACCTTTCCTTGACAGAATGTCTCATATTGTCCATGCTGACCATAATACCGAACTAAACAAGTCTGACCTGTCTGCGCTTGGTCCACAGTTTTCAAAACCTTCTCTTAGTCTTGTACTTAATCAAATGTAGTTTAAACGTTGTAACCTTACCCACACTCAACATTTCCTCAGGAGGTTCATTCCATACACGATACAGAAGGTTTATAAAAGTTTGGATCTCGTGATTCTTGATCAGGTGAACCAGAAAACTCTTTTGGAAGCGAGGGAACTGATTACTGGGTCCCTTTCTGAGATGACTTTGTCATCAATAGCCACAGGTGAAATGCAGGAAGACATGGGGTTGGCTCCCATGGTGCCTCTATTAAACAAACAGTGAAGGAAAACCAGAGAAAAATATTCCAGTGAGCCTGATAGCTGGGTGGGCAAGTTCTTGGAGGGAATCCTGAATCACAGGATTTACATACATTTGGAAAGACAACGAGTGATATGGGATAATCAACATGGCGTTGTGGAATGGAAATTATTTAACTAACGTGTTTGATTTTTTTGAAGAATCAGCAACAATGATTGATCAGAGCAGTGAATGTGACTTCAGTAACGTGTTCTGAAAGATTCCTTATCATAAGCTGCTTAGCTAAGATTCATTTCATGGGATACAGGGAGAACTAACCATTTGGATACATAATTCGGTGGAAGGTATAAGACAGATGGTGATTGAGGAGGGTTGCTCTTCAGCGTGGAGGCCTGTGACCAGCGGTGTGCCAGAATGGTCTGGGCCGGAGCTATGGCTGTTTGTCATTTATATAAATGATTTGGATGTGACCATAGGAGGTATGCTTAGTAAGGTGACAGATGAAACCAAAATTTAAGGTGCCATGGACAGAGAAAAAGATTACCTAAGGATACAACAGGATCTTAGTCAGATGGGCCAATCAGCTGAGGAGTGGCAGATAGTGATTAATGTAGGTAAATGTTAGGCGCTGCATTTTGGAAAGGAAAGTCAGGCAGAACTTATATACGATATGTTAAGTCCCTCAGTCATGTGGTTGAACAAAGAGACCTAAGATTGCAGATTCATGGTCCCTTTAAAGTGGAGTGGCAGATATATAGGATAGTGCAACAGGTTTTGGATGTAGGTTGGCTCACCATCTGTGAGCCTCCGGATGAAACACTGGTGACATGACCTGCTTTCTATTTACGTGTTTAGGTTCCCTTTGGTTGGTGATGCCATTTCATGTTTAGACGCCATTTCGTGTCTTTTTCTCGGGGGTGGTAAATAGGATCCAAGTCAATCTGTTTGCTGATAGAGGACCGATTGGAATGCTCTGCTTCCAGGAATTCTCGTGCGTGTCTCTGTTTGGTTTGTCCGAGGATGGATGTTTATTAGCTGCCGTTTTAATGTGTTGGTACGTTTTTGGGCTACCATGATTTCAAGAGGGCTGAGTAGTCTGGCAAACATTTCCGAGATGCCTTTCAATGCAGGGGAGAGTGGCTGAGGATTCTGTTCGTGTTTTGTCTGCTTGTTGGGGTTTGTTACGGAGAAATCATCAGACTGTATTCATTGGGTTAACAGTGTGTTGCTGGTAAAGCACAGCAGGTCAGGTAGCATCGGAGGAGCAGGAAAATCAATGTCCTGATTTTGTGAACTTGTGACCTCTGAACTTGTGACCTCCACTATCTGCAGACCTCACTGCCCCTGTGCTCACTGCGTGCCCATTCTTTTTGAATATATTGTATAGGTGATTTTTTTTTCTGTTCTGCATAGTTCCTCTATGCTGCACTGTGTGGTGGCTCATTGAAATAATGATCTAATGCAGCATCGTTTGCGGATGTTTGGACGATTGCTTCTGTCGTTCCATATTTGTTCAGGATGCGTTGTTTCCCTGCAGATACTCCTGTGGACTGCACAGACCTTTTCGCATCATGGTAGCCCACAAACCCACCAACACCCTGAAAGCGCAGCTAATGAACATTAAAAACACTATAGAGTCAACAAGCAAAACTAATGTCATTTAAAAATAACTTGCAAGAACTGGTGCAATCATTACATTGGCAAGCAGGCAGAAAATTAGCAACCAGGACATACGAAAATCAACTAGCTGCAAAAAGACATGATCCACTCTCATTCGTATCCTTATATTTTTTATGACGAAGGACACCACTTTGACTGGGATAACACATCCATCCCAGGACAAGCCAAAGAAAGATAAACACGAGAATTCCTAGAAGCCTGAGATGACAACAGGAAAACTATCAACAAACTCATTGACTTGGATGCCATTTACCACCCCCTGAGAAAAAGAACCAGAGATAGCGTCACCACTGGACATTTCGTCACCGCAGGAAATGACATCACCAACCCAAGGACACCTGAACGCATAACTGGAAAGCGGCCATGCCATCAAAGCTTCTTCCGGAGGCTCAATGATGATGTTGCTTAGTATGGTGACGAAACGTCTGAAAACGCATCTTCCAGCTCAGTGAGCAAATACACATCCAGAAACTCAACCTGAGCTACGAATATTCTCGAATCTCCCTAAGCGAAGAAAGTGTTTGATATTCTTGTCTTCATTGGTCAGCGCATTGAATATAGAATATTGCTGCTGCGCAGGACATTATTTCGGCCACTTTTGAATACTTTGTGCAATTCACATCTCGCTCATTTAGGGAAGATGTTGTGAAACTTGAAATGCTTCAGAAGAGATTTGCAAAGATGTTGCCAGGATTGGAGGGATTACGCTTTATGGATAGTTTGATGAGGCTGGGGTTACTTTACATGT
The DNA here is from genome assembly GCF_004010195.1 of Chiloscyllium plagiosum. Taxonomy (NCBI): domain Eukaryota; kingdom Metazoa; phylum Chordata; class Chondrichthyes; order Orectolobiformes; family Hemiscylliidae; genus Chiloscyllium; species Chiloscyllium plagiosum. Next base: position 61,959,216 of record NC_057717.1, on the reverse strand, counting down.
AGCATCAGTGGTCGAGAATTGACTTGAGAGGCTTATAAAGTCATGAGTGTGATGGATAAAGTGAATAGCGAAGGTATTTTTCCACAAGTTGGCGCATTCCTAGGACATAGATTTAAGGTGAGAGAATAAAGACTTAGAAATGATCTAAGGGGCAATCTATTCACCAAGAGAATAGTGCGCATTTAAAAAGCTGCTATAGGAATTTCTGAAGGCTGGTATTTTTCTGATATTTAAAAGGCAATTCGACGGGCAAAAGAATAGGAAGGGTTTAGAAGGATATCGGCCAAATGCTGGCAAATGGAACAACATTCATTCAGGATGTCTGGTCGGCGGGGCGAGTTGGCTAAAAGGGTCAGATTCCATGCTGTACATCTCTATGAATCTATGTCTACTGTAAAGCTTTCTCCTCTACTTTTAAAACGATCATCCCAGTTTGAAAATTCCCAATCTGAGGAAATTTCACCTGCCATTCTACGTTTTCTATACTCCCCATTACTTTGTACACGTCTATAAGGTAACTTCTCCACTTCCTACGCTCCAGGAGAAAAGGTTCAGTCCTTCGAGCCTGTCGTTATAACTCAAATACTCCATTCCCGGCAAAATCCTGATAAATCTCTTCTGTGCCCACCCCAGCATAATAATACCCTGCGAACACACCTGCACATTGTACTCCAAGAAAGAACTCACGAATGTCCTGTACAAATTAACATAACATCAAAACACCTGTACTCAGAGGTCTATGCAATGAAGACAACAAACCAAACCCTTCTTAACCAAGGAATCTACAACTGAAGCAAACTTCAAACATTTATACCTGAAACTCGAGGCCCCTCTGCTCCACAACTCAATCAATGTCCCGATATATAACAGTTTCTGTTCTCTCCTTGTTTGTTTTACCAAAGTGCAATATCTTGCATTAATCGAAATGAAACTCCATCTGCCATTATTCAGCCCAGTGATTAATAGTACTGGAGAAATAAGGCTGGAAATTAATCAGCTGCGTCATATCATTTACTGGTCTCAGGAAGAGGGCAGTCACAGGAGGGAACTAGTGATCGATGTTTTGGAGCCAGAGAGTATGCTCTTTCTTGTGTCTATGATGTTCAGCAAGAAATAACTATTTGAGATCCTTCATAGTGTGGAGTGTGTCTGCAGGACTTCTTTCCCTAGTATTGAATACAACAAATAACAACTAATTAAGCTCGAAATTGTAGCCAAGCAAATAAAGTCGTTAGTAGTTTATCTCAGTGTAGAACACATGCACATAGCATCCCATAGTTGAGGTGAGTCCCTTTCCTCTGTTTAACAATGTAATTCAATAAACAGTGTATTTCAGTAAAGTGAAGCAGTTTTTTATTAATTCAGACCGAGCTGAAAGCTGACATTAAAAATGTGCCCCAAACATCTGGACATGGTTTCAGTCTTGTGGAGTGGGTAACATCACCGTCACTGAGTTAGAGTTCTGGATTCTATTGCTATTCCTGAAAATGTGTGCTATTGACCTCACTCTGGACAAGAAGGTCTGAAATCAACTCCTCCCTGTCCTGAAGGTCGACCACAGTATGACAGATCAGGCTGATGAACAAACACACAGGACACTAATGTCGCAGCTTTTGAATGTATTGTCAAGTGCTCGTAGTGTCCCGACCTCTGAGCCAAAAGTCCTAGATTCAGTCCCATAGTGGTGTTTTATATTGTGGCTGAACACGTTGATTAAAATTATTCCATATTGGTGATTTCATGGAGAAGGAAAATGTATCAGTATTGAATTTAAGAATCCATGCCCGGCATGAATGAAAACACAGCCATTCCTGTTGATTGCAGTCAGGTTTGCACCTTCTGGAGGTTTATAAATTCATAAAAACGATGGATAGGTCTTTTTCAAAAAGTAGGGGAGTCCAAAACTAGAACGCATAGATTTATGATGAGAGGGACAAGATTTAAAAGGGACCTCTCGGAAATCGTTTAGACAGATTTTGGTGCGTTTATGGAATAAAATGCCGGAGGAAGTGATGGAGGTTGGTCCAATGACAACAATTAAAAAGCATGTGATGGCTAAATAAACAGGAAGTGTTTAGAAGGATATTTTGGGATAATTATTGGAAACTTAAATAATATTAACTTATCACGATTGAGTTGGACCAATGGTCCTGTTTACGTGCAGTAGAAATCTATGATTAATTGATCAAATTGATGAAGGTCTCTTTGTAATCTTTTATAAATTTCTCCACTGTCCAAATATTACAAATTTTGGTGTCATCCATAAACTTGCTAACTCTGCCTTCTATAATTCTTATCTAAATAAATGGAAGAAATGATAACCAAAAGTGGACCCAGCACTAATCCCTGTGCAACGCCCTGGTCACCGGCCTCTAGGCCAAAAGTCAAACCTCCTCGACCACGCTCTGTCTCCTGCCACTAAGCACAAACACACATTATACTCTTGGTTTCTTCACTATCACCTCATTGTGCCATCATTCCAGAATTTAGTCTGGTGAATCTCCTTTGCACTGTCTTGGTGACAAAGAGATCATTGTTTATAAAGCAGATCAAATGTATATATAATATCCTAAATAATCTATCAACAGAACACTACCACTGAGAAAGAGATATTTACTATGGTACATCATTCATTTCGCATGAAGGACCACATATTATTTGCAGGCTTAATTACTTGGTGCTCTGAATGAATTCGCCCTCGCTGAATGAACGTAGCTGCTGACATCACAAACTGGAGAAAACATTCACAGAACCACCACTGACAAGAGCAAGTCAATTCGCCCCACACACGTTGCACCCATTCACTGTTGAAATGCCTTCCTCTCTTCAGTTTCTTTTCCTGGCTGAGAAAGCCGTTGCATCCCTGCACAGTCCCAAACATCCCTGCACATCCCTGCACTCTCTCCAAAGTAGCAGTTGACAATGTATCATTGCGTTTCTCTTTATCTCAGCAACTGTAACAGCAGCACCAGTATTGCCGAATGGATCTCCACGCATAGGGGAGAGTTAGAGGGAACACAATTCAAGTTAAACAGGGACGTAACCAAATGGATGAGACATTCAGGAACTTGGGGAAAGCTGAAATGTTACAATAACCTCCCAATCTAATTTCCTTCAGTTTATCTTCAGCTTTTCCTATCCCTCTGTCTCTCTCTCTCACCGTCTCTCTCTCTCTTATCAACTCAGCACCATTCAACTCAAACCTCCCCCTCACCCTTCCAATGCTACCTTATAAAATTCATATTAGTTCCTAGTTGCTTTCTGTTTTGATATGGTGTCACTGGACTCGAAGGCTTATCTGTGTTTCTCCTGACAGACTTTGGCATACTTTTCTGTACCAAATGTTATCAATGAAATAAGAAGAAAAATTCTGATGGTTTATGTTTCTCATAAACCATGCGTTTGCAGGTTAGATTTCATTCCCATTTTTGTCATGCAAATTTAAGTTCTGTCATCGGCTGTGGTAATATATTACATAATGAGTCATAACTTGTGCCTCTGATTTACACGTCCAGTAAAATTATTACTCTGATATGGAGAGAAGAGCAAATTTGTGTTAAAAATATTTTTAACTAGAAAAATGGGCAAAAGAGAACTGGAGCAGTAAAATCTGAAGGTAATAAAGGGGCAGAATCAGCAACAGCAGTGAAAAAAATCTTGACACTGGGGATATTATTAAGGTGGATGTAGCAGGTTTGATGTCAGAGAGAACACTGAGACATAAATCAGGCCAGGGTAAAAAAGGAGACCCAAAGTTCTGAACACTCTTTTTCCTTCTTCGATGTTTATGAGTGAGGAGTCTGGAGTTCGTGGAAATGAAGTGTAGTTTGTGACTGAAAATGCAGAGAACAGTTTATGGATTTGCTAAAAATAAATAACAGAAATAGCAATAACCTTCACCATCGTTTATAGTATTTTCAGAGTTAAGCTTACCAGGAACACCAATAATAGCAAGGACGGGATAGTAACCCGCCTGAATAATCATCAGTACGGCTCGTATCTGTAACTGTAACCATGGCCAATCCAGAGAAAGATAGTAGAGACCCAAGGATAAACTCCTGTCCTTTGTTTGAACATTCCAGTATATTACTCTCAGATTCTGATCCATTGTTGCAATATTCCACTGTAATAATCTCAGATTCTGGTCTATTGTGGGAACATTCCAGTCAAATGTTCTCAAATTCTGATGCATCGTTAAAATATGTCAGTCTATTGTTCGAAGACTCGCTTCCACTCACTCTGTCTGTAGCTGCTGAGCACAGTCCAAACGAGGATGACGCTGCCGTGATATTATGTGATAACAAGTAGATGGGAGCCCTTAATTAATAGAAGAATTACTCTTCCACTGATATAGTTCGGGTCCATGGAGACAGTCATCAAACACAGTCACTGAACACGAAAAGGTCCAGTTAACCCTTTCTGCTACAATACTTACATCTCACAATAATACTTGTCAAGGTGGAATGTTGATATCGCTGACTTTTGGGCTTTTGGCACATCTCCAATCGGTAATTAGAGAGGAGGGAGAGAGATGATGCTTTCTCTTCATTCGCTGGTGATTCTACTTGATTTCAGCAGGGTAGGAAGTGCTGGGTTCCTGAGGCCGTCTGCATCTGATTATCAGGCGTGCTACATCCTTTTGTTTTACTAATTTAGATTAGATTACTTTACAGTTTGGAAACAGGCCCTTCAGCCCAACAAGTCCACACCGACCCGCAACAAGTCCACACCGACCCGCCGAAGCGCAAACCACCCATACCCCTACATTTACCCCTTCCCTAATACTACGGACAATTTCGCATGGCCAATTCACCTGACCTGCACATTTTTGGACTGTGGGAGGAAACCGGAGCACCCGGAGGAAACCCACGCAGACACGGGGAGAATGTGCAAACTCCACACAGTCAGTCGCCTGAGGCGGGAATTGACCCCGGTCTCTGGCGCTGCGCGGCAGCAGTGCTAACCACTGTGCCAAAATTTATCTTACCATCAAAATTTATCTTACCATCACTTAACAGCTTGAGTGGGCATAGACTTTTTTGAGAAGCGACTGCAGTGGTGTATGTGGTGTGGATACCGTCTGCTCCTTATGGTCATTGCGGCTGTATCCTGGTCCTGTGGGGTGATGATCTTTTTCGGTGGAGTGATGGTCACTCTCTCACAGATAAAGAATTCATAGTTTCAACTTCTGACAGTTTTTGCTGGTGTCTCAACAGGATTGAAAGGCAGTAAATCTCTCTTGGCTGCTACACTCTGTCTCTGAGACTTCCCTCAGAATTGTCTTTTGATATTCTCCCCTCATGGGTTGGAAAATTGTACGTGAGACAATATGTCTTCTGAATTTGATTTTTGACAATTGTGAGTTCAGGCGATGTTGCCATATTGGAGCACTTACTGTATAGTAATCAAATACCTATTATTCGGTTAAGTATTTCAATGGAATTAAGTTAATCCAAGTTCCTCTTGCTGTTATTGTATTTTTTTTACAGAGTATGAATAAGTTGCATTTTGTGCCATGTCGAATATTTTGACCAAGAGAATTGTATTTGAAACACAGCTCCTCACCTTTAAAATAAGAAAACGTTCGTGTCGAGACTACCTTCTCCATGCATTTGAAGGTGGGGGGGTGGGGGGTCTACCTGGCCCATAACAACAGGGACAGATAATTTTAATTGGGTAATTACTTAAAAGACAACGTATTGCAGAAATACCGGGTTTGACAGTGGAATAGGCCGAGTTGAAGGAATGATAGTTATATCAAGAGTTATATAGGATTCTCAGGACACGGCATAGATCCAGCTCGAACACTTATGAGCCGAGATGAGCTATCTGCTCACGATGGAGCACTGTGTCGACCAGGCTTAAGACAATCCAGCAATCTGTCCAGATGAAAAAGCTGTGCAGTGCTCACAGTCTCCTACTTCTCTGTCCAACATGAAGAGCAGTGCAGATCATACCAGTGCACTTATTTACAAACCCGGAGGAAACGGTCTGTCCAGCATGGGGAGCTGTGCAGGCCACACCTTTGCCTTGCTCTATAAACGCGGTCAAGGGATCTGTTCAGTATGGAAGCTGAGAAGTGAACAGAGATTAATTTTTCTGCAGCAGTTGGAGTGGTCAGAGCGAAAACCGGGGCTGTCGGGAAGGTAAATGAACTGCTACATTCGGGCAACGGTTGTACTTGAGACATTACACGTGTAGTGTCTCCCACCCGTCCTCCGCCTCTAATCAAAAAGACTGTGGTGTACTGATAAGGTAACTTTTTTTTAAAAATTCTTTTTTTATCACGTGATTGGTTCAACTTTTACTTTTTTCTTTTCTCATTTATCAATTAGTTGGTTATTTGAAGAACACCATGGCAGTGAAGTATTAGCAATTAATTCAATCATAAAATTATATAAGTAAAGTAATTAATTAAATAAAGCTGACTGGCCAGGTGACTTGCTGTACTTGTTTGATGCGGGAGCTGACTGGTCGCCTTATCAACTGCAGTGACCACATCTGCATTAAGTTTTGGTTGCTGGATGTACACAGGCTCAGAGATGATTATCTGGAATCTGCGCTGCAGACATTGTGACACATCCGGGAGGGGTATTGAGTTACCTGGACGATTTGCTTCAGGAGGCACTCACACCTGGTAGACTAAATAATTCAAACTAAGTTCGTGATCAGGGACAACAGGGTGTCATTACAAGTGAAGCATGCTGGGGGATCTTGAGATTAGGTATGGAAGAGTCTCAGCTTTTGATCTTATCCTCCAGGTATGAAATGCATTCGTCCCGTGTGGATGAGGAAAAGGGCTGTGGGCGCGATGAGCCAGGTGACCATGGCACTATGTTGTATAAGGCATTCAAGAGTGGGGAATAAAAAGGCAAGTGCTATTTATAAGGGATTCTATAATTGGTGAGGATACATGGTATCATTTGAAAGCATATCGGGAGTCCCACATGGTGTCAGGGTGCAGGACATCTCCGTCCGGCTTGAGAGGGTACTGGAGCGGGAAAGAGAGAATCCAGTTGCAGTGGTCCACGTTGTGACGATAAACAGCTGCAAGGCCAGGATAGCGGACTGGGGATTATTGAGCACAAGGAAAGAAAGGAACACGTCCTGGAGGGTTACAATGTATGGATTACAGCCGAGAAACATGTAAATTGGTATACGGATAAGAAAATTAAGGAAGTAATACGTGGCTAAGGGAGTGCGATGGGAAATAGAGGTATTATTTCATGTGGCATTGGCAGCAGTTTTGGAACCGGGGGAATCTGTACAGAAGGGACAGTCTCCATTGAAACAATATGGAACTAGGGTTCTAGCGAAAAAGATACAAAGGGTGGTCACTGGAACTTTAAACTAGTGAGTCGGGGGAAAGGAAAGGGAAAACGACGGAAAGTATGGTGATAAATAATAAGGTAAGCAGCAGGTCAGCGTATGTGAAGGCACTTTATGATAATGCTCGCTGCATTTGTAACTTGGTCAATGAGTTAACAGCAGAAATCACCGTAAGGGAAGATTATTTAGTAGCCATTATGGAGAGTGGTTACAGGATTTCATGACTGTGTGTAAGATATCCAGTGGGAATCAGAGTATTCGGAAGGATAGACAGGAAAGTAAGGAAGTTGGTGTAGCTCTGATATGCAAGGATGACATTAGGACAGAGCTGAGAGATGATCTAAGTTCTGTCAAAAACAAGGTTTAATTCATTTGGGTGGAAACTAGAAATTCTAAGACAAATGTCACTAATAGGCGTCGTCTATCGGCCACCAAATCATAACATTAAGGCGGGCAATAAACAAAGAAAAAACTAATGCGTGTAAAAATGTGGCACAATTTTCATGGGGTATTTCAATCTACATGTCGATTAGTTGAATCATTTCGATCAGGGTAGCCTTTAGGAGGAGAGTGTTTCGTGCATTCGCCATAGTTTTCTTGAACAGTGAACTGGAACCGATGAGGGAGCAACCTATCCTCGATCAGTTATTGTGGAATGAGGCAGAAATAATGAACGAACTCATAGTTAGGGATCCTCTTGGAACTAGTGATGACAGTATGGTCGAATGTAGAATACAGACGCAGAGTGGGAAGATAAAATTCAGTACCAGGGTCCTGTGCTTAAACAAGGCAGACTACATTAGGATGGGTGAGGAATTGGCTAAAGTACACAGAAAACAAAGACTTCATGATAGGACTTTTGATCATCAGTGGCGGACTTTCAAAGCAATTTTCCAAAGTGCTTTGCAAAAGAATATCATAGTACAAAGCAAAGACTGTGAGATAAGTGGTAAAATGCAATGGGTGTCTAAGGAGATAACGGAGGCTATCAATTTGAAAGAGAAGGCATACAAGGTGGCAAAGAACAGCAAGAAACTAAACGATCAGGAAACCTTTCAACATAAAGCCACTAAAACAGGTAAAACGAAATTGAAATAAGAAAAGCATACAATATAAATACAGAGAGAAAATGTTTCTATAATTATATAAAACGACAAAAAAGTTGCTGAACGTTGGTCCGTGAGAGGTTCAGATGGAGCATTTAATTATGCAATGCGATGAAATGGTCAAGACGTTGAACAATCCTTTTGTATCCGTCTTCACAGTGGAGGACACTAATAACACGCCAGTAATTGACAAAGAGACGAAGGCTAGTGCGGACCTGGAAACAATCATTATTACAGAAGAGCTTGTGATGTGCAAACTAATGGAACTAAAGATAGACAAGATGGCCCAAATGGAATGGAATTCAGGTTACTATAAGTGATGGCGGGAGAAATAGAAACTGCACTGGCGGTAATTTTCCGTAATTCGCCAGGCTCTGGGTCAATCTCAGCAGATTGCAAAACAGCTAATGTGTCGTCCCTATTTCAAAAGTGAGGTATACAAAAGAGATTTTCATTGTACCGTTTGGCAGACGCAGCATGGGTTTATGAAGTTCCGGTAATACTCAATAATTCTTTTGAATTCTATGAAGACATTACAAGCAGGATGGACAACGGCGACCCATTGAATCTCAAGTACCTAGATTTCCAAAAGGCCTTCGAATTGGTGGCGAAGAAGAGGCTGCTGCAAATGATGAATATGCATGGTGTTATGGGCAAAGAATTAGTACGGACAGAGGATGGGTTAACTAACAGGAAGCAAAGAGTTGGGGTAAAAACTGCGGTTCTGGTTGGGGGGCAGTAGCGAGTGGTGTGTCTCAGCGATCAGCGCAGGGAAAGCATTTATTCACAATTTTTTAAAGTGATTTCGAGTTGGGGATATAATTGTAGCTGAGTCCACGAATTGATCAGCCATAATCTCATTGATTGGTGGAGCAGGGTCGAAGTGCTGGATGGCTTTTACCTGCAACTATTTCTTATGTTCTTAAGAACACCAACGCATTTATCTGTAAAACAGGAGTAGTTATCCTCCCAGAATGTAAAGCTGCATCCATCCACAGTACCTTGCTCGTAAGGCTGTGTTAAATCAATATCCGGGAGAAAGTGTGGACTGCAGATGCTGGAGACCGGAGCTGAAAAGTGTGATGCTGGAAAAGCGCAGCATGCCAGGCAGCATCCGACGAGCAGCAGAATCGATGTATCGGGCAGAAGCCCTTCCTCAGGAATAAGGTTGGTGTACCAAGCAGGCTGAGATAAAAGATGGAGGTGGACTTTGGGGTAGGGGCGCTGGGAATACGATAGGTGGAAGGAGGTGAGGGTGAGGCTGATAGGCCAGAGAGGGGTTGGGGGCGGAGAGGTCGGAAAGAAGACTCCAGGTCAAGCGGGCGGTGGTGAATCCAGGGTTGGGACTGAGATAAGGTCCCAACCCCCGAATTCCACAACAGCAACAAATGGGAGTGATTTGGGAAATAGAGAGAAATGGGGAGACTCTGAGACAGTATCATGGAAGAATGTGTTTGCAGGTTGCAGAATGCTGAAATGAAGGCATTGTGATCGCATCATGGGCCAGTATTCCCAGGAATAATGGGTGAATGGGACTTGGGTGTGAGTTCAGATGATGGAAATTTTTGGATCAGCATTTCTTCTTCAGCTTTCTAACTGGGGGTGGGGTCAGCACGATCGTCGACTCATTTGGCTGAATCTAATAATAATATGTCTCAGTGTCAGTATCATTGGGTGTGATGGAGAGATAATCTGCACGACGTTGAACTCGTTTCTTGGCGCTATCTTGTCCAACGTAACTCATCTTTACCTACCCCAACGTATGGGGTACCCCTCATTCAATGCCAGATCGATTCTCCCACCTATCATGGCTGGAGGTACACACCATCGCCCAGATACCCCTGAATTTGACGTGATCCCTGGCAGTGGTGCCATCTTTAAAAGGCAAATGGGCAAATGGTTGAGCTTTCTCAGTTTGCAGCTGCCATGCGGTTTACCCGAGCATGGCATATGGGAACAATTACACCATGATTTGTCGATAGGGGCACGGTGGTCCCGGTGGATGGGCTAGTACAGAAGAGTGTCATTCTCTTTACAGAAGGGGCTATACCACCTTTTCCACCAAGCATGGTCTGAGTTAACTACGCAGCGTAGTGTGTTATTTGCGGTCTGAAGACATGTTTAGAAATACTGGACAGAATCAATAACCTTTCCCGCTCTGCCAGGATAAGTGTCACCATATTCGCTATGCTCCCTGATACTCACTATATATCTGGAATGGCAAATCCCCTTGAACAAGGCTCATCCTCCACCACTTTCAGTACTGCGTGCAGCAAATTCTCTCTCTCTCTCTGTCTCTCTCTCTCTCTCTCTCTCTCTCTCTCTCTTTCCCTTGCTCTCTCATTCACTCTCTCTCTCTCGCTTCCACTATACACCCCACAACATTAATGCAACGTGGATACAACCCTGTGTACTGATTCCCTCCGGACAGCTCACCATTTCCACCCCATCTACAACGGCATTTAACAGCAATGCCACCCTCATTGCCTGCCTCCCTTTTTCCCATTCCAGGAGAAACTGCCTGTAATAGGAGCGAAAGTGCCCAGCCGGTTAGTGGAGTACCAATTTCCAGTTCGTCAGATGCCCTTCCCCCACCATGTGGAGAGGACCCTGACACGAGCCACCTGCCAGGAAGGGAGTACAGAGACTCCCTCCTACACCTCCTTCTGTAAAAATCTCAGCTCCTGAAACTAGACTGTGATATTTAGTGCTCTCCACACTTGTCTTGACAGCTTTAATAACCTGCGATGATACACATCTAGGGCTCTCTGTTTCTGCACTCGCTTTATAACTGTACAGCCTATTGATTTTATCTTCAACGTGCGTCATCCCACACAGCTCTTCATTGATTCATATCTGCCATATTCCTGAACAATGCACCAACTTGTTACTGTACTGTTACCATTCCAAACTGTCCATCAAAAACGTTGCCATTCTTCAAGGATTGTTGTCTGCAAGCATAGAAATTGTACTAGAGTCGAACTTCACATGGTACAACTGAAATGCTGACGCACTCAAATGCATAAGGTAGGATAAAACTGACACAGTTTGTTCATAGCCAGTTAAATAGTGACGCACTGCTAACCAAGTAACAGACTTCCTGACACAAATAAGTGAGTGAATGAAGCATTGACAAACTAATCACGAAGCAGGAGTAATCCCGACAGACTCCCCATTTCTATATACGTGCCAGTGCCTTTATGTGTGAGAGTAAATTGAAGGTTTGGCAGTCACTGTTTAACGAGATGCAATGTCTCTCTCTGCTGGCCCTCCGACCCTCCAGCATACGTGGTGGCAGAGGTTGAAAACCATCAAGGGCTCAAACATAGAGGGATGGGGAGGACAGCAGTGCACAGCTCAACTTAAACTGACAGCACCATCAATTCACAAGCATACATAGAATTACACAACAGGCTTACTTAGAGAAGAATCTAATTCCACTGAAGACCCTCCGAGTGGAATATTCATATGTCGAGTAATGTTTATGCATGACCTGAAATTTGAAAACGTTCTGTCCTTGTACTGTATTCCCAACACAAATTTGCACATTAAAGTGCATTTCCACTGCGGTTGCATCCAGTACCCTCGGAGTGAAGCATTTCTGAAGTTGGAGATGAATTTTATTGCACTTTCTCTAACTTCCAACGTTTTGTGATGCAATCTCTAGGACAATATTGTAAACGTGAGGTCATCCATTTATTTTTGAATAATATGTTACGATGCGGGGTAAATCCTTCTGCTAATTGAAATCAGGCAGACAGAAAAACTCACCTCGCACTGTAATCTGTTAAATTTGGAGAGGCAAAGAGCTATCCCAAATTTCACCACTTAAAGAAAACAAAACCAATAATTTCATTCTTTAAGTTCAAAAGAGAATATGAGACAACAACTATTTGCAAATCTTTCTCTCAAACCTATCATTTACCTTCCACTCTACAATACTGGTTTGTTAAAACACTGTACGAGATTTACAATAAAAAAGAACACATTTCAAAGCTCGCCAGCTTTTCCGATTCTCGATGTTGACTTTCCTATGTCGATTTTCCTCTCTCATTTTTCCTGTGTCTATTTTCCTCTGCCGATTTTCTTAGCCGATTTTCCTGCGTCATCTGTTCTTCGGCCTTCAGCCGCACAATCTTCTCATGGGATTCTGGATCAGTGGTGCTGGAAGAGCACAACAATTCAGGCAGCATCCAACGAGCAGCAGAATCGATGTTTCGGGCAAAAGCCCTTCATCAGGAATAACCTACCTTCGGTTAGGTTGATTGATACTTCGCTGTTCTTTGCCGTTCTCGCAACTGATTAAAGTGCCTGGTATTATACCCCAAAACATCAAATCGTTTAATTGGTCTGATATCACCAAAATATTAAAATCCAAATTCGATTGCAATTTAGTATGTTGAGGCATAATATAAATTGATTGTTCAAATTCGAATTCGACGTGTACGATGGCAACGCAGCTCAAGTTATTCTTTTCAAAACCATATGTTACATTTTTAAATTGTTCAGCACACTCTGTGATTTCAGACAATGCTTGCGAGGTTTCACGCTCTCTTAGGTGTACAGTACGCACGTACACCTTCACAACAAACAGCAGATTGGACTATTACTTAAATCGTAAAAACATTGCAGCATGCTGCAGTACGGAGGTTCCTGAATGTCCTTGTGCATTAATCACAATAAGTTGATTTGCAGATGCAGCAGATAGTTAAGGCGGCATGTGGAACACGTACACAGACAATGACACAGAAGAACACAGATACAGACACACATACACAAAACTTTAATCACAGAGTCAGACAGAAACAGTATTTTTCTAAATACGGAAATAAAGTAGTTTTTCATTTATAAGGGATCAAGCATTATGGGGAGAAGGCAGGAGAATGGTGCTGAGAAACATCGCAACCATTATCGGGCAGCAGAGCGGACGTCGTGTACAAATGGCCGCATTCTGTTCCTTTTTATGCTCTTATGGTATTATGGGATCTTAAAAGGTGTCCTCAGAGTCCAGAGTCAATTAAGGCCGTTGAATATTTCATTGGGGATTCAATGGTAATGTAGGATATTTTTATGGGCTTGAATTGTGTATGTCTGTTTCTAATTGTTGTTTGTGAGTGTCAAAATAGTTCGTTCGTTAGTGTAAGTTCAACACACTTTTACCATAATGTATCCCCGATTGAGATAAGGATGTCACTTTCTCTTTTGCACTGTGCTGTCTGTCGTGCGCTCATCCCCAAGGAACAGTGAAGACTGGGTCTTTGTAGATATTCAAGGCTGAGCTAAAATACCCTTTGGGCATTGCGATCAATAATTACTGGGCAAATAATATTTAGACATAATCATATCAAAAATGAACATTGTGAATGGGGCAACAGACTCACGGAGCCGAATGGTCAACTCTATGCGTTTCTCTCTCACTCAAGCCCTCAACGCTGTTGCGCAGTGAGAGGAAGATCCCATTCAACCAGTCAGGAGACAGGAGAAGACAGTTCTGTTCCACAGGAGTTACACAGGATAGAATGAAGCCATTCAGCTCTTTACGTAATTACAAAGCAAGGGACGTAGCCATTCAAACATTCTAAATTGTGGCGAGTAATAGCGCCCCCCCCTCCCCCGCATTCCTCAACATGTTCCAATTTGGGGGTTGAGTAACATTATTGTATGTTTCAGCTCAAAGAGTGTGAAAATTGAGAGGGAATGGTCTACTGCTCGCTCTGTCGTTCCTTGTTCCTCCTCACCCCAAATTGGGGGAACTGAAAACTATTCATGTTCTTTACCACATGTAGAGGATTCCTATTGAAGATTGCGTGTAAATTCCTCACTGTCTGAATCAAAGTAAATCCGGCCAAATCCATAAGTTCCAGGAGGAAATCCCATTCCAACAGAATGTTTAAGCAGAATAACTTTCAGGTTCATAATACGATTTGGGCAATCAGGAAGAAGGGTTCATGCCCGAACCGTCGATCCTCCTGCTCCTTGGATGCTTCGCTTTTCCAGCAACACATTTTCAGCTCTGATCTCCAGCATCTGCAGTCCTCACTTTCTCCTGGGAAGCATTGCAGTCAGAGGGACTGGAGGATTTCGTGATCCATTTCTGGGTGAGATGTGGGGCCTGTACTGACAGTGAATCTGGGTCTGCAACAATGCCAATAGATAAAACAGAATTTCCAGAGAGGGGAACCTCTGTAAATTGAAAGGAGGGGAATCTTTTGTACCCAGGCGTATTTTTCATGAGCATTGTCCAATCCATACCAAACTATACGTGATTGATTTGATGAGTGACTGATCTCCTCTGTTGCTCTGCACCAGATAGAAGGAGGGAGTAGGGGCTGGACATTGGAGAGATAGAGAGGGGTGTAGAGGCTGGAGTATGTTAAAAAGATCGGAAGAGATGTGGGGTCTAAGAGTTGAGATTGATCGGGAACATTGTCTGTTCTGGATTTTAGATATATAGGATTTTTTTAAAGGCTGGAGGAGATCAGACATATCTGGAGAGGTGGAGGGACAGGTAGAGATTCTGGAGACAGGGAGACAGGGAAGGGTAAAGGGGTTGAAGGAAGTCAGAGAAATAGGAAGGGGTGCAAGGGGCTGGGGGTTTTAGAGATAGGGAGGGGTGTGGGACTAGAGGAGCTTACAAAAATAAGGAGGCACATTGATTTTGGGGAGACAATATAGGTAGCGTGTTGTGTCGTGTCTTGAAGACTATACAGAGATAAGGAAGTTTGTAGAGGTTTAGGGATATTACAGAGATAGGGATGGATATGGAGGTTGGAAGTGACACAAAGCGAAGTAAATGCAAGAGGATTTTCCTGGGAGATTATTAGAACGGAGTAGGGATGAAGAAAGCATTGAGGAGCGATGTAGATGCTGGAGAGTTTTACAGAGACAAACTGGAATGGAATCTTGAGGAGGTAATCGTTGATTTTGACTGGAGGATGTTTCAGAAGCATCAAGGCATGCGCGTGTTGGAGCAAGCCACTGAGATTGTTTTTATTCATTCTCAGGATTGTGGTGAGGTGTAGCTGCTGGAAGTTAGAGTGATTGGGAAGGATGTTACGGCTGGAGGTATGTTACAGAGATAGGGAATAGCGCAGAGGCTGGATGATGTCAGAGAGAGAGGGAGGTTTGGAGGGTCTGGAAGAGGTTACAGATAAAAGGAGGAATGGCACGGCTGGATGTGGTCATAGGGATAGGGTGAGGTGGAGAGGGTGAAGCAGGCGTGAGAGAGATTGGAAGAAGTGCAGGGCAACAAGGGATGGACAATGAATACTGACCCAATCAAATTCTATGAATAAATTACAACGAACAATATTGTCTCTGCATGACGAAAACTGGGCACAGAGTTTTGGGTTTTGTGAGCACAGGCTGGTTGGGTCCAGTCAGTGCCTTGCTTGTTGTGAACAGTTGAAGGGTACGTTGTTTGAAGCAATCAGTCAGTCTGTCAGAGGCATCACTTGCACACCTCGTTTCACACAGACACTCATATTCACATATCACATTACTGAGCTGTGAGATAATCAGAAGCAATTGAAAATGTACTCATATATGACGGGAGAATGCTGAGACACTCGGTAATATTGTTGCCATCTAAATGATTGTGTGAATATTAGCATGCTACATTAATACAAGCGAAAATAACTGCATATTTTCCAATCACGTGCATTTGATAATAATATGGTTTGGGCTGTGGTAATAAGAATAATCTTTTCAAAAACTTTACCATTATTTGTGCACTGTTTTCTAGATATTGTTGCCTTAAAATGAACTGAAAACATCGGTGGATTTTGAGCTTATTGGAAAATCAAAAAGTGTATATAAGCAAAGGATGCCTTTCATGTTAATGGTCTGAACAATGTTGAAAGCTTTTACACAGAAATTTGTATCCTGAGCCATGTAAAAAGGACGCTGGGCTGGGAATATGCTGGCCATTAATGGAGCTGCATAATTCTGATTGGATAGTGATGTTGTGCAGCTCGCGTGCACCGGATATGGTTAATGATGGATTCAATGTCAGATGCCATGGACTGCAGGAGTCCAACCGCTTTACGTCAAACACAGAGTCCTGTGCCTGTCCATTGTACAGTCTGCCCCACACATTTCCATGTTGGTCAGGTATGTTTCTGAGTGGTTTATTGTGAGAGATTGTGTGAATAACTGTCCAGTTACAGTTTGAAAGCTGCCTGGACAGATTTTGAAGGACGAGGTGAGGCCCAGTAGCACTGTGTCTGAATTCAGGGTTTTTTTTCAAAGTAATTTCAACAACTTGCGTTCACTGACTTAAACATGACTCAGTGCTTATTGCAGTCACTGAACTGTGCAACCGTTAGATGTGTACTCTGATAATTTAACTGTTGATCGCTACATCTTTGTCAACTGAAAAACAATTATGTTTTGTTTATTTTAAACTGTGTAAGAAATAAAGTGGTATTAAATCTTCGTTGTGCGAAAGGTATGTAATGTTAAGGAATCTAACATGTATTTTCTATTGACTCATCAAGCATCAGTCAGCCATTGTCTGTAAAGCAGGATTCTGTGGAAAGGACTATTTCCCAGGCAACGTCACACACTCTCTCGTCGGTTCTGTCCCACTGACACAACACCGCCAGGCAGAGGAGTCAGCTCCATGATATATAGTAGATATCTTTGAGGAGAAAGTGAGGTCTGCAGATGCTGGAGAGAAGAGCTGAAAATGTGTTGCTGGAAAAGCGCAGCAGGTCAGGCAGCATCCAGGGAACAGGAGAAGGGCTTATGCCCGAAACGTCGATTCTCCTGTTCCCTGGATGCTGCCTGACCTGCTGCGCTTTTCCAGCAACACATTTTTAGCTACATAGTAGATATAACAGTCGGCATTGATTATGCATCCTGTGGTTGCGAGAAAGCTCTGCAGCAGGACATGGACAGAGTTCAGTGATCACCCAGATAATGGTTCAGATCTATCGGTGTTGTCCTGCCACATTTCGTCATAAAAGTTAATGACAATGAAATTCACCATTGGAAGAGCAGGCTGCTCTCCAGCAATGGAATTCCCAGTTATGGGGGACCATGGCACATCAGGGAAAAAGAAAATAAAGCTGCTTCATTTGTAATAATCTTCATCCAGAAGGGCTGTGCAGATGATCGATTTCGGCCTCCCTCAGTAGGCCGCAGCGTCACAGACCTCAGCCTTCAGACAATTCGATTCACTCCACACGATGTCAATATCAGTGGCTGGAGGCACTGAAAATTGTGATTTAACTCCAGAGATTACCACATCTCAAGCCAAGCAGTTCCATTTCAGCAAGAACGCTCACGTCAACCAACAATGTGATATCATGCCCAAGTATATCATTTAAACAATTAAGCAGGGCACTTGCATTGCAGCCAGTCAATGAAACATTGGTGTACAGTCTACCATGTAAATATGAAGGAGGATGTCAGCAATAATGTGACCAATCAGCAATAACCTGAGCAATGTCATTCAGTTATTGTCCCATCAGCTCACTCAGCACCTGACCCCATTGCAAGCTTTGTTCAACAAAATGGATCTCTGACGGAGCAGTGAGAGTAATTACTCTTAACACCAAAAATACGATTAAACAGTGTGTAACAATAGGAAACGGGGTAACATCATAATTAATCAGAATCTGGGGGGTGTACACCACTGGTTGGAATTTTCATGAGCAAAAGAAAATGATTGTTGTCAGTATCAGTAATAGGAACTCCATGACAACTCGGCAGCCATTCCTCAGGGAAAAGATTGTCTGAAGCTCAACCATTTTCAGCCGCTGCAATGACCCTCTCTCCATCATAAGATCAGACGTGGGAATGTTCATTGATTATACAATTCCTGAAACTGTCCATGTCAAATGCAACAAGACATGGAAAATATTCAGGTTTAGTCTTACAAATGGCAAGTAATGATCACTTCGCATAAATATCAGACAAATACGACAATAAAGACGCAAACCATTCCTTCGCTGATTTTCAATGGCATTAACATCACTGAGACCCCAGCACAGTATTTATCAGCAGCAGAATTGTGGATGTTATCATTGACCAGAAATTGTCCTGCACTTGGCATACATATAACACTGTCCTCAAGAGCAGGTCAGAAGCCAGTAATTCTGCAGTGAGTAATTCACCTGCTGACTCCCCAAAGCCTTTGATAGTTTACATCCCAGGACTAATCAAGGACAAAAGGAGCCCATTTAATTGCTATCAATTCCACGACCTACCATGCCCTCGACCACTGACGCTCAGTCGTATCAGTACGTATTATCTGCAATATTCACTGCACCACAACTTATAAGACAGCACCTTCTAGAAACACTGCCATCTTGAGGAACAAGGGCATCAGGGACTGTGGAACACCAGGTATCTGCAAGCTGGCTCCTTCGCATTGTCAGATGTGATGAGATTTCCTCATGTGTTTTTAACTTTCAACTCCTCAGATCACAAATTCAGTCCAAATGCAGAAATACTCGAACAACCGCCAGGTTTGGGTTGACAAGTGACAATTACCATTTGTGCGGAACAAGTGCCAACAATGACCATAATAAAGCATCTCATCATCGCTATTCAACATTCAAAGATAGTACTATTCCTGAATTCATTGGCACTAACATTCTCAGGTATATCCAAGACCATATCACTGCTATGGTGAAACCATGAGAACAGAAGTTGGGAATCCTGTTGCGAGCAAATTTTCTCCTGTCTTGCCAAAGCCTGTCCAATATCACCACGTCAGGAACACATTGGAATAACTGAATGAATGCAACTCCAATAGTGCTCAAACAGTTTGACGCAATTAAAGATTAAGCAGCCCACTTGAATGGGCCCCGTCTATAATCACGCCCTCCATCCACTAACGACACTAACCCGCAGGTGTGATTACCGTGGTACTTCTCACAGGGAACCAATCACACTCATTGCCACTGCCAACTGGAAGAAAACGGACGTTAAGTGGGGAATAGTGGTCATCATTCATTTCATTCAAACATAAGTATGTCAAGGACATATTTAGATAAAAGCTGGAGTCTTCGTATGACCGAATTCCATTTTATTTAACTGAGAAAAGATTTCATTCAAGTGAACAGGAAACAATAGCAAGAAGATTAAACAGAATAAGAGACGTGGCTGGTATTATGAAGGGAGATTAAAATCGTTCCGAGAAAATGTGTTCTCACATATGAAATGGTAGGCTGTTAAATGCAGAGCTCCCCGGAAGTTTGGACACAAGCAAGCAGAACAGGAGAACTTCTATCAGATTTTGGGAACTCAATACTGCAGAAAGTCGAGAGGAGTGTGGAATGTGGCAGCATACTGACATACACCTCCAGCAGGTCCTGGCCAATCAAGTCCCACAGAGTGGAATAGAGCTCGACTGGTAAGCCGTCGCTTCCGAGAGTTTTATTCTTTTTGAAGGACTCGAGGGCCTTGGTCAGCTCGTCCCGATATAGCGGCTGGTCCAGCCTCTCCCATGTTCTGTCGTCTAAGACCTCCGTGATAGAGGATAGGAACGACTGGGAGGCCACGCTATCAGTCGGCTTCGCGTCATACAGACTGGCATAGAAGGATTTACTGATCCTCATGACGTCAGCCTGAGATGACGTTATCAAGCTACCTTCTTCCTTCAGGCTGCTGAGGACGGGGCTCTCTTTGTGCACCTTCTGGAAGAAGAAACGTGAGCACGTCTCGTCCTGCTCCACCGAGCGGACCCTGGAATGGGAAGCTATCTGATTCCCACCCATTGATTGGGACTGCACTGACAATGTTGGTGAAGAGCAGTCTGATCCAATTGCAGATTCCCTCCCGAAAGCTCATTTTGGAGAGAACATTTCTCATATACCTGTGTGGTATCCTGTCAAAGACTTTCTCTTGGTCCAGGCTGATGAGGCAGGTATCCAACCCCCTGTCCTGCACGTAGGCGATTGTATCCCTGAGGGGTGTGAGACTCTTAGCGATCTTCCTGCCCGGTACAGCACAGGTTTGGTCAGAGTGGATCACTGATCCCAGAGCAGACCTGACCCGGTTGGCGATGACCTTTGCCAAGATTTTGTAATCCGCATTTAATAGTGAGATTGGTCTCCTTTTATTGATTCATCCCTCTCCCCCTTCCGCTTGTAGATGAGGGTGATGATGCCTTTCCTCATGGATTCACTCAAGGTACCTGCGGGGTAACATTCAAAAAGAAATTAGGAAGCAAATAGTGTGTGTGAAATGATGTAGGCAAGGTACATCAAACAATCTTTAGCAGATTTATTTTCAATGCAGAGAACTAAAATAAGTAGAGGAAGGAACATAAAAGGCAAACAACAGAAGCCACCTGTCGATGCAGAAGGTTTGTATATGATTCTGAATCTGAATTGAACATTAAAGGGACTTCACCAATGTGGGCTATCATGATGAGTCTGGGAGAATTGACTGAGATGCCCATCAGAACATCCGTGAAATTACTGCGTTTCCGATATACATCTAGTCACTGAGACATAGTGGTAACGATGACAAGATTTAAAAACATCAGGACTTTAGAGAAACGATGAGCTCAGACAATAGAGAAAGGAAGCGCATCTAAATGTTTGGAAGCAGAAGACAATTGAAGGCCTCAAAAACAGAAATAAAAATAGAAAATACGTAAACAAGGGGATAGGAGGGCGAAAAGGCAACATAATATATCTTTGGCAAACAGGATTAAGGAAAATCCTAAACCAGTTTATCGGGCTTAAGAGGGTAGCCAAGGAATGTGCAGACCGTCTGATGGATAAATGAGGAAATTATTGCGTGGAGGCAGAAGGTGAAGTACTTTATGAACACTTTGCACCGGTTTTCAAAAAGGAAGAAGGGCATGGTGGATGGTGAGTCAAATGAAGGATATGCTGACATTCCAGAGCCTTTCGACATTTAAAAATGGAGGATATGCTGTCCTTTTCGAAAAAAAGCATTGAAGTAGTCAAATCTCCAGAATGTGACGCAATAAATTGAAGGATACTGCGGTAAGCGAGCGAGTGAATTGCTGGGGCCTTGTGTGCACTGCTTATATGCTCTTCAGTGACAGAAAATGTTGCAAAGAACTGGAGAATAGCTAATCTTCTTTCCTTAGTTGAAGAAGGGCAAAAGGGTTAAGCGAATACATTTCAGGGCATGAGTCTTGCGTCAGTGTTAGGAACATTATTGAAGATTCTATGGAGATAGGACTCACTCACATTGCGAAAAACATTGACTGACTCGCGAAAGGCAAGATGGCTTTGTGTGGGGAAGATCGTGCCTCACAAAATAGATTGTATATTTTGCGAAAGTGATAAAGGTAACTGATGAGGGCATAGAGCTGGATGTTCGCCAAATGGACTTTTCAAGTCCATTGATACGGTTCCTATGGCAGGCTCATACATAAAGCGAAGTAAAATTGAATCAGCTGTCCGTTGGTAAAGTGGATCCAGAACTGCTAGATCAAAGAAGACAATGGAGTGATGTAAGGGTGTTTTTTTTCTAACTGTAAACGTTTAAATAGATTGCGGATTTGCGAATTGTGAGGATGATTGGCAGAGAATTTAACAGGATCTAAATAGGCTGGAGACTTGTTTGGGGAAAATGCAAATAGAATTTAACCTGGACAACTGCGTAGTGATGCAATTTATAAGGTCTGCTGCAGGAGAAACTAATACAGAAAATAAAAGAACTCTAAGTAGCTTCAACATCCCAAGGGATCTGGGCATGCAGGTCCACATTTCCCTGAATGTGGCAACACAAATGAACAGTGTGGTTAAGAAGACCTATCACATGCTTGCATACATCAATCATACCATAGAATATCAAAAATGGAATGTCATGTTGCCGCTGAATGGGAGTTTATTTCGGCTAGTTTTGGGATATTATGTAGAATACTGGTAACAAGATCAGCAAAAGGATGTAGAGGTGTTGGAGAAGGTTTTTGAAAAAAAAACGTTTACTAAGATATTCTGTAATTGGGAGGATATTCGTCCTGAGAGAAACTGAACAAAATTGGCTTGTTCTCAATTGGATATCATTGGCTAAGGGCTACCTGCTAGAGGTTCACAAAACCCTGAGAAGTATGGATAGAATAGACAGTGGGAGACGTTGTTCAGATTAAATTTGACAATTACTCGGGGGCATAGTTTGTACGTAAAAGTGGGAAAGTTTGAAGGATCGTTTGAGAAGTGAGTTTTTTATTCTGTTCCAGACAGAATGTGAAAGAGCCTGAAATGCACTGATAATGGAGGTTGTAGAAGAAGATACAATAGCTATGACGAAGAGATGTCTTGACAACAACAGAAGTAAAAAGGAAATAAAATGATAGGTCTTTTTCTACCTTCCGGAAGGCATCATATGTCAGTTCACCATTTGGTGGGCCGCATGGCCAGTTCTTGTGCTGTACTGTTCTTTATGACAAGATTTCAGCAAGATAGTGGTCAGCTGCTGACTGATTCATTACTGATGATCAACAGATGCATGAATGTAGATATCTCCTAATCAATTTGTAGCTTCAAATCATCCCTCCCACTGTGAGGAAACTCAATATTGAGAATTTGACTTGAAAGTCAGAGCTGTTAACTGGTGACTCCATCTCCCTCCTCGCTCCTGCAGACTTCTCTCTTGGACACCAATGTCAAGGGGGACACTGCACAGATAGAAGCGGCGGGTTCTCTACACTCACCAATGCTGGCAACTGTCATACGGTAGCCTCGCCATGCCATCGCAGCACATCTCCGACCCGAGATTACGCTTCTGTACTTCAATGCTGCAGATCAGGGTGCACTGTCAACTCTTTTGTAATGCTGCTGAAAGAACACTGTGCTAAGGCATATACACCAGGCTCCTGGACTGCACCTGTAGTCTGCACACTCATTTTATATTCACTTGAATGCTCACGGAATTATTGCCTTGTCTTACCATGCTTTTAGCATTAGTTCCAATTAGCCACAGCCACCATGCTCATTCAACCGCTGTATTGCCTTGTGATTTAGCACAGCCACAAAACCAGGAAGCTTGATATCATTGCTCCGAGTCAGTCAGGTTTCCCTGCACAGTGAGTCAACGGGAGTCTCAGATAACAGTCCATCATTATCATTTTTTTAATGGATACAGGGATGGTGCCGGAGGAACTGAGAATGGCAAACACAGGAGCTTTGTTTAATATGGAACAGGAAGTTGCTGAATTGATTGAGACTGCAATTCTGAGACACAGGAAAACAGTCAGTGAGGAAGTTTCGTGGATTCCAGTACAGTGTACCTTTATTTGTTCAACGAAGACCGTTTGTAATTAATCTGACTCAGATGGATTAAGGTAGTAACTTGTAACTTAATGTGACTTTCTTGGATTTAACATTAGATCACATGACAGAAATTTTAAAAGCAGAATCTACAGTGTACAGGTGAATGTAGCATGAAACGCAGAAAAATGCAAGGCAAGACATTTGGTGACATCAACAACCGAGAGAAATGCAAAATAAGTGAAATTGCATTCAGTGTGCACAGATGCCTGATGGTAGTCGGACACACCAATAATCTCTTTACGTATCACATGGCATCATTCCCTATATCTGCCAATGTCATAATATAAGCGCAGGACGCTTATTCTGGAACCATATAAATAACGAGTTCAGTCACAGCTTGTGTATTGTGTGCATGTCTGGCCGCCCCATCACGTGGAAGAATGAAATTGGACTGGAGAATGTACAGAGGAGATTCATTACCCTGCAAAAGTGAAAGTGCAGTTACATGGAAAGATTTGGTTGGAAGTTGCTGAGAGGTGTTTTAATTGGGGTGTACATGTTGTCAGGTGCCGGGGTAGAGAGGGAGTGAATACATTATTCATGTTGGAGGACTCAGTTACCAGCGGCAAATGTTTCATGTAATTGATTGAAATGTTGGAGATGTGGTGAGCCAAGTTGTTATTTCGCCCAGTGTATAGTAATGACCAGGAAGTAACGCATGGATGCGGAGTAGAGGCAGAAACTCTCAAATCATATTAAAAAGGTCCCGACATTTGCACCGAACTCCAGTAGTCTCGAGGGTGTCACAACGAGCGTTTGAAAACAGCAGCATGTTTTGTCCAATGCAGGCAGTGTTCAGAATGATTTCCTCTGTATTTGCTATATTCTGATTTTTCAAATGTTGCCAATATCCGTTTGCATCAATATGCAGGGCAGAGCGGAGATAGCAGAGCGGAGCAGTGTGTAAATTGATTAACATCAAAACAATACTGATCCCATCCTTTTTGCGCTATACTACTTCACTGTGCTGGACTATTTGTCTTTCCTGCATAAATGGTGAAAACTCTTGAGTATTCAGTGCTCAGTCTTGGTCACACTGCAGGCACATCTCCAAAATGCAGCTGCATCTGACCTGGTTCCTCCTGTTAAAGCTATCAATTCGTTTGCATTATTGAAAAATTAGGAAGGAATTGAATGATCGCAGCAAGTGCCAGAGATGGGGATGGCGGCATGGTCCAGCGGAGCTGAGAGAGATATGAATGTGCGTTAAGGCTTGTGGATATTACAGGGATAGGGCTTGTTGTCTGGGTTGAAGGAGATTAGAGCGACGAGGGTTTTACGTTTTTTTGAAGTGAAAAAGGAGCTGGACCAGCCACATGAATATTCTGTGATGTGCGTTAAGGCTTGTGGATATTACAGGGATAGGGCTTGTTGTCTGGGTTGAAGGAGATTAGAGCGACGAGGGTTTTACGTTTTGTTTGAAGTGAAAAAGGAGCTGGACCAGCCACATGAATATTCTGTGAACAAGAGCATTTTAAACGGAAAGGCTTAATTAACATGATACCGGGACAAAATGCCGTGTGACTTAGTTCCCTGTATTTATCTGCAGAAGATATAAAATGGGAGGCAGTGGGAGGGCAAACGGGTACATGAGGTGTGTAGATGTATCCCACAATCTGACTGGAAAGGTGAACTGTCTATATTTACAGATTATGGTCATTGATGCACATTCAATTCTCACCAGCTGAAATAACTTAGCTTTTCAATTGTAACATTTCAGGGAGTGAAAAAAATATTCTGATCAGAAGCTCTGTTAAGCAAAACACTGGTCTGGAATTCATATCAGGGAGTTGTTGCTGCATTAATTCCTGCCTGTGTAACAGTTTCATTTCAGAATCACATTCTGAAACATCGACGTAGAACTGGTAAATATATTCAGAACTGAACAAGCACCAGTAAATTCGATATTTGCAGCTTCGCACATCCAGTCTGGAAAACAGACCCACAAGGTGATCTATAAGATCCCAGGCTCTCTCTCCTGCCGGGGCATGGTCAGCTGCTCTCATCTATCCTAGAACTGTGCACCAAATCTGACCAGGAAGATCATATACTCTCTCCCCAGCCTGTGGAGATACTGAGCCCTGTAGCCGAAACAACCAGATACCAGGTTCGATCATGGGCTAATGTGTTTGCATCTCAAATGCATAATTATCCATCTTGAAACACAGAACCAATCAGGCAAATTCCAAATTCTTTTTTCTGTTCATGCTTTGTGCAAATATTGTGGCACTGGAGCTAGTTGACATGTTTGTGGTAATGTTTGCTGAGCTGGGAAGTTTCGTCCTAGTCTCGGTGACATCTTCTGTACTTAGGAGGCATCTGTGAAGCGCTCCTGTACTGTGTGTTCTGAATTTTATTTGGTTACGTTACTGCTCCTTCCACTTTCTGGTTCTGATTGTTTACTGTAATGGCTGATATTGTATCCAGGTCAATGTGTTCGTTGATAGAACTGCGGGTTAGTGCCAGGCATCTTCTCTTGCTGCCCCTGTTTATCTTGTCCTATGTGTTTCCCTAGTCGAATTTGTGGTCCCTGTCATCTGTGCATATAGCGATGAGGGACAGCTTGTCTGGTGTTTAGTGGTGGACTCGGATTACGAGGTGTCTCCCAGTTTGTCCCATGTAATATTATATGATATCTTTCCATGGAATCTTGTAAATTCTGAGTTTCTTACACATGATTGGTATAGGATTATTTTTTTACCTGTGCTGTTGCCTAAGGGTGTCTGTCGGTTAATGGGCTTTCATGAGTCCTAGTGGTCAGAGAATGCTGTCTGTCCGTTCCGAGATCTTTTTCAAGGTTGCACAACAAACAGGTAGACAATTACCAATCCGCATTCACCAATACCAACGAGCAACTAAATGCTGATTAATTCAATGTATTTATCTCAAAGATAGATGGGCTGTTGACGATTAAGGGGATCAAAATTTAGACGGAGAGTGAGAAATGAGATTGAGAAAAAAGTTTAACCATCATCGAATGGCGGAGTTGACTCGATGGTCCAAATGACCTACTCCAATATCTGACTATAGCACCACAGAATCAGGTCCTTACTGTCTGTCCGTAGAGCATACCACACAGACCCATTCCCCCACGATATTACTGTATATTTCACCGACGAATGTGTCCACGCACAGATATCCTGAACATTATAGGTAATAAAGCAAGGTTCCATCCGCTTCGCCAAATCATCGACCAATGGCGAGAAAAGAGAACACCAAGAAGAAACCCACGCAGACATGGGGAGAATGTACTCAGACAATCGACCCCGCGTCCTTGACGTTGTGAGTAAGCAGTACTAACACCACCCTCCCCCCCCCCCCCCCCCCCCCCCGAGCCACCACACTGCTTTGTTGAAACAATTATGTTCTTATGGTTTTTGTTTATTTTATTGGTTTACAAGTGTGCATTTTTGTTTCTGGCGTGTCACGTATGACTCATTCCGACATGTTCTTGATTTTTACTGTCACCTCTTGGTTTCCGATCAACTGCCAAAGACACACCATAAAGTAACTTCAAAACCATGTGCATAAATCTCAGAAAGACGGTCATAAAGATGGTAACTGGAATGCTGGCATTGATTACAAATGGAAAGGAGAATAAAATTGGGAACGCTTGCAATAATTGAGAGGGCTCCATTCTGCCCAAACCGAAATACTGTCAACAGGTTTGGTCATCTTACTAGCGGGAAAATATGATTGCTTTGAAGGCAGCAGAGAAAAACCTCACCAGACTGATTCTCAATGCCTTGATATTGAATTGAAGAGGTGGAAAAATTGAACTTGAAGTCATTAGAACTTAGAAGATGAGGCAAGTTTACTCATACACTGAAGATCCATGTCTTCTTACAGGATCGGTGCTCCGACAATTGTTCCTCTGAACAAGGATCTATAACCGGAGATAAAGGGACTGCAGCCATTAGAGAAAGTTACATAGAATAGATGGATTGTAGAGAGCGGGGGAAGATCGGGTGTTTTGAGATCACTGTTGGCGGACGGAGATGACATACGTTGCTAGGATGATATATGTCACGTAGAGGTACAGGGTTCGCAGTCCTCAAGGACGTACAAAGAAGTAGAGTTTTAAAAGTGACTGGACATTACACAGATAGGGGTGGTATGTAGAGCTGAAGGCGTTAGAGAGAGCGAAATTTGTAAGGACTGAAGAGCTCACAGGCAGGGATGGTAAGCGGAATTTCAGGAATTAGACACAGGGAGGATTGGACGGATTGGATAGTTCATAGAGAGTGATTATAGTTAGAGTTGCAGAGATAGAGTGGGTTGTCGAGGCTGGAGATTACAAAGATGGGATGGTTGGTGGAGTTGCAGGTGTTGACTGTGGTAGTGAGTTTCCAAAAGACTGAATCAGTTCACACAGCCAGGAAGAGGTGTGCGGATTGGAGGAGCCTGAGAGTCTGAGGGTTGTTGGACTGCAGGAATTCAGAGTGTTCGTGAGGGCTGTGAAGTCATGTCTGCTGCATTGCTGTCAGTCTTGTCGGGATGTGAAGTGCTGTTGGAGGGGGGAGTTATGGAAATCGAGAGTTTTGCAGATGTTGCCAAATATTAATTCACCGTGAGCTATAGTAGTTGTGGAGGTTGCAGAGACAGGGTGGGTTGAAGGTTTTGAGATCGCTACAGGTAGTAAAATGCTGAAAGGGATAAATAGCCTGACATCAGTCAGGCAGATTGGAAGGTCTGGAGTGAGAAAACGAGAATCGCAATGACTGAAGAATATCACAAATGTGGCGAGTGACATGAAGGAGAAGAATTGTAACATGAAAGAAGCTGTTCCAATGGAGTTATGGAAGATACAGGGATATCTGAAGGGATTGCAGCTGATAAAAACGGCAGTGAGGCCCTGTGGTTTCGGATGGGTGACCTATACACAGACATGGAATATTTTATGGATTGAAGAATTTCAGAGATGTGGAGGGTTGCGTAGTATTGAGGGACTATCAGGAATATGGAATTTGCAGTTAATGATTGTATTTGCTGACATCGGATGTTTACATTCTGAAGGTCGCACAGAGCGGAAGGCGGGAGAGTCTGGCAGAGCTGATCGACACAGCAACAGCAATTGCGGCTGGAGAGAATTACACTGATATGGAGCATTGCAAAAACTGGAGGAGTTTCCTGCGGTAGGGATCGTTGGAGGGGCGCATGACGTTTACACAAATCGAGATATAAAAGCTGGAGAAGGTTATAGAGGTGAGCAGATGGATGAGGATACTGTAGGTGCTGACATTGACAGGATTCGTGATAGAACACGGAGGATGTTAAGTAAATTGTGAGTTTGTGGGAACTGAAACGGGAGAGTCAAAGGCATTGGAGTGGGTGCTTCAGGTCTGGAGTGCTGCAGGCTACAGAAAGGTTTATACAGATAGGGATCATTGTCCAGTCTTCACACTTTGAGAGAGTTTCAGAACTGGAAGAGGCAACATAAATAAGCATGGATATTGCAGCTGTAGGAGTTTATGGCGATAGGGAAGTTTGGATGATTTGCAAATGTTTGTGGACAGAGGAATACCTTGAGGGGCAAAGGGAGAGTTGCAGACGTTCACAAGGAGATAATCTTTGAGGTTTTGGGTGAGCTACAGGGCATGGAGGATCAAACAGAAATGTGGAGTGTCGTTGTGGCTGGGAAAGGGACGAGATGAGTTTATACAAACAGAGAAGTCGGTAGGAATGGGAGATGGTTAGAGAGGTCGTGTAGTTATAGAGTCATAGAGATGTACATCATAGAAACAGACCCGTCGGTCCAACGCGTCCATGTCGACCAGATATCCCAAACCAATCTAGCCCCACCTGCCAGCACCTGGCCCATATCCCTCCAAACACTTTCTATTCACATACTCATTCAAATACCTTTTAAATGCTTCAAGTTTACCAGCCTCCACCACTTCCTCGGGCAGCTCATTCCATACATGTGCCACTCTCTGTGTGAAAAAGTTGCGTCTTAAGTCTCTTTTATATCATTCCCCTCTCACCGAATCCCTAAGCCCTCTACGTTTTGGACTTTCAAAGCGCAAGAAAAAGACCTTGCCTATTTATCCTATCTATGACCGGCATGATTTTGTAAAACTCTATAAGGTCACCCATCAGCCTCTGACCCTTCAGGAAAAACAGACCCAGATTCTTCAGCCTCCCCCTCTCGTGCAAATCCTCCAATCCTCGCAACGTACTTGGAAATCTTTTCTGAACATGTTCAAGTTTCACAACAACTTTCCCATCGGAAATAGACCAGAATTGCACGCAATCTTCCACCATTTGCCTGATCAATGCCCTCTACAGCCATATCATGACCTCCCAACTCCTGTACTCAATATATTCACCAATAAAAGAAAGCATAACAAACGCCTTGATCATTATCCTATCTACCTCAGACTGCACGACCAAGGAGCTATGAACCTGCACTCCAAGTTCTCTTTGTTCAGCAACGCTCACGAGCACGTTACCATTAAATGTGTAAATCCTGCTAAGGTTTGTTTTTCCAAACTGCAGCGCCTCACATTTTTCTGAATTAAACTCC
>NC_057717.1:61924118-61928486 GCF_004010195.1 Chiloscyllium plagiosum | reverse complement strand
CCCTCTTGTTTTAATGTGTTGTGATAGCCCTCTCTGCTGTGCGCTCCATTCCACAGCACAAGCAACAGCTTCATTTGCGAAAGGAAACAAAGACTCTCTCACATTTGAATTGAATTGGCTTCATTGTCATGTACACTTTAACGGCAGCAGTGCAAGTTTTGGCATGTCTTTGTTTATGGTGTCATCTAAGATACAACATACCGAGGTAGAGATTCTGAAGTATTCGGTTCAAAATAGAAAGTCCAATAAATCAAATTGCAGCAGAAAAATAAAAATGGAAAATAGTGACTCAATTAACAGTACCTTCGCGACAGCCTGTGCCAGCAGCACATTTCGAAGCCACACTGGACTCAGGCTCCAAACCGCACCAGGTCCACTCTCCAGACCGCACGCAGGCCCAATCTCCAGGCAGCACTGGGCCCAGTCTCCAAACCACACCAGACCGATTCTTCACACAGCACTGGGTGCTGTTTCCAGATCGTACCAGACTCAATCACCAGACTCCATCCGGGGCCAGACCCTGGACCGCACCAGGCCGAGTCTGCAGACCGCACTGGGCACAATGTACAAACCACATCGGGCCCAGTCTCCACACCACAGCGGGCTCAGTCTCCAGAACATGCCGAGCCCGTTCTATAGAAAACACGGGGCTCAGTTTCCAGACCATGGCAGGTCAAGTAGGCAGACCTCGCCTGGCACAGTCACCAGATTGCACTTGGCCCAACCTCAACTCTGAACCGCGTCGAGTATCTAGCCAATTGGACACAAAATTGGCTTGACTGTAGGAGATAGAGTGTGCTGGGTGAAATTCGTTGTATCCAAAGGTGTGCCTGAAGGACCAGTGCTGGTTCCATTATTGTTCGTTATTTGTATAAATGATTTGTAAGAGAACATACGAAGTACGGATAGTAAGTTTGTAGAGTACGCCAAACTTGCTGGTATGATGGACAGTGAAGAAGGTCTTTCAAAAGGAAAATTAGATCATGGGCAACCGGACCATTGAGCCGATAATTGGCAGTTGGAACTTCATACAGGTTAATGTGAGGCGTCACATTTTGTTAGACAAGCCAGGGCAGGATTCATTAAGTTAATGGTAGGGCCTTGTACAATCTTGTCATGCAGAGAGATGTAGTGTACAGTTACATAGTTCCTTTAAAGTGGAGTCGAAATCAGACAGGGAAATGCAGAAAGCGATGTGCACTCTAAACTTCATCAGTCAGAGCATTGAGTATAAGAGTTGGGACATTATATTGTGGCTGTACAAGAAATAGTAAAGCCGCGTTTGGAGTACTGCTTGCAATTCTTGTCGCAATGCTTTCGAAAGAATGTAGCGGTGACCACCGATACTCCTGCCGACTTCGTCTGCAGGAAATGCAGTCAGATCCTGTTCCTCACAGAACGAGTTAGGGAACTGGAACTGGAGTTGGATGAACTGAGCATTATTCGAGAGGCTGAGAGGGTGATAGATAGAAGCTACAGGGACATAGTTATGCCAGAGAACAGAGGTAGCTGGGTAACAGTTAGAGGTGGGAAGGGGAGGAATCAGGCAGTGCAGGGACCCCCTGTGGTCGTTGCACTAAACAATAAGTATACCGCTTTGGATACTGTTGGCGGGGACGGCCTAGCAGGGGTAAGCTGCAGTGACCGGGTCTGTGGCGCAAGGTCTGGCTCTGAGACTCAGAAGGGAAAGGGGAAGAGGAGGAGAGCGCTAGTTATAGGAGACTCCCTAGTTAGAGGGACGGAGAGGCGGTTCTGTGGACATGGGCGAGACTCTCGGATGTTTGGTTGCCTCCCGGGTGCCAGGGTCCGGGACGTCCCGGACCGTGTCTTCAGAATCCTTAAGGGGGAGGGTGTGCAGCCAGAAGTCGTGGTGCACGTTGGCACCAACGACATAGGTAGGAAGAGGGGTGGGGAGGTCATTCAAGAGCTCAGGGAGTTAGGCTGGAAGCTAAAAGCCAGGATAGACAGAGTCGTCATCTCTGGGTTGTTGCCGGTGCCACGTGACAGTGAGGCAAGGAATAGGGAGAGAGTGCAGTTGAACACGTGGCTGCAAGGATGGTGAAGGAGGGAGGGGTTCAGGTACTTGGACAATTGGACTGCATTCTGGAGAAGGTGGGACCTGTGCAAGCAGGACTGGTTGCGTCTGAACCAGAAGGGCACCAATATCCTGGGGGGAAGGTTTGCTGGCACTCTTCGGGGGGGGGGGGGGGCTTAAACTAATTTGGCAAGGGGATGGGATCCGGACTTGTAGGCGAGCTGTTTGTCAGGATGTCCAAGAATGTAGGGAGGCTGTGGAGAAAGTACCACTGACAGGGAATACTTGCGGACACAGAGATGGGTTCAAGTGCGTATACTTCAACGCAAGGAGTATCAGAAATAAGGTGGGTGAACTTAAGGCGTGGATCGGTACCTGGGACTACGATGTTGTGGCCATCACAGAAACGTGGATCGAAGGGGGACAGGAATGGTTGTTGAAGGTTCTTGGTTACAGATATTTCAGTAAGATTAGGGAGTGTGGTAAAAAAGGAGGGGGTGGCGTTGCTAATTAGAAATGGTATAACAGCAGCAGAAAGGCAGTTCGAGGGGGATCTGAAGATAGTATGGGCTGAAGTCAGAAATAGGAAAGGAGCAGTCACCTTGTTGGGTGTTTACTTTATGCCCCCCAATAGATGCAGACATGTGGAGAAACAGATTGGGAAACAGAGTTTTGAAAGGTGCAGAAGCCACAGGGTAGTAGTCATGGGCGATTTCAACTTCCCAAATATTGATTGGATGCTCATAGGTTCAAGTAGATTGGATGGGATCGGTGTTTGTGCAGTGTGTCCAGGAAGCTTTTCTAACTCAGCAGATTGCCCGACCAGAGGGGAGGTCATATTGGATTTGGTACTTGGTAACGAACCGGGACAAGTGATGGGCTTGTTAGTGGGTGAACATTTTGGTGATGGTGACCACAATTCTGTGTCTTTCACCTTGGTTATGGAGAGAGATAGGTACGTGCAAAAAGGTAGGTTTTACAATTGGGGGAAGGATAATTATGATGCTGTAAGACAGGATCTGAGGAGCATAAGTTGGGAGCATAGGCTATCAGGGAAGGATGTCGTGGAAATGTGGAACTTTTTCAAGGAACAGATACGACGTGTCCTTGATATGTATGTACCTGTCAGGCAGGAAAGAAATGATCGTGTGAGGGAGCCTTGGTTGACGAGGGAGGTTGAATGTCTTGTAAAGAGGAAGAAGGAGGCTCATGTAAGGTTGATGAACAGGGTTCAGACAGAGCAGCAGAGAGATACAGGATAGCCCGAAGGGACCTGAAGAAAGGGATTAGGAGAGCTAAGAGAGGGCATGAAATATCTTTGGCGGATAGGATCAAGGATAACCCCAAGGCATTTTATGCGTATGTGAGAAACATGAGAATGACGAGAACGAGAGTAGGTCCGATCAAGGACAGTAGTGGGAAACTGTGTATTGAGTCGGAAGAGATAGGAGAGGTCTTGAATGAGTACTTTTCTTGAGTATTCACGAACGAGAGGGACCGTAATGTTGAAGAAGAGAGTGTGAAACGGACTTATAAGCTAGAGGATATACTTGTTAGGATGGAAGTTGTGTTGGACATTTTGAACAACTTGAGGATAGACAAGTCCCCCGGGCCTGACGGGATATATCCTCGGATTATGTGGGAAGCAAGAGAGGAAATTGCAGAGCTGTTGGCAATGATCTTTTCGTCTTCACTGTCAACAGGGAGTTGTGCCAAGGGGACTGGAGAGTGGCGAATGTTGTGCCACTGTTCAAAAAAGGGAATAGCGATGACCCCGGGAATTACAGGCCAGTTAGTCTTATTTCTGTTGTAGGCAAAGTAATGGAAATGGTACTGAGGGATAGGATTTATGAGTATCTGGAAAGACACTGCTTGATTAGGGACAGCCAGCACGGATTTGTGAAGTGTAGGTCTTGCCTTACAATTCTTATTGAATTATTTGAGGAGGTGACCAAGCATGTGGATGAGGGGAGAACAGTGGATGTAGTTTACATGGATTTTAGTAAGGCATTTTATAAGGTTCCCCATGGTAGGCTTATGCGGAAAGTCAGGAGGCATGGGATAGAGGGAAATTTGGCCAATTGGATAGAAAACTGGCTGACCGGTCGAAGTCAGGGAGTGGTGGTAGATGGTAAATATTCAGCCTGGAGCCCAGTTATAAGTGGAGTTCCGCAGGGGTCAGTTCTGGGTCCTCTGCTGTTTGTAATTTTTATTAATGACTTGGATGAGGGAGTCGAAGGGTGGGTCAGTAAATTTGCAGATGATACGAAGATTGGTGGAGTTGTGGATAGTGAGGAGGGCTGTTGTCGGATGCAAAGGGACTTAGATATGAT
>NC_057717.1:61914596-61923619 GCF_004010195.1 Chiloscyllium plagiosum | reverse complement strand
CTGGGCTGAGGAGTGGTAGATGGAGTTCAACCCTGCCAAGTGTGAGGTTGTCCATTTTTGAAGAACAAATAAGAATGCGGAATAGAGGGTTAATGGTAGGGTTCTTAGTCAGGTGGAGTAACAGAGGGATCTTGGGGTCTATGTACATAGATCTTTGAAGGTTGCCACTCAGGTGGATAGAGTTTGTAAGAAGGCCTATGGAGTATTATCGTTCATTAGCAGAGGGATTGAATTCAAGAGTCGTGAAGTGATGTTGCAGCTGTCCAGGACTTTGGTTCGGCCACATTTGGAGTACTGTGTGCAGTTCTGGTCGCCTCCCTTTAGGAAAGATGTGGAATCTTTGGAGAGTGTGCAGAGAAGATTTAGCAGGATGTTGCCTGGAATGGAGAATAGGTCGTACGAGGATAGGTTGAGAGTGCTAGGCCTTTTCTCGTTGGAACGTCGAAGGATGAGGGGTGACTTGATAGAGGTTTATAAGATGATCAGAGGAATAGATAGAGTAGACAGTCAGACAGTCAGTAACAGAGTGTTACAAGGGGACATAAATTTAAGGTGAAGGGTGGAAGGTATAGGGGAGATGTCAGGGGTGGGTTCTTTACCCAGAGAGTGGTGGGGGCATGGAATGCGCTGTTTGTGGGAGTGGTAGAGTCAGAATCATTGGTGACCTTTAAGTGGCAATTGGATAAGTATATGGATGGGTGCTTAAGCTAGGACAAATATTCGGCACAACATCGTGGGCCGAAGGGCCTGTTCTGTGCTGTATTGTTCTATGTTCTATGTTCTTATCAACCGGAAAGAGGTCAACGTTTTGCAATGACGGAGCATCGAGGTTTTCTGACATAATGATAAGCTGTCATTTTATTCCCTTTGCGCAGCAGACTGAAGGCTAAAGTCATAGAAGTTCATGAAATGATGAGGGGCAGGGTTAAGATAAATAGCTAAGGTCTTTTCCCCAAGCAAGACACTCTGCAACGTCATCAAGTATATAATTGGGCAGAACACCCGGTACCAGACACGCTATTAGAAAAGGGAATTGGAATCACCGTCCTGTCGACCCTGAAGAGGCCTACTTCCTAACATCTGAGAGCTTGCGATAGCACTTACTGAATTTTACCACAGACTGCAAGGAAATATCAGGAAAGGAGTAGGCCATTCAACACATTGAGCCTCCACCATTCTCGTTCATGGCTGTATACCAGCCCAATGCACTTCTTCCACAAAATGGACAAATCCATAAGTGTGATTAAACATCCAAAGACAGCTGAGATTGTTCGGATCTGGGCGGGATCCTCACAATAGGTTGGGAAAACTTTGCTGCCGCAGTTCCTAATCGAAATGAAATCACAGCTGGATTAGTGTGTACAGATTTAGTCTCCTCGCTGAAGAAAGAATATTGTTACATTGGAGGCAGCTCAGAGATGGATTCGTCAAATGTTTGATCATGTTAATCCAATAAACATTGGAGATTGCAAGAATGAAAGACGACCTTATTTTTACATCGATCAAAAGAGGGAGTCAGCAACAGACACCACGTACACAATAAATGGAGGAATCCAGTACACGTCTCCAACCTGAGATGCAGGAACAGAAGAAGAATATTCAGCCCTTCCACCCTGTTCCATCAGAACAGGACGAGGTTATTCACCCCCAAGTATCTAATATGCAGTTCAAGAGGAGGCCAATCAGCCCATCGACCTGATAAAATGAGACCCAGATTAGGCCATGCAGCACTAGTATCTTTTTCCACAGCAACAGAATCAGTCCATTCAGCCTCTTCAAATTTGTAACACAGGAACTGGAAGAGGCCACAGAAAGACTGGAGAATGGTAAATTGGAATCAGGGGAGACCATTCAGCCTATCGAGCCTGCGGCATAGGAATTGGATAAAGGAACAAATTATGCCGAAGTTTTATGAGAAAGGAGTTGGTAGTTCAACTCACTTGTCTGTTGTATGGGAACAGGAGAAGACAAACCACTCCCTCAAGCACAGGAGAAGACAGTTCAGTATCTTCAGCCTTTTATCGGAGAACACAAGGAGACCGTTCAGCTACTCGAAACAGTGCATAACAACAGCAATATTCCATAAGCCCTCAAGCCTCTGGTGCATCATCATCAGGAGGAGAACATTGTAACCATCGAAGGGAAAATGTGGAAAAACTATAAAGACGTCAGTCCATCAATTTTTTCCACTAAAACAATGATGAGTCCACTCAGCACTCATGCTTCCTATTCAGCAATCGAGCCTTGTTCCCGTTAAACAGGAATTAAAACAAAACATAAAGGTTATCAAAATGGAAGAACTTAGAATGATGATAATCACTTTGGAATAAAATACAATGAAACAATTGTTGTAATTTAAGATAATTGTTAGAATTCATTATACAGGAATTAACAACAGGACACTTGCAGAATTAAACTGCAACTCACTCCTCGGCCTGGCCAGACTGGCCATAAACAGGACCAGGCAGCGACTCAAGGAAGGGGTCGTTAGGGCTGACTGCCTGCCACTCTTCTGCAGTTATGTCAGAGCCCGAGTGTCTCTGGATATGGAGCACGCTGTGTCCACCAACAACCTCGACGTTTTTAGAGAGAGGTGGGCCCCGCAGGGAGTGGAGTGTATTGTCTCCCCCTCCGACTCTGCTTTGATTTAATCCCTCACTGTTTGGTTACGCACCCTTGGCCTCGAAGAAGGGCACTGGTTGTCACTGGCCACTTGGGTGTTTATTTTCTTCCTGCTGGTGGAAACTGAATAAAGATTTGTATACCTTGTATCTTTCATTTAAAAAAGGAAACTGCAATTCATCAAAGTCAATATGTTTTGAAAAGAGGTTCCCTACATTGTGGAAACAAGCCCCTCAGCACAACAACGCCACAACGTCGCTCTGAAAAGTATCCCACGCAGACCATTTCCCTGAAACTATTACTCTACATTTATATCTGACGAATGGACGTAACCTATTCATCCCTGAAAATGATGGGCAACGTAACATTGCGAGTTCAGCTCACCTGCACATCTTTGTGTTGTGAGTAGAAACCAGTACACCGAAAGGAACCACACGCCGACATGAAGCGAGGGTGGAAACTCCACACAGGACCTTTACAAAAGACAAATCATCTTTGAATTGTTTGTTTAAGCTATTTAAATATGTGACAAACCAAGTGGATAATGCGAATCCTGGAGATGTAATGTAACTGGTCTCCAAGAAAGCAATGGTTATGGCGCTACTCAAAGATGAAGTAGTAAGCTCAGAGGGTTTATGATGTATTGATGAACTTGGATAGAGAATTCGTGAATAGACAAAAGGCATTCCGAAATAATAAATGGGTCATTTTTTGTTGGCAAAATGCAATTTGTGCGGTGCGAAAAATTTCACTTTTCAGGCCTCACCTATTTCTAATCTACGTTATTAGTCGTTTGACGGAATAGAAAATACTGCACGTAAATTTTCAGCTGACACTGACATCGGTGGGAAATTGCTTTGCAAAGAAAATGTAAGAAATTTACAAACGGATATAGATAATTTCGGTGAATGGGCCAACACTTGGCAATGGAAATTGACGTGGACAAATGTGGAGTTACTCAATTTGGCCAGCATGGAAAGGCAAATCATTATTTCAATAGAGACAAACTTCAGAGTGATTCGGTGCAGGGGGACCTAGGTGTGCTGGGAATATCACAGGAAACTCACATTTAGATACATCATGTAATGAAAATGGAAATTTCAATTTCCTTGTTTATTTGTAGAAGGATACCGTATAAACGTAGAAACTGGTGTTGCTACTACGCAAGGTGTTAGTGAGACAGCAAATGGATTACGGTTCCGGTGCCCTGAATTGAAGAGTGATGTATTTGCATTGGAGGCAATTCAAACGAGGTTCATTCGATTTATTCCAGAGATCAGAAGTTTGTCTTTTTGGCGGGAGGTTGACCAGTTCAGGCCCTATACTCTCTGGAGTTTAGAAGAATGAGAGGATTTCTTAAAGAGGTCTGTAAGATGTTAATGGTGATTGATAATTCAGATGTAGAGTGGATGTTTCCACATGTGCGGCAAAGTAGAACAAGATATCGTAGTTTTAGTATAAGGCAGAACAGATTTAAAACTGGTGTGAGGGGCGCTTATTTCTCTCAAAGTCTTGTGAATATTTGTTATTCACTGCCACCGATTGCAGTGGAAGTTGGGAAATTGAGTAAATTAAGCGATATGGAGAGCAAGCATGTGGTGCTGAGGCCGTGATGAAATCACAGTGGGTTAAAATCTTCGAGGAGAAAGTGAGGACTGCAGATGCTGGAGATCAGAGCTGGAAATGTGTTGCTGGAAAAGCGCAGCATGTCAAGTCTGATGAAATCAGCCATGATTGCGTTAAATGGTGAAGCAGGCTCGAGGAGCTGAATTTCTGACTGTTGCTCCTCTTTCTTAATCAGCCTTTCGAATGTGCTAAATAGGAACGGGGGACTGCTAGTTATCAAACAGGAAGCAGACACTCGAGATGAAGGAGTCTTAATCAGTTCGACAGAATGTAACCAGTGGAGGGTCTTCAGCTATTTACAATCTACATCAATGAAAAGGAGGATAGAATAGATGCACCATTACTACGTTTTGTGATGACATTCAGATAAGCAAGATATTAAATTATCAAGATAGCCTGAAGTGTTTGCAAATAGATATGTACATCGAAAGTCACTGGAAAATAGATTGGCAAGTGGAGTATAATGTAATGCATAAGCTCTCTTCTTTTTCAGGAAGAATGACGGTATGTACGCTTCTGAAACGGAGAGAGAAAACAGAGCTAAGTGATATAATGTGTACTGGAGGCTTCACTATGACCTTTTTTGACATCAAAAGTGTTGCTCCATCTCCCTGATGACTATGACCTTTTCAGACATCAAAAGTGTTGCTCCATCTCCCTGATGGTCTGTTTCCTTATGTTCCCAGTTGCCCCTTCACTCTCACTACACACGGGATATGTTGATATGATTGGTTGATGATGGGGGGAGAGGTGAGAGGATGGTGATTTGTGCCGTGTATCAAGGGGACGGCCTTTATCGGAGAGGCCGTCCTTTTTTTATCCATGGAGACTCGAATAAAATGGGAATAATTGACTGCTTCTGAATGAAGAGGCCATGGAAGCGACCAGGACTGCAAGGATTCACCAACATGATGTGCTGTCCATGAATCACACTGCAACGTTAATGGAATGAGAGTTCCTCAGTTCCTCTACGTCTTCCCATTGACCTGGGGACCATGCAGAGTCATGTACACCATCTGTACTGTGAAAACAACGATACACTCGTTAGCTCGTTAACATTTCAATTACCTCATCCATCAAATATATCATTCGTTACTGAATGGTGACATTGATGCTGACATACTGGAAGATGTTGGATATGTCATCCACTCCGGCCTGGAAAGTTGTGGATCATAAAAGATGAATGAAACTGTGCTCCTAACAGCCACTCTCAGCACCGTCCTCCCCATAGTGTGAAGCTGCAGATCGTGTTGAAGAAGGTGACACCACTCTGTGCTCGCTTCTTGTTCAATCAGCGTCCCTACGCATACTGCTCCCCAATTAAGTGTAGTTTCGGAAGCTCGTCTTTCTAAACCCCAGGTGAATACGGCAGATCTCTTTACACACACACACACAAACATACACACACACACACACACACACACACACACACACACACACACACACACACACACACCACACACACACACACACACACACACAGTGGTCGTTGTCCTTATGGATGTCAGTAAGGTATTTACCACAGTTCTTCACGGGAGACTAGTTAGCAAGGTTAGAACCGATGGATACAGGGACAATTGGCCATTTGGATACAGAATTCACTCTAAGGTAAAAGACAATGGGTGGTGGTGGAGGCTTGCCTTTCTGACTGGAGGCCGAGAGCCAGTGATGTGCCACAAGCATCGGTGTTGGGTGCACTAATTTTGTCAATTATATAAATGATTTCGATGTGACAATCGGTGGTAAAGCTAGTATGTTTGCAGATGAACCAAAGTTGGAGGGGTAGAGGGCAATGAAGAAGCTTACCTCAGAGTACAAAGGTATCTTGATCAGATGTGACATATACCCAAGGAGTTGCGGATGCCTCGTCATTCAGATACATGCGAGGTGCTGCACTTTGGAACGACAAATCAGGTCAGGACGTATGCACTATAATGTAAGGTGCTGGGGAGTGTTGCTGAATTAAGTGACCATAAAGTGCAGGGTCATAGTTCATTGAAAGTACTGTCACGGTAAGATTTGGAGAGTGAAGATGCCGTTTGATATGCTTTCCTTTTTAATTCAGAGCACAGATTTGGGAGGTCATGTTGTGGTTCTACGGGATATGGGCTAGGTCACTTCTGGAAGATTCTGGTCTCCTTCCTGTCGGAATGATGTTTTGAAATTTGGAAGGGTTCAGAAAAAGATTTATAAGAATGTTGACAGTGTTGGAGGGTTGAACTGGAGAGAAAGTCTGAATAGGGGGACAGTGCTTTCCCCATAGTGCCGGAGGTTGACAGGTGACCACAAAGAGGTTTATAAAATCAC
Source organism: Chiloscyllium plagiosum (assembly GCF_004010195.1). Taxonomy (NCBI): domain Eukaryota; kingdom Metazoa; phylum Chordata; class Chondrichthyes; order Orectolobiformes; family Hemiscylliidae; genus Chiloscyllium; species Chiloscyllium plagiosum. The sequence continues at coordinate 61,917,064 of NC_057717.1, read as the reverse complement.
GAGGGGCAGGACAAGAGTGAATAAACAAGATCTATTCTCTGGGTTGGGGGAATACAGAACTAGAGGGCATGAGACTAGAGTGAGGGGGAAAGAATTAAAAAGGTCATCAGGGGCAAATTGCCACAAAGAGAATGGAATGAGCTGCCAAAGGAAGTGATGGAGGCTGGTACAATTACATCATTTAAAATGCATCTGGATCTCCACACGATTAGGAAGGGTTGAGAGGAATGTGAGCCCAAGTGCAGGAAAATGGGACAAGGTTAATTTAGACTATCTCATTGTCATGGACCGTTTGGAACTCAAGTTTATTTCCATGCTGTATCATGCATGAAACAGAAAATGAGACAAGTAATCAACTGAGAACATGTGGAAAGTTGGGAAATAGCACAGGAAGTGAGATTAATTGTTGTGGTTAGATCTTGGAGGATGCAAAACATAATAATGAGGACATTGAATAAAGACATTGCCAAAGCAGCCGAATTGATTTTTTGCATCAAATTCTAAATTTACCTTATAGTGCCAGACTAGACACTGTAAAGTGGGACAAGATTATAGCCCAGCATTGAGAGCTGTGCAACTTATGCTCGTGTACTGTTCAGTAAACAGGACCATCTTCCCGTCAGGGGAACATTGCAAACCTTTGTCAGTAATCTTGGGGCTATACTTGCCAACCCATCGTCGGGACTTGAATGAAAAGTGGAGGTTTTGGTGGCAGGAGTACATCAGACTTAAACAAAATGTAGTAGCGCATGTTTGCACGATTATTGTCAAAGTGGTGCATGCGTGTGGTGCTGTGTGTTGGGGCTCTTTCATGGGTTGTCAATATGGCCGTGGTAGTGGGCTGCGTGTGCGAAGGGATGTGTGTGTGTGTGAGAGTGACTGCGTTTGGTGGGGCGTGTGTGTGTCTGTCTGTGGGTGGTGTTTGTGGGGGATAGTGCGTTTAGGGAAGGCTGTGTATGTGTGTGCCGCGCGCACGCTGTGGGAGTGGGGAGCTTTGCATGTGTGGGTAGCTCTGTGTGTAGGGGCGTTCGGTAAGTTGGGAGGGCTGTGTGATAGTGGGAAGGCTGTGTTTTTGGAGGGACCTGTGTGGGTGTATGTGACGGGTGATATAAGTGCTGGAAAAACGACTCTGTGTGTGCAGGCGGACTGTGTTGTGTGTGAGTGGTACTGTGCGTTTGTGGGCACGGTGTATTGGCGGGACTGTGTGTGTGGAGGTGCATGTGTGTGTTTGGGCTGTGTGTATGGAGAGGGCCATATCATCGGGGTCTATGTGTGGGGAGGGCAATATATGTGGGGCTTTGTATGTGTGTGACCAGTGTATGTGGGGTCTGGGTGAGTAGGGTGTGTTGTGTGTGGGGTGTTGTCTTTGTGCGGTTTGTATTGTGAGAGGGGCTGTGTATATAGGACCGCTGTGTGTGGGGCTATGTAATTGGGGCTGTGTGTGTGAGGCAGCTCTGTGTTTGAGTGGAGGGCTATTTGTGGGGTGCTGTGTGTGTGGGTAGCTGTGTGTGGACGGGCTGTGTGTTGGGGCTCTCTGAATAGGGTCTATGTATTGCGGCTCTGCGTGGGGGCCTGTGTAAACGGGTGGTTACATGTGTGCATGGGGATGAGCTGAGAGTGCGAAGGGTGTGCTTGAGCTAGGGAATGTGTGGGGGTAGTGGCTGTTTGTGCTGGGGCTTTGTGTGTGGTGGGCGATAGTTGGGGCCCTGTTGGTGGTGGGTGTTTGCGTGTGGGGGCGCTCTGTGTGTGCGGGGCACTGCGTGTGCAGAGTGGAAGTGTGCGTGGGTGCTCTATGTGTGGAATGAGGCAGTGTGCGTAGAGGGCTGTGTGTAGATGCGGTGGGCTATGTGTGTGGAATCTGGTCCTGTTTGGGACGCTCCAGGTGTGAGGTTCAGATGTGTGAGGGTTCTGTGTACATGTGAGGCGCTATGCCAGTGTGGGGTGGTTGTGTGTGAGGCGTGTTGTGTGTGTGTGATGGGGCTGTGTGTCGGTGGAGGGCTGTATGATACCGGGGCTATTTGGGGAACAATTGTGTGTAGTGGGCTTATGTGTGTGGGGGCAGGTGTGTGTATGGGCTCTGTGAGTGTTTTGGGTGAGCAGCGTGTGTTGGGGTTGCTAAATGTGTGAGCGTTGCTGTGTGCAAAGTGTTTTGTGTGGGGATCTCTTGTTTGAGAGGTTGCATGTGTGAGGGGCTGCCTGTTTGTTGGGGGCGTCTGTGTGTGGGAGCGGTGTCAATGTGGATGTGGGACTGTGTGTCGGGGTCTGAATATGTGGGCAGCTGTGACTGTGTGGATGGGATGTATTTTGGGGGATCGTGTGTGTGAAGGGGTTGAGAATGCGGGTGTATGCATTTTGTGTAACGGAGACTGTGTGTGTTTAGTGATATGTGTGGGGGAATTCCGTGCTTGTGGGAGTGTCTGTGTGTGGAGGAGGATACAATAAGTGTTTGGGTATGTTTTGTGTTTGTG
>NC_057717.1:61903427-61912256 GCF_004010195.1 Chiloscyllium plagiosum | reverse complement strand
TGTGTAGTGGGGACTGTGTTTGTGCGGCGGAGCTGAGTGTGCGGGCTGGGCTGCTTGTGGTTGTGCTGTGTTTATATGAGAGTATGGGGCATTTGTGTGTGTGGGTGCTCTCTGTGTGTGGGGTATGTGTCTGTGTGGGAGATGTGTCTGTGTGGGAGGGCTCTGCGTAGCGTGAGCTGTGTATGAGGCGGCTGTGTGCTTGGGGAGGCCTGTGTGATAGTGGGAGAGCTGTGTGATAGTGTGGGGAGCTGTGAGAGAGAGGCATGTGTGTGTGATTGTAATGTATGTTTGGGGATTTCTCTGTGTTTGAAAGTGTGAAAATTGATGGATCCGCAAAGACACAATGCTGAGAAGGCCCGGACACACAGAGGCAAAGCCCTGAGTAGGCGTTTACCAACAATCACACAACACTGAGAGTGCGTTGAGCCACACAGATACAACTCGGAGAAGGCCGAGACTGTAGACAGAACCCTGATCCTCGAGAGCTAAAACCCTGAGAAGGCCTTGACCCACAGAGTCACAATCCTGCCAAAGCCCGAACACACAGAGACACACGCCTGAGAAGGCAAAGACACACAGACGCACACCACCTGTGATGTCCTGGAACCACAGAGAAACAGTTTTTTTTTAGATTAGATTACATTACAGTATGGAAACAGGCCCTTCGGCCCAACAAGTCCACACCGACCCGCCGAAGCGCAACCCACCCATACCCCTACATTTACCCCTATACCTAACACTACGGGCAATTTAGCATGGCCGATTCACCTGACCTGCACATCTTTGGACTGTGGGAGGAAACCGGAGCACCCGGAGGAAACCCACGCAGACACGGGGAGAACGTGCAAACTCCACACAGTCAGTCGCCTGAGTCGGGAATTGAACCCGGGTCTCTGGCGCTGCGAGGCAGCAGTGCTAACCACTGTGCTACCGTGCCACAGAGACACATCTGTGAGAACGCCAGTACCCACAGATACATAACCATACAAGGACCAAGATCGAGAGCGAATCAGCCCTAACATGGCCCCGACCCACAGAGACACACCCATAAGAAAGCCCTCATACATAAAGGCACAATCCTGAGAAAGTCAGGACGCTCAAAGACACAACCCTGACGAGGTTGGGACCTACTGAGATAACCCTGAGTCTGCCGTGCCTGACAGAGACATTACCTTGTGAAGCAGGGACCTAGAGAGACACAGCCCTGATAAACCCTGGAACGAAAGAGACACAACCCTGATAAGGCAGGGATCCAGACACACACCTCTGAGAAATCCCTGACGACAGAGACAAACCCCTGACAAATCCTGGATTTTCAAAGACACCGACCGGATACGGCCTGGACCCCTAAATGCACAATCCAGAGAAGGTAGGGACCAACTGGGACACAATCCCAATTGCTTGTCCTGGCGTGAACTCTGACCTCATGATGTCCTATTCTGGCGAAGGCTTAGTCTGTCAAGACAAGATTCGCTCACGTCCTGAAGCTGTACAATCACATCATCGGCTTCCCTGAACATCCGGGTGCTGAAAACCAACAAGGAAATGGGGAAAATGTGTTCGACTGCAGGTTAGACTGAAACAATATGGTTTCATGTCCCCTTGACTGGCAAATGTCAGATCACTCTTCCTGGGAGTCATCCCAGGGAAAACGATGGGCCTGGAAAGTGTTACCGGTTGAGCCCTCAGATCCAGTGCAGACCAGCTCGCGGACATATTCACAAACATCTTCACCTTCTCCCTCCCACTAGTTCGAAATCCTAACATGGTTCAAGTAGATCACCATCATCCCCGTAAGTGAGAAAACACATGCAATGTTCCTTCAGGACTACCACCTAGTGGCTCTGAACTCCAAAATCATGAAGTGTTTCGAAAGGCTGGTTATGGACCATTTCAACTTCAGTCTTTCAGGCTGTCACAATCTCCCACAATGTGCCCAGCAACACAACGGGTTCACAGCGGACAGCATGTCCATAACTTGTATTCAACCCTGAACATTTGGAAAACAAGGACACCGAAGTTGGACTCCTGCTAATCATATAGAGCTGCGTCTTCAACACCATTATACCCTCAAGACTGATTTCAAAACTCAGTAAGATTTGAGATTTGTCTCGGCTCTGCTCTCTGCAACTGGGATTTTTCAGCTTTCTGACTCACAGATCGCAATACTGAAGATAGGCATCAACACTTTCTCCACAAAAACTCTCAACACTGGAGCTCCTGAAGGATGGATCCGCAGCCCCCTCCTGTATTCGATGTATACCCATGGCTATGTCTGCAACCCCCTACTATACTCCCTTACCCACATAGCTGTATCCTCAGCCCCCTACTGTACACCGTGTATACCTACGGCTGGGCCCTCAGACCCTACTGTACTAACTGTACACCCATAGCTCTGCTCTCAAATGCCTACTGAAGCCTTTGTGCACCGATGGCTGTGTACTCCGCCCTCTACTGTACACCATGTACATCCATGGCTGTGTTCTCAGGTTCCTATCATTCCCTCTGTAAACAATCGGCTGTGTGCTCAGGCTCCTAAATTACTCACTGTAAACCCCTGGTTGTGTCCGCAGCCCTCTACTGTACTCCCTGTACACACACGGTTGTGTTTCCAGCCCCTGACAGTACTCACTGCACACCCGAGGCTGTGCCCTCAGCCACCTGCTGTACTCACTGTGCATCCACGGCTGTGTCCTCATTGCCCTATTGTAATACTTGTACACCCACGGCTGTGTCTTCAGACCGCTGCAGTACTCCATGTACTGTCACGGCTGTACCTTCAGCCCCAAACTGTGTTCCCTGTACACCCACAGTTGTGTCCTTAGTCCCCTACTGTATTCCCTGGACACCCACGTCTATGTCCTCAGCCCACTAACTCTATTACGTGTTCACCCACGGCTGTGTTCTCAGCTCCTTAGTGTGCTCCCTGTATACCTACAGCGGTGCCCCCAGCCCACGATTGTACTCCCAGTGCACCCACAGCTGTGATGACAAGTTCCGAACGAACACCATCCACAGGTCGGCTGATGGTAGTGCCATAGGAGAACAGATACCAAACAACAAACGGGCCAAAATACAAAAGTGAGTTAGAGGGCTTTGGGACGTGGTGCAATGAGAACAATCTCTCAAAGAACAAAACTCAGACCATCACGGAAGTGAACCTTCCATCCGTGGATTCCATTGACATGGTTCGCTGCCACAGAAAGGCTGCCAGCATTGACAGAGACCACTGCCACCCCAGTAATAATCTCCTACAACCTCTTTCGTCAGCCAAACAATAGAGACACATGAACACACTCACTTGCAGGTTCAGGAGAAGCATCTTTACTGTCAATTTTAGGCTGATGAATCTATCCTCTAACTTCAAATGATGCTGATCATGCTAACGTTGGTCTTGTCTAATGACTGCTCTATGTCATGTATGCCCCTATCTAAGTTTTCGTTTCTCCCTCTGTTCTATAGGTGCTTGTATACTCGTTGGATTTCACTGACCAGTGACAAAGAGTCTGGAAGCACACATAATACCGGCACAGAGTGGCTTATTATTCAATCAAAAATCTTTTAATGCAGGGACAGAACTAAAGGATCTTCCTCGAATCTGGCTTTGACTTGAAAGCATAGTGGTTTTCTTAATCTTCAAGTCAGATCAGAAGAGCGATCAAAGGCATACTCTGATTTTACAGTAAAAAGACAGTATTTCTATACATTTTACGTTACAATGCTCGTACACAACGTGCTAACTACACCTTCCCATTTCCTTCTATGGGAGCAATCTTGTGAAACACCTGATTATTAAGGGATACTTCGATGGACAGCCGTTGGTTCTTCGTTATTTTAGGTGTAAACGATTTTTGTAACCTCTCGGCCTTGGGATGTTTCTACGCTGCATTCCAAAGTAAATGGATGTACTGTTTTTGTTCAATTGCGTCAAGTTTTATTTTGAGAGACTCCTTGCATTTTATTCTCCATTGTACAGGCCATCTCTTATCAAATTCCATTAGCCCTTCATTCAGACAAAAACAAGTGATTCTGCTATTTACAAAAAAGCTCGTAATATTAATAATAATATGCACAAATATTTCGATTGGTAACTTCTTTTAGCTGGAGACAAATACTGCAGATGCTGGAATCCAAAGTAGACATGTAGGAGGCTGGAAGTACTAAACAGGCCAGGCACAATTAAGAGGTGGAGAAGTCAACATTGCGTCAGCAAGCCTTCTTCTGGAATTTTGTTTTGGCAAGATATGTCTGATATCTCTTTAATGTTTGACAATTATGTTGAAATCTGTCTTCGTGATTATTTAAATAATATTTTTAAAAACTTATTACTGTTCAGAATAGTTTCAAAAAACTGTTAATTGCTGCTGAATAAGTAGATCTGTTCTTTTTTATGGCTGAACACATCCGTAATAAGATCAGAACTAGTTAATTCTGGAGGGATCCTTCAAAGCTGTTGAGTTGCAATTTCGTTATTTCTACTATGAAGGATGATTGCAGGGCTCTGAGATTTCCATGTTCCTGCTTCATGAATTATTTGAGATTAGTCTGCAAATGCAGCGTGCGGTTTGGAAGGTAAATGGAATGTTGCTGCTTTTGGCAATGTGTGCTCGGCTTAATGTGAAATGTTTCACTGCATCTGTACAGGGCATTGCTGCGACCACAGCTGATACATCGTGTGCAGTTTTGATTCCTTAAAGTAATCTAAAAGATATAATCCTTCTCGAAAATTTTCAATTTTTTTTCCCTTTCCTTATTCCTGCAATGAAGGCCATTTGTTATGGAAGGTTGTCAGTTAAGATCTCAGATGAGAAATCTTATGGAAATACGACATTCAGAAATGTGTAACAGCTTGATACACGTTTTCTTCTGTTAAGGAAACCTTGGTTGGAGAATAAATGTTATGAATAAGATTTATTGATACTAACGCATAATAGTAAGATTCCAAATCAATTTTTTTAAATTTCACCGACGCATATAAACATGTAATATAATTATAAAGCAGGGACATATTTTGCTTATGAATGGCGCTGTGTACGATAACAACAATGATGCACCTGCATATAGTCCATAATCATACGTTCCAGGCAATGTTGAAAGGGAGTGCACACGGTGCAGTTTGATGTTCAGTTGGCATTATTGCATGCTTCCACACAGAGAGGGGGAACAATATTACCCACCTGAGAATCAACAGCCGATTGCTCCTTCTCTCTTACTTGCTTCCGCCTGACAACAGAAAATCCGTGAGTCATCTTTACCATTCGTGGAGGATTCCTCATGAGGATTCATTGGCATCGTTCCACTATCTGAAGCAAAGGGATTCATCCAAATGCAACTGTTCTGCGTAGCTTATTTCCAGAAACTTAAGTAGGCAGAATAATTTTAAAGGCAGAATAACATTGGGAATACTTTTCAAATTTTACTATTTCTTACGAATTTGTTTATTGTGCGTTTTTGTAGAAAATGCTCCAGTCTGCTACTTGTGTCGTTCTGCATATCACTCAAATGGATACATTTAAAATTTGTTGAAACCAGTGGAGGAGTGGGGAAGAAAAAGGCATTGGTGACACTGCAACATTGGTCGTGACACTAACAAGACATTATGAAACGGCGGTTCAAGTGGTAAGTCCCTTTCTCAGAGGTTTGTGGTGTCTGGCTATTTGCATTTGATCAACGTTATATTTGTTCAACATTTGACAGCCAAGTGAATTTCGGAAAGTTGTATACATACAAAAACGTGCTTGGGAGACCGCAGTCAGATCAGACATGGTCATAATGTCTGGTGGAGCAGTGATAAGTGTCTTCTGAGCCACACTTGCTACTCAGTCGAATGTTTCTGTTTTATTCAGCTCCTCAAACCTCCTGCACAGGTGCAGGTGGAGTCTGCTTGCTCCAAATATCTGTTCCACAGTAACAAAGAACACAATTCTGTCCCACAAGACGGTCGCCCACAGTTTGTGTGGGTTGGAAAACGATATTGAGAAAACCAGGCTAGTTTTACATAACCTGTTATATATTGATAAAATAGGCTTTATAAAACTAGGCTTTATATTGACACTTCATCGTATCCACACAATATAAGGAAAGTTGAAGTCCCCCATAACAAGTAACCAGTTACTTTCGCTCCTCTGCAGAATCATGTTTGCTATCCTTTACTCGTGGTCTGTGGAAATATTCAGAGACCCTTTGAAAACTCCCAACAGGGTGACTTCTCCTTTCATGTTTCTAACCCCAGTAGGCGAGTGCTCATGTGTCCTCTCAACCACTGCAGTATTGTCCTTGATTGACAATTCCACACCAGACCCACTTTTACAATTGTTCCTTATCTTCGTGAAATCCAGGAACAATCAACAACCACGACTGTCTGTTTCCTATCCATGTCTCCGAAATGGCCTAACGATCTGAGTTCTGCGTAGGAACCCATGCTGCAAGTTCACGCATCTTCATCTGAACGTTCTGGGCGTTGAAGTAGACGAACTTCAAGCCATTTCCCTGCCTACCCGTACACTCCTGTGACCTTGAAAACTCGTCCATGACTGCACTACTCTCAACCTCCTGTACACTGAAATACCAATTTAGGTTTCCACCCCCACCCCCAACCCCAGTTGAAATAGTTTAATTTCTCCTGAGGATCATTCGTATATTTTCCACAAAAGATATTGGTACTGCTCTTGTTCAGGTGCAGACAATCCCATTTGTAGAAGTCCCTCGTTCAGAAAACATTCCCCAATTATGCGGGCATATGGAAGCCTTCCTCCTGCGCCTTCGTTGTAGCCAGGGGTTTAACTCGTCTCTCTCCCCGTTTAAGAAATAGAAACTTTATATATTCGAGGCCTGAGCTGTCGCCCCAACTTCCTGAATTTCTGTCTTGAAACGCCATTAATTTTCCCACTTGAGCCATTGATGACTACATGGACAACGACTTGGAGTGCTCCTTCCCATTAATGATTCGAAAAACACAATCTGAGACATCACAAACCCAAGTACCAGTGAGGCAACACAGCAACTATGAGTCTGTCTCGTTCACCCGGAGAATTCTATCTGTCCCCCGCACTCTGGAATCACCAATGACGAACGCTCTGCTCCTCTGCACCCTTCCCTTCTGAGCAACACGGAGAGACTCTGTGCCCGAGATCTCTACCTTATGACTTGTCCCCGGGAAATCGACCTCCAGCAATATCTTAAAGGGTATACTTGTTATTGAGGGGAACGGCCACAGGGGATCCATACACTGGCTGCCTGATCCCTTTCCGACCCATTAATGTAAGCTGTCTAACTTCCTCCTGGACCTGAGGTGTAAGTACCTCCATGTAACTTCTCTCAACTACCTTCTCAGCCTCCCGAATGAACCAAAGTTCATACAGCTCCAGCTACAATTCCCGAACATGGTTTTCAAGGAGCTGAAATTGGGTGTACTTCCAGCAGATGAAGTCAGCAGGGCACTAGTGTTGACGCTTACCTCCCACATTCGACAGGCGGAGCAGTCAACTGCACTAAACTCCATCACAACCGTTCCAAATTTCGAAAGAGGCGATTGGCAAAAAAAAAATACAACTTAGCAATATGGCGCACAGATAATTGATTTATCATGTTAGAGGAGCAGGATGAGTGGGGGACACTACCTAATTAGCGTTTCGGGGAATGCAACCCCCAAAATATATTACTTCACGTAATCGGCATTCTCATGTCCACTTTTGCTCGCCATGCACTCCTCCCATTCACGAGGTAAGTATTAACGTCTTTATTTAATTTTCCGGCAGCCCGCTGGTTCTCACTCCCGCTGTCCCTGCTGTTACAAAAGGAAGACCTTATTGCTCGAGGTAAATATTTAAAGGCTTCACATTCTTTGCTGGCAGCTCCCTGTCCTCGGGCCCACTCTTCCTGCTGTAAAACAAATGACCAGCCCCCACCATCACGCTCATTTTTCAGCACATTCCTAAACTGTCACGCGCACTCCACCACACACTCCTGCAATGTCACGCTCACGCCCTGCACAATTCCCCTCCATCATGCGCACTCCACTTTCAGACTCCCTATTCTGAAGGAAGATCTGTGAACTCCTCCCCAGTTAATCCCCTTGACATGTTTTTCTTTCTCCATCACCACTCTGTTCCCGGAGTAAAAGACAGTGGTGACACACAATCTGTTCTTTGTGGAATAGCCTGCTGTACCACCCCCACTCTTTAGCCCCAGTTACAGCGTATGGCACCATCTCAACAGCTACCCCCAGTAACGGTCAGTGTTCTCATACCCACTGTGTCCGTGAACAACTCCATTTGTCCCAAGCGCCATACTGTTAGACTAGCAATGCCGGGAAGCTACAAACTAACCCAAGAAATTATGTTCATTGGCAAAGGAAGGTGAAGAAGAATTTGGAAAAGTTTTTTGGAGAGAGAGAGATTGGAATGTAGACTGTGCAAGATAGAGCGTGAAGGAGAATGTATAAGGGAAGGATAGTGAAATAAAGTGCATAAGTGGGATTAGGAGAGAGAGATAGAGTGACAGAGTGAGACTGGAAGCGGTACATTTCGTGGGGGGTGGGCAGGGGCAAAGGGAGACAGATAACTACTGCCAAAGGCCAGTTCAAATTGGGGGATCCAGAGGTGAAAGCAAGGACCGAGTGACTTTAAACCAACTGCAGAGCTCAGTGCCGGTCCCCTCCCCTACGTTGAGGACCAGGAGTTGGAGATTATTTTCTGTCTCTCCAGCTCAGTTTCTTCAACACAAAGACAAACCATAATGCAGTTCACTCTGCTGCTCAGCACTTTTTAATGAACATCTTTATTATTCACAAATTGAAGTGATAGACACAGTAAGTGGGATCGTGCCTTT
>NC_057717.1:61900754-61903028 GCF_004010195.1 Chiloscyllium plagiosum | reverse complement strand
CTGCTTTCTGAACTTAGTCTGGGTCACGGCATAAATCACAGTGTTTGTGCAGCAACTGAGGAGTTGCAGCATGAAGCCCAATTCCCGCACATAGGGATCAAGATACAAAGTGGTATACACAATATTCAACATACGTCTCCAAATAGAATACACCATTGACGTTGACCATAACAGGATGAAATTAGCTGAAATCACAAACAGTAAAATGATGGTTTTTTCCGATTTCTCATTTCTGTGTCAGACTGAGCGTCTCCATTGGTGTGAGCTCGGAGTCTACTGCGGGCTCTGCTGGTCACTAAAATATGTCTAACTGTGGAAACATTGAGCAGTAGAATCAAGAGAAATGGGAGAGCAGGGTTTAGAATGTGGTGGAGGAACTCGATTGTGACCCAGTCACGGGAATAGTAAACTTGATCTGTTCCCTCAGAAAACCAGGGCTCAATCGCCAGCGAATACCAAGGTGTGAGCATAAAATACTAGAAAATGTTCTTCAGACAACACATCACAGTCACTGTTCCCAGAACCACAGTCACCATTTTCTCAATGCAATATTTACTTTTCAGCTTCTGGCAACAAATGGCCACAAACCGATCAAAGGTGAAAGTGCCGGTGAACCAGACAGAACAGTCAGTGGCTGCCTAAAGCAGGACGGCGTGAATATTACATACGTCAATGTCCCGCAAGAAATAAAACTGTTCCCGATAAACAATGGGAATGTGTCTCATTGTCAAGTCAAGGATAATGACATGTAGATCCGCGACTGCCATCGACCCCAGGTAACGTCTGATACATGGAGACAATCCACAATCTTTATAAAGTAGGATGTAGATGGTGACTACATTGGCTATGAGGAAAGAAACAAACAAAGCATACATCAACCTGGAGATAAAGTGATCAATTTCATGAGAGTCGAGTGACACTTTACAATGTGTCACTGTATTAAAATAATTATTGATGTAATTGAAACTGAAATAACATATGAAAAGTCTGAATTACTTGCAAAATATGATATAAACCACAAGAAACCCTCCTTCCCTACACATCAATACACACATCCACCCAGAACAACAAATAGTTTCTAGTAGATTCCCACTTATAATAGGGAATATGGAGGCTATGGTCAAGAAATAAAAGGAGGCGTAAGTCAGATATAGGCAGCTGGAATCAAGTGAATGTCCTTCGGAGCATGGAGGGTTTAGGAGGGATATGTAGAGGCCAGAAAGGCGCATGAGATAGCTTTGGCAAATACTGGTCAACACTATTGAAAGTGATTGCACAAGAATATTAAGGGTAAAAGAGAAACTGGGGAGAGTATAGGACTTCTTAAAAATCAAATCAGTCATCGATGTGTGGAACCACTGAAGATAAATAACATCCAATGGGTGTATTGCCACATGTACTCACATGAGTACAGTGATAGGTTTACATATCGCCACATGTGATGTAATCGTAGGTACAAAGGTACTCTCGCTCCGGCTACAGAATCTTGGTGCAAAGCAGAAAAACAACGAAAACAAAGTTAAAATATAAAACATTACAGTCATTCCTGCAAGACTGGAAAATCACTGAAACACAGTTAAGAATTCAACAATACAGACCATGAGAGCCTGGCCATACTGGGTTCACACTCCTCACAAGAACTCCATCTCAACCACTCCTCTGCCTTGCAGAGTTTTCCTGCTGGATGGGTGAGATCTTATATAAATATATCGCGTATATATTTATTGCGTAGATAAATATGGAAACTCCAGAGGTCGAGAAATAAATAAATATAGTGATGATTTGTAGATGAATAAAATGGTGTTATCTTTTGGGTCAGTAAACTGTCAAGGATCAAAAGTGTTCTTTAGTAGAGAGATATGTACTTCTTGTGAGACGTGGGAGTGGAAAGAGAGCTTAAGGTTTACTGCGGATTATATCTCCAAAAAATATTGTTGGTTGCGAATCTTATCAGATCGAACAGATCGGTTAGAGAGACAATTAGAAACAATGTGCAACAGCAACAGTATGTGATGAATGGCAGTTATACGAAGTGTGTGGGGGTAAGTCCCAGATACAGTCACATAAATGGGTTAACTCCACAAAAGGTAAGAGAGGTGGGCACCTCGTGTAGGAGCCTATAGTGGCTATACGCATTCCAAACCAGCATGCTGCTTTTTGTAAAACGTACGAGGTGATGGATTCTCATGCCAGCGTAACAGAAACAGCCAAGTTCCTGTTATTGACAATGGCTCTAATGCAACGAGGAGTACGTCGTGTTCCAGGAGATCAATT
>NC_057717.1:61900078-61900711 GCF_004010195.1 Chiloscyllium plagiosum | reverse complement strand
GGGTAAGTCCCAGATACAGTCACATAAATGGGTTAACTCCACAAAAGGTAAGAGAGGTAGGCACCTCGTGTAGGAGCCTATAGTGGCTATACGCATTCCAAACCAGCATGCTGCTTTTTGTAAAACGTACGAGGTGATGGATTCTCATGCCAGCGTAGCAGAAACAGCCAAGTTCCTGTTATTGACAATGGCTCTAATGCAACGAGGAGTACGTCGTGTTCCAGGAGATCAATTATGTTGGGGGATTCTCTAGCCTGAGGTACTGACAGACGTTTCTTTGGCTAGCAGCGAAAAACTGGAACGGTGTTTGCTTCCCTGGTGCCAGGAGCAAGGATGTTTCAGAGAGAGCGCAGAATGATCTCACGGGGAAGAGGGCACAGCAAGAGGTAATTGTCCATATTGGAACTAACTACATATGAAGGAAAGAGGTTGAGATTCTGAAGGGTGATTACAGACAGTTAGGCAGGAATTTAAAAAGGAGGTCCTCGAGAGTAGTAATATCTGGATTACTCCCGGTGATGCGAGCTAATGAGGGTAGATTAGGAGGATACAGCAGATGAATGTATTGCTGAGGAGCTGCTGCACGGGAGAAGGATTCACAGTTTGGATCATTGGAATCTCTTTTGGGGTAGA
>NC_057717.1:61892971-61900023 GCF_004010195.1 Chiloscyllium plagiosum | reverse complement strand
GGTGGATTGCCCCTAAATTGGAAGGGGCGAATATATTGGCAGGGAGATTTGCTGGAGCTGAATGGGAGATTTTAAAGTAGTAAGGTGGGCAGCCGAGCGGTGGGACCCAGGGAAGTAGTGAGGAAATAGATCAAGCCTTCAGAAATGAGATAACAAGAATCCAGAGAAAGGAAAAGCCATTAGTTAAAGGAAATGCTGGATGACTAAGAAATTGATGTTTTGGTTCAGAACAAGAAGGCAACATATGTAAGGCATCATCTGAATAGATCGGGTGAATCCTTAGAAGACTAAAAGGCAGTAAGAGGTTGCTTCAGAGAGAAATAAGGAGGGAAAAAGGGGACATGAGATGACCTCGGCCAATATAATTAAGGAGAATGCAATACGTTTTTACAAATACATTAAGGACAAAATGGTAACTAGGGAGATAATAGTGCCGCTCAAACATCAGGAAAGCGGCATTGGTGTGGAGCCACAGAAAATGGGGGGATACGAAACGCATATTTTGCATCAGTATTTACTGTGGAACAGGAGATGTAAGATATAGAAAGTAGGGAAATAAATGGTGACACCTTGCAACATGCCCATATTACAGAGGAGGAAGTGCTGAATGTCTTGAAACGCATAAAGTTTGATAAATCCCCAGGGCCTGATCAGGTATACACTAGAACTCTGTGTGAAGCTAGCGAAGTGATTGCTAGGCCTCTTGCTGAGATATATTTTTCATCGATAGTCACAGATGAGGTGCCAGTAGACTGGAGGTTGGCTAACGTGATGCCACTGTTGAAGAAGGGTGGCCGGAACACCCCACGGATTTATAGACCATTAACCCTGACGTCGGCGGTGAGAAATTGTTGCAGCGAATACTGAGGGACAGGATGTACATGTAATTGGAAAGGCAAGGACTGACGAGGGATCGTCAACATGGTTTTGTGTGTGGGAAGTCATGCCTCACAAACTTGATTGAGTATTTTGAAGAAGTAGCAAAATAGATTGATGAGGACAGAGCGATAGATGTGATCGATATGGACTCTAGTAAGTCGTTCGACAAGGTTCCTCACAGGAGACTGGTTAGCAAGGTTAGATCTCACGGAAAACAGGGAAATCTAGCCATTTGGATATAGAGCTGGCTCAAAGGTAGAAGACAGAGGGTGGTGGTGGCGGGTTGTCTTCAGTCTGGTGGCCTGTGACCAGTGGAATGCCATAAGGATCGGTGCTGGGTCCTCGACTTTTTGTCATTTACATAAAGGATTTGGAAGTGAGCATGTGTGCATCGTTAGTACGTTTGCAGATTACATCACATTTGGAGGTATAGTGGACAGTGAAAACGTTTACCTCTGATTAAAACAGGATTTTGATCAGATGGGCCAATAGGCTGAGACGTGGCAGACGGAGTTTAATTCAGAAAAATGTGAGGCGCTGCATTTTTAATAAACAAATCTTAGCAGGATTTATACATTTAATGGTAAGGTGCTCGTGAGCGTTGCTGAACAAAGAGAACTTGGAATGCAGGTTCATAGCTCCGTGGTCGTGCAGTCTCAGGTAGATAGGATAATGATGAAGGCGTTTGTTATGCTTTCTTTTATTGGTTAATGTGTTGAGTACTGGAGTTGGGAGGTCATGATGTGGCTGTCGAGGGCATTGATCAGGCAAATGGTGGAATATTGCGTGCAATTCTGGTCTATTTCCGATGGGATAGATGTTGTGAAACTTGAAAAGGTTCAGAAAAGATTTCCAAGTACGTTGCGAGGGTTGGAGGATTTGCACAAGAGGGGGAGGCTGAAAAATATGGGTCTGTTTTTCCTGAAGTGTCAGAGGCTGATGGGTGACCTTATAGAGATTTACAAAATCATGCCGGACATAGATAGGATAAATAGGCAAGGTCTTTTCCTTCCGCTTTGAAAGACAAAAACGTAGAGGGCTTAGGGTTTGGGTGAGAGGGGAATGATATAAAAGAGACCTAAGACGCAACTTTTTCACGCAGAGAGTGGCACATGTATGAAATGAGCTGCCCGAGGAAGTGGTGGAGGCTGGTAAAATTGAAGCATTTAAAATTTATTTGAATGAGTATGTGAATAGAAAGGGTTTGGAGGGATGTGGGCCAGGTGTTGGCAGGTGGGACTAGATTGGTTTGGGATATCTGGTCGACATGGACGCGTTGGACCGACGGGTCTGTTTCAATGATGTACATCTCTATGACTCTATAACTACACGACCTCTCGAACCATCTCCCATTCCTACCGACTTATCTGTCTGTATAAACTCATCTCGTGCCTTTCCCAGCCACAACGACACTCCACATTTCTGTTTGATCCTCCATGCCCTGTAGCTCACCAAAAACCTCAAAGATTTTCTCCTTGTGAACGTCGGCAACTCTCCCTTTGCCCCTCAAGGTATTCCTCTGTCCACAAACATTTGCAAATCATCCAAACTTCCCTATCTCCATGAACTCCTACAGCTCCAATATCCATGCTTATTTATGTTGCCTTTTCCAGTTCTGAAACTCTCTCAAAGTGTGAAGACTCGACAATGATCCCTATCTGTATAAAGCTTTCTGTAGCCTGCAGCACTCCAGACCTAAAGCACCCACTCCAATGCCTTTGACTCTCCCGTTTCAGTTCCGACAAACTCACAATTTACTTAACATCCTCCGTGTGCTATCACGAATCCTGTCAATGTCAGCACCTACAGTATCCTCATCCATCTGCTCACCTCTATAACCTTCTCCAGCTTTTATATCTCGATTTGTGTAAACCTCATGCGCCCCTCCAACGATCCCTACCGCAGGAAACTCCTCCAATTTTTGCAATGCTCCATACCAGTGTAATTCTCTCCAGCCGCAATTGCTGTTGCTGTGTCGATCAGCTCTGCCAGACTCTCTCGCCTTCCGCTCTGTGCAACCTTCAGAATGTAAACATCCGATGTCAGCAAATTCAATCATTAACTGCAAATTCCATATTCCTGATAGTCCCTCAATACTATACAGCCCTCCACATCTCTGAAATTCTTCAATCCATAAACTATTCCATGTCTGTGTAAAGGTCACCCATCCGAAAACACAGGGCCTCACTGCCGTTTTTATCAGCTGCAATCAGATATCCCTGTATCCTCCCTAACACCATTGGGACAGCTTCTTTCATGTTACAATTCTTCTCCCTCATGTCAGTCGCCACCTTTGTGATATACTTCAGTCACTGCGATTCTCGTTTTCTCACTCCAAACCTTCCAATCTGTCTGACTGATGTCAGGCTGTTTATCCCTTTCAGCATTTTACTATCTGTAGCGATCTCCAACCCTTCAACCCACCCTGTCTCTGCAACCTCCACAACTGCTATAGTTCACGGTGTATTAATATTTGGCAACATCTGCAAAACTCTCGATTTCCATAACTCCCCCCTCCAACAGCACTTCACATCCGGCAAGACTGATAGCAATGCAGCAGACATGACTTCACAGCCCTCGCGAACACTCTGAATTCCTGCAGTCCAACAACCCTCAAATTCTCAGGCTCCTCCAATCCGCACACCTCTTCCTGGCTGTGTGAACTGATTCAGTCTTTTGGAAACTCACTACCACAGTCAACACCTGCAACTCCACCAACCACCCCATCTTTGTAATCTCCAGCCTCGACAACCCACTCTATCTCTGCAACTCTAACTATAATCACTCTCTATGAACTATCCAATCTGTCCAATCCTCCCTCTCTCTAATTCCTGAAATTCCGCTTACCATTCCTGCCTGTGAGCTCTTCAGTCCTTACAAATTTCGCTCGCTCTAACGCCTTCAGCTCTAAATACCACCCCTATCTGTGCAATGTCCAGTCGCTTTTAAAACTCTACTTCTTTGTACGTCCTTGAGGACTGCGAACCCTGTACCTCTACATGACATATATCATCCTAGCAACTTATGTCATCTCCGTCCGCCAACAGTCATCTCAAAACACCCGATCTTCCCCCGCTCTCTACAATCCATCTATTCTATGTAACTTTCTCTAATGGCTGCAGTCTCTTTATCTCTGGTTATAGATCCTTGTTCAGAGGAACAATTGTTGGAGCACCGATCCTGTAAGAAGACATGGATCGTCGGTGTATCAGTAAACTTGCCTCATCTTCTAAGTTCTAATGACTTCAAGTTCAATTTTTCCACCTCTTCAATTCAATATCAAGTCATTGAGAATCAGTCCGGTGAGTTTTTTTCTCTGCTGCCTTCAAAACAATCATATTTTCCCGCTAGTAAGATGACCAAACCTGTTGGCAGTATTTCGTTTTGGGCAGACTGGAGCCCTCTCAATTATTACAAACGTTCCCAATTTTATTCTCCTTTCCATTTGTAATCAATGCCAGCATTCCAGTTACCGTCTTTATGACCGTCTTTCTGAGATTTATGCACATGGTTTTGAAGTTACTTTATGGTGTGTCTTCGGCAGTTGATCGGAAACCAAGAGGTGACAGTGAAAATGAAGAACATGTCGGAATGAGTCATACGTGCACACTTATAAACCAATAAAATAAACAAAATAAGAACATCATTGTTTCAACAAAGCAGTGTGGTGGCTGGGGAGGGGTGGGGGAGTTAGTACTGCTTACTCACAACGTCAAGGACGCGGGGTCGATTGTCTGAGTACATTCTCCCCATGTCTGCTTGAGTTTCCTCTTGGTGTTCTCTTTTCTCGCCATATGTAGATGATTTGGCGAAGCGGATGGAACCTTGCTTTATTACGATAATGTTCAGGATATCTATGCGTGGACACATTCGTCGGTGAAATATACAGTAATCGCGTGGGGGAATGGGTCTGTGTGGTATGCTCTACGGACAGTCAGTAAGGACCTGATTCTGTGATGCTATGGACAGATATTGGAGTAGGTCATTTGGACCATCGAGTCAACTCCGCCATTCGATTATGGTTAAACTTTTTTCTCAATCTCATTTCTCACTCGCTCCGTCTAAAGTTTGATCCCCTTAATCGTCAACAGCCCATCTATCTCTGAGATAAATACATTGAATTAATCAGCATTTAGTTGCTAGTTGGTATTGGTGAATGTTGATTAGTAATTGTCTACCTGTTTGTTATGCAGCCTTGAAAAAAATCTCGGAACGGACAGACAGAATTCTCTGACCACTAGGACTCATGAAAACCCATTAACCGACAGACACCCTTAGGCAACAGCACAGGTAAAAAAAATCCTATACCGATCACGTGTAAGAAACTCAGAATTTACAAGATTCCATGGAAAGATATCATATAATATTACATGGGACAAACAGGGAGACACCTCGTAATCCGAGTCCACCACTAAACACCAGGACAAGCTGTCCCTCGTTGGTATATGCACAGATGACAGGGACCACAAATTCGACTAGGGAAACACATAGGACAAGATAAACAGGGACAGTGAGAGAAGGTCTTGATGCCTGGCACTAACCCGCAGTTCTATCAACGAACACATTGACCTGGACACAATATCAGTCATTACAGTAAACAATCGGAACCAGAAAGTGGAAGGAGCAGTAACGTAACCAAATAAATTCCAGAACACACAGGACAGGAGCGCTTCACAGATGGCTCCTAAGTACAGAAGATGTTACCGAGACTGGGACGAAACTTCCCAGATCAGCAAACATAACCACAAACATGTCAACTAGCTCCCGTGCCACAATATTTGCACAAACCATGAACAGAGAAAGAATTTGGAATTTGCCTGATTGGTTCTGTGTTTCAAGATGGATAATAAAGCATTTGAGATGCAAACACATTAGCCCATGATCGAGCCTGGTATCTGATTGTTTCGGCTCAGTATCTCCACAGGCTGTGGAGAGAGTTGATGATCTTCCTGGTCAGATTTGGAGCACAGTTCTAGGATAGATGAGAGCAGCTGACCATGCCCCGGCAGAAGAGAGAGCCTGGGATCTTATAGATCTCCTTGTGGGTCTGTTTTCCAGACTGGATGTGCGAAGCTGCAAATATCTAATTTACTGGTGCTTGTTCAGTTCTGAATATATTTACCAGTTCTACATCGATGTTTCAGAATGTGATTCTGAAATAAAACTATTACACAGGCAGGAATAAATGCAGCAACAACTCCCAGATATGAATTCCAGACCAGTGTTTTGCTTAACAGAGCTTCTGATCAGAATATTTTTTTTCACTCCCTGAAATGTTACAATTGAAAAGCTAAGTTATTTCAGCTGGTGAGAATTGAATGTGCATCAATGACCATATTCTGTAAATATAGACAGTTCACCTTTCCAGTCAGATTGTGGGATACATCTACACGCCTCATGTACCCGTTTGCACTCCCACTGCCTCCCATTTTATATCTTCTGTAGATAAATACAGGGAACTAAGTCACACGGTATCATGTTAATTAAGCGTTTCCGTTTAAAATGCTCTTGTTCACAGAATATTCATGTGGCTGGTCCAGCTCCTTTTTCACTTCAAACAAAACGTAAAACCCTTGTTGCTGTAATCTCCTTCAGCCCAGACAACAAGCCCTATCCCTGTAATATCCACAAGCCTTAACGCACATTCATATCTCCCTCAGCTCCGCTGGACC
The DNA here is from genome assembly GCF_004010195.1 of Chiloscyllium plagiosum. Lineage (NCBI taxonomy): Eukaryota > Metazoa > Chordata > Chondrichthyes > Orectolobiformes > Hemiscylliidae > Chiloscyllium > Chiloscyllium plagiosum. Next base: position 61,893,472 of record NC_057717.1, on the reverse strand, counting down.
CTGCCGCCATCCCCATCTCTGGCTCTTGCTGCGATCATTCAATTCCTTCCTAATTTTTCAATAATGCAAACGAATTGATAGATTTAACAGGAGAAACCAGGTCAGATGCAGCTGCATTTAGGAGATGTGCCTGCAGTGTGACCAAGACTGAGCACTGAATACTCAAGGGTTTTAACCATTTATGCAGGAAGGACAAATGGTCCAACACAGTGAAGTAGTATAGCGTAAAAAGGATGGTATCAGTATTGTTTTGATGTTAATCAATTTACACACTGCTCCACTCTGCACTCTCCGCTCTGCCCTGCATATTGATGCAAACGGATATTGGCAACATTTGAAAAATCAGAATATAGCAAATACAGAGGAAATCATTCTGAACACTGCCTGCATTGGACAAAACATACTGCTGTTTTCAAACGCTCGTTGTGACACCCTCGAGACTACTGAAGTTCGGTGCAGATGTCGGCACCTTTTTAATATGATTTGAGAGTTTCTGCCTCT
>NC_057717.1:61888861-61892966 GCF_004010195.1 Chiloscyllium plagiosum | reverse complement strand
TTCACTTTTGCAGGGTAATGAATCTCCTCTGTACATTCTCCAGTCCAATTTCATTCTTCCATTCTGGGTGACCAGACATGCACACAATACACAAGCTGTGACTGAACTCGTTATTTATATGGTTCCAGCATAAGCGTCCTGCGCTTATATTCTGACATTGGCAGATATAGGGAATGATGCCATGTGATACGTAAAGAGATTATTGGTGTGTCCGACTACCATCAGGCATCTGTGCACACTGTACGTAATTTCACTTATTTTGCATTTCTCTCCCTTGTTGATGTCAACAAATGCCTTGCCTTGCATTTTTCTGCGTTTCATGCTACATTCACCTGTACCCTGTAGATTCTGCTTTTAAAATATATGTCATGTGATCTATTGTTAAATCCAAGAAAGTCACATTAAGTTACAAGTTACTACCTTAATTCATCTGAGTTACAAACGGTCTTCGTTGAACATATAAAGATACACTGTACTGGAATCCCCGAAACTTCCTCACTGACTGTTTTCCTGTGTCTCAGAATTGCCGCCTCAATCAATTCAGTAACTTCCTGTTCCATATTAAACAAAGCTCCGGTGTTTGCCATTCTCAGTTCCTCCAGCACCATCCCTGTGTCCATTAAAGAAACGATAATGATGGACTGTTATTGAGACTTCCGTTGACTCACTGTGCAGGGAAACCTGACTGACTCAGAGCAATGATATCAAGCTTCCGGGTTTTGTGACTGTGCTAAATCACAAGGCAATACAGCGGTTGGATGAGCATGGTGGCTGTGGCTAATTGGAACGAATGCTAAAAGCAGGGTAAGACAAGGCAATAATTCTGTGAGCATTCAAGTGAATATAAAGTGAGTGTGCAGACTACAGGTGCAGTCCAGGAGCCTGGTGTATATGCCTTAGGACAGTGTTCTTTCAGCAGCATTACAAAAGAGTTGTCAGTGCACCCTGAGCTGCAGCATTGAAGTACAGAAGCGTAATCTCAATGGGTCGGAGATGTGCTGCGATGGCATGGCGAGGCTACCGTAATACAAATGCCAGCATTGGTGAGTGTAGAGAACCCGCCGCTTCTATCTCTGCAGTGTCCCCAGAGACATTGGTGTCCAAGATAGAAGTCTGCAGGAGCGAGGGGCGAGATGGAGTCACCAGTTACCAGCTCTGACTTTCAAGTCAAATTCTCAATATTGACTTTCCTCACAGGGGGAGGGATTATTTGAAGCTACACATTGATGAGTAGATATCTACATTCATGCGTCTGTTGATCATCAGTAATGAATCAGTCAGCAGCTGACCACTATCTTGCTGAAATCCTGTCAAAAAGAACAGTACAGCACAAGAACTGGCCATGCGGCCCACCAAATGGTGAACTGACATATGATGCCTTCCGGAATGTATAAAAAGACCAATCATTTTATTTCCTCTTTACTTCTGTTGTTGTCAAGACATATCTTCGTCATTGCTATTGTATCTTCCTCTACAACCTCCATTATCAGTGCATTTCAGGCTCTTTCACATTCTGTCTGGAACAGAAAAAAAAAACTTACTTCTCATATATCCTTCAAACTTTCCCACTTTTACGTACAAACTATGCCCCCGAGTAATTGTCAAATTTAATATGATTGGTGTATGCAAGCATGTGATAGGTCTTCTTAACCACACTTTTCATTTGTGTTGCCACATTCAGGGAAATGTGGACCTGCATGCCCAGATCCCTTCGGATGTTGAAGCTACTTAGAGTTCTTTCATTTACTGTATTAGTTTCTCCTGCAGCAGACCTTATAAACTGCATCACTGCGCAGTTGTCCAGGTTAAATTCTATTTGCATTTTCCCCAAACAATTCTCCAGCCTATTTAGATCCTGTTACATTCTCTGCCAATCATCTTCACAATCCGCAAATCCGCAATCTATTTAAAAGTTTACAGTTAGAAAAAAACACCCTAACATCACTCCACTGTCTTCTTTGATCTAGCAGTTCTGGATCCACTTTACCAACGGACCGCTGATTCAATTTTACTTCGCTTTATGTATGAGCCTGCCATAGGAACCGTATCAATGGACTTGAAAAGTCCATTTGGCAAACATCCAGCTCCATGCCCTCATCAATTACCTTTGTCACTTTCGCAAAATATACAATCTATTTTGTGAGGCACGATCTTCCCCACACAAAGCCATGGTGCCTTTCGTGAGTCAGTCAATGTTTTTCGCAATGTGAGTCAGTCCTATCTCCATGAATCTTCAATCATGTTCCTAACACTGACGCAAGACTCATGCCCTGAAATTTATTCGCTTAACCCTTTTGCCCTTCTTCAAATAAGGAAAGAAGATTAGCTATTCTCCAGTTCTTTGCAACATTTCCTGTCACTGAAGAGCATCCAAGCAGTGCACACAAGGCCCCAGCAATTCACTCGCTCGTTTACCGCAGTATCCTTCAATTTATTGCGTCACATTCTGGAGACTTGACTACTTCAATGTTTTTTTCGAGACGGACAGCATATCCTCCATTTTTAAATGTCGAAAGGCTCTGGAATGTCAGCATATCCTTCTCTAGACTCACCATCCACCATTTCCTTCTTCCTTTTTGAAAACCGGTGCAAAGTGTTCATAAAGTACTTCACCTTCTTCCTCCACGCAATAATTTCCTCATTTATCCATCAGACGGTCTGCTCATTCCTTGGCTACCCTCTTAAGCCCGATAAACCGGTTTAGGATTTTCCTTAATCCTGTTTGCCAAAGATATATTATGTTGCCTTTTCGCCGTCCTAACCCCTTGTTTACGTATTTTCTATTTTTATTTCTGTTTTTGATGCCTTCAATTGTCTTCTGCTTCCAAACGTTTAGATGCGCTTCCTTTCTCTATTGACTGAGCTCATCGTTTCTCTAAAGTCCTGGTGTTTTTCAATCTTGTCATCGTTACCACTATGTCTCAGTGACTAGATGTATATCGGAAACGCAGTAATATCACGGATGTTCTGATGGGCATCTCAATCAACTCTCCCAGACTCATCATGACAGCCCACATTGGTGAAGTCCCTTTAATGTTCAATTCAAATTCAGAATCATATACAAACCTTCTGCATCTACAGGTAGCTTCTGTTGTTTGCCTTTTATGTTCCTTCCTCTACTTATTTTAGTTTTCCGCATTGAATATAAATCTGCTAAAGATTGTTTCATGTACGTTGCCTACATCATTTCACACACACTATTTGCTTCCTAATTTCTTTTTGAATGTTACCCCGCCACATTCCACACTCCTCTCGACTTTCTGCAGTATTGAGTTCCCACAGTCTGATAGAAGTTCTCCTGTTCTGTTTGCTTGTGTCCAAACTTCAGGGGAGCTCTGCATTTAACAGCCTACCATTTCATATGTGAGAACACATTTTCTCGGAACGACTTTAATCTCCCTTCATAATACCAGCCATGTCTCTTATTCTGTTTAATCTTCTCGTTCTTGTTTCCTGTTCACTTGAATGAAATCTTTTCTCAGTTAAATAAAATGGAATTCGGTCATACAAAGACTCCAGCTTTTATCTAAATATGTCCTTGACATACTTATGTTTGAATGAAATGAATGATGACCACTATTCCCCACTTACTGCCCGATTTCTTCCAGGTGGCAGTGGGAATGAGTGTGATTGGTCCCCTGTGAGAAGTTCCACGGTCATCACACCTGTGTTAGTGTCGTTAGTGGACGGAGGGCGTGATTATGGACGGGGCCCATTTAAGTTGTGTGCTTAATCTTTAATTCCGTCAAATTGTTTGAGCACGATTGGAGTTGCATGATTCTAACGTATTCCGAACTTGGTGATATTGGACAGGCTTTGGCAAGACAGTAGAAAATTTGCGAGCAACAGGATTCCCAACTTCTGTTCTCATGTTTTCACCATAGCAGTGATATGGTCTTGGATATACCTGAGAATGTTAGTGCCAATGAATTTAGGAATGGTACTATCTATGAATGTTGAATAGCGATGATGAGATGCTTTATTATGGTCATTGTTGGCGTTTGAGTCGCACAAATGTTAATTGTCACTTGTCAACCCAAACCTGGCGGTTGTTCGAGTATTTCTGCATTTGGACTGAATTTGTGATCTGAGGAGTTGAAAGTTA
>NC_057717.1:61862579-61888409 GCF_004010195.1 Chiloscyllium plagiosum | reverse complement strand
ATTAGCTATTCTCCAGTTCTTTGCAACATTTCCTGTCACTGAAGAGCATATAAGCAGTGCACACAAGGCCCCAACAATTCACTCGCTCGCTTACCGCAGTATCCTTCAATTTATTGTGTCGCATTCTGGAGACTTGACTACTTCAATGCTTTTTTCGAAACGGACAGCATATCATCCATTTTTAAATGTCGAAAGGCTCTGGAATGTCAGCATATCCTTCTCGAGACTCACCATTCACCATGTCCTTCTTCCTTTTTGAAAACCGGTGCAAAGTGTTCATAAAGTACTTTACCTTCTTCCTCCACGCAATAATTTCCTCATTTATCCATCAGACGGTCTGCTCATTCCTTGGCTACCCTGTTAAGCCCGATAAACTAGTTTAGGATTTTCCTTAATCCTGTTTGCCAAAGATATATTATGTTGCCTTTTCGCCCACCTAACCCCTTGTTTACGTATTTTCTATTTTTATTTCTGTTTTTGAGGCCTTCAGTTTTCTTCTGCTTCCTAACATTTCGATGCGCTTCCTTTCTCTATTGACTGAGCTCATCGTTTCTCTAAAGTCCTGGTGTTTTTCAATCTTGTCATCGTTACCACTATGTCTCAGTGACTAGATGTATATCGGAAACGCAGTAATTTCACGGATGTTCTGATGGGCATCTCAGTCAATTCTCCCAGACTCATCACGACAGCCCACGTTGGTGAAGTCCCTTTAATGTTCAATTCAAATTCAGAATCATATACAAACCTTCTGCATCTACAGGTGGCTTCTGTTGTTTGCCTTTTATGTTCCTTCCTCTACTTATTTTAGTTCTCTGCATTGAAAATAAATCTGCTAAAGGTTGTTTGATGTACCTTGCCTACATCATTTCACACACACTATTTGCATCCTAATTTCTTTTTGAATGTTACCCCGCAGGTACCTTGAGTGAATCCATGAGGAAAGGCATCATCACCCTCATCTACAAGCGGAAGGGGGAGAGGGAGGAACTCAAAAATTAGAGACAAATCTCACTATTAAATGCGGATTACAAAATCTTGGCAAAGGTCATCGCCAACCGGATCAGGTCTGCTCTGGGATCAGTGATCCACCCTGACAAAACCTGTGGTGTACCGGGCAGGAAGATCGCTAAGAGTCTCACACTCCTCAGGGATACAATCGCCTACGTGCAGGACAGGGGGTTGGACACCTGCCTCATCAGCCTGGACCAAGAGAAAGACTTTGACAGGATACCACACAGGTATATGAGAAATGTTCTCTCCAAAATGAGCTTTGGCGAGGGAATCTGCAATTGGATCAGACTGCTCTACACCAACATTGTCAGTGCAGTCCCAATCAATGGGTGGGAATCAGATAGCTTCCCAGTCCAGGGTCCGCTCGGTGGCGCAGGACGAGACGTGCTCACGTTTCTTCTTCCAGAAGGAGCACAATGAGAGCTCCGTGCTCAGCAGCCTGAAGGAAGAAGGTGGCTCGATAACGTCATCTCAGGCTGACGTCATAAGGATCAGTAAATCCTTCTATGCCAGTCTGTATGACGCGTAGCCGACTGGCAGCGTGGCCTCCCAGTCGTTCCTGTCCTCTATCACGGAGGTCTTAAACGACAGAACATGGGAGAGGCTGGAACAGCCGCTCTATCTGGACGAGCTGACCAAGGCCCTCGCGTCCTTCAAAATGAATAAAACTCCCGGAAGCGACGGCTTACCAGTCGAGCTCTATTCCGCTCTGTGGGACTTGATTGGCCAGGACCTGCTGGAGGTGTATGTCAGTATGCTGCCACATTCCACACTCCTCTCGGCTTTCTGCAGTATTGAGTTCCCACAGTCTGATAGAAGTTCTCCTGTTCTGCTTGCTTGTGTCCAAACTTCCGGGGAGCTCTGCATTTAACAGCCTACCATTTCATATGTGCGAACACATTTTTCTCAGAACGACTTTAATCTCCCTTCATAATACCAGCCAGGTCTCTTATTCTGTTTAATCTTCTCGTTATTGTTTCCTGTTCACATGAATGAAATCTTCAATAAAATGGAATTCGGTCATACGAAGACTCCAGATTTTATCTAAATATGTCCTTGACATACTTATGTTTGAATGAAATGAATGATGACCACTATTCCCCACTTAATGCCCGTTTTCTTCCAGCTGGCAGTGGCAATGAGTGTGAGTGCTCCCCTGTGAGAAGTACCATGGTAATCACACCTGCGGGTTAGTGTCATTAGTGGACGGAGGGCGTGATTATAGACGGGGCCCATTCAAGTGGGCTGCTTAATCTTTAATTGCGTCAAACTGTTTGAGCACTATTGGAGTTGCATTCATTCAGTTATTCCAACGTATTCTTGACGTGGTGATATTGGACAGGCTTTGGCAAGACAGGAGAAAATTTGCTCGCAACAGGATTGCCAACTTCTGTTCTCATGGTTTCACCATAGCAGTGATATGGTCATGGATATACCTGAGAATGTTAGTGCCAATGAATTCAGGAATGGTACTATCTTTGAATGTTCAATAGCGATGATGAGATGCTTTATTATGGTCATTGTTGGCGTTTGTGTCGCACAAATGTTAATTGTTACTTGTCAACCGAAACCTGGCGGTTGTTCGAGTATTTCTGTATTTGGACTGAATTTGAGATCGGAGGAGTTGAAAGTTAAAAACACATGAGGAAACCTCATCACATCTGACAATGCAAAGGAGCCAGCTTGCAGATACCTGGTGTTCCACATTGCCTGATGCCCTTGTTCCTCAAGATGGCAGTGTGTTTAGAAGGTGCTGTCTCATAAGTTGTTTTGCAGTGAATATTGCAGATGATACGGACTGATACGACTGAGCGTCAGTGGTCGAGGGCATGGTAGGTCGTGGAATTGATAGCAATTAAATGGGCTCCTTTTGTCCTGGATTAGTCCTGGGATGTAAACCATTAAAGGCTTTGGGGAGTCAGCAGGTGAATTACTCACTGCAGAATTACTGGCTTCTGACCTGCTCTTGAGGACAGTGTTACATGTATGCCAAGTGCAGGACAATTTCTGGTCAATGATAACATCCAGAATTCTGCTGCTGATAAATACTGTGCTGGGGTCTCAGTGATGTTAATGCCTTTGAAAATCAACGAAGGAATAGTTTGCATCTTTATTGTCGTATTTGTCTGATATTTATGCGAAGTGATCATTACTTGCAATTTGTAAGACTAAACCTGAATATTTTCCATGTCTTGTTGCATTTGACATGGACAGTTTCAGGAATTGTATAATCAATGAACATTCCCACGTCTGATCTTATGATGGAGAGAGGGTCATTGCAGCAGCTGAAAATGGTTGAGCTTCAGACAATCTTTTCCCTGAGGAATGGCTGCCCAGTTGTCATGGAGTTCCTATTACTGATACTGACAACAATCATTTTCTTTTGCTCATGAAAATTCCAACCAGTAGTGTACACCCCCCAGATTCTGATTAAGTATAATGTTACCCCGTTTCCTATTGTTACACACTGTTTAATCGTATTTTGGTGTAAAGAGTAATTACTCTCACTGCTCCGTCACAGATCCATTTTGTTGAACAAAGCTTGCAATGGGGTCAGATGCTGAGTGAGCCTGATGGGACAATAATTGAATGACATTGCTCAGGTTATTGCTGATTGGTCACATTATTGCTGACATCCTCCTTCATAAATGGTTCATTGACTGGCTGCAATGCAAGTGCCCTGCTTAATTGTTTAAATGACATACTTGGGCAAGATATCACATTGTTGGTTGACGTGAGCGTTCTTGCTGAATTGGAACTGTTTGGCTTGAGATGTGGTAACCTCTGGAGTTAAATCACAATTTTCAGTGCCTCCAGCCACTGACATTGACATCGTGTGGAATGAATCGAATTGTCTGAAGACTGAGGTCTGTGACGCTGCGGCCTACTGAGGGAGGCCGAAATGGGTCATCTGCACAGCCCTTCTGGATGAAGATTGTTACAAATGAAGCAGCTTTATTTTCTTTTTCCCTGATGTGCCACGGTCCCCCATAACTGGGAATTCCATTGCTGGAGAGCAGCCTTCTCTTCCAATGGTGACTTTCATTGTCCATTAACTTTTATGACTAAATGTGGCAGGACCACACCGATAGATCTGAACCATTATCTGGGTGATCACTGAACTCTGTCCATGTCCTGCTGCAGAGCTTTCTCGCAACCATAGGATGCATAATCAATGCCGACTGTTATATCTACTATATATCATGGAGCTGACTCCTCTGCCTGGCTGTGTTGTGTCAGTGGGACAGAACCTACGAGAGAGTGTGTGACGTTGCCTGGGAAATAGTCCTTTCCACAGAATCCTGCTTTACAGACAATGGCTGACTGATGCTTGATGAGTCAATAGAAAATACATGTTAGATTCCTTCACAATACATACCTTTCGCACAACGAAGATTTAATACCACTTTATTTCTTACACAGTTTAAAATAAACAAAACATATTTGTTTTTCAGTTGAAAAAATTGTAGCGATCAACAGGTAAATTATCAGAGTACACATCTAACTGTTACGCAGTTCAGTGACTTCAATCAGCACTGAGTCATGTTGAAATCGGTGAACGCAAGCTGTTGAAATTACTTTGAAAAAAAACCCTGAATTCAGACACAGTGCTACTGGGCCTCACCTCGACCTTCAAAATCTGTCCAGGCAGCTTTCAAACTGTAGCTGGATAGTTATTCACACAATCTCTCACAATAAACCACTCAGAAACATACCTGACCAACATGGAAATGTGTGGGGCAGACTGTACAATGGACAGACACAGGACTCTGTGTTTGACGTAAAGCAGTTCAACATTCAATAATCACTTGACAATAAATATATCCTGCCGGCTTGTGTATTCTTTTGTGCCACCTAAATACTGTAATTGTATACCTTGAGCAAAATTCCGAATTAAAGTGTTATTAAGGAGATGGACTGCAGCCCATGGTGCCTGACATTGAATCCATCATTAACCATATCGGGTGCACGCGAGCTCCACAACATCACTATCCAAACAGAATTATGCAGCTCCATTAATGGCCAGCATATGCCCAGCCCAGCGTTCTTTTTACATGGCTCAGGATACAAATTTCTGTGTAAAAGCTTTCAACATTTTTCAGACCATTAACATGAAAGGCATCCTTTGCTTATATACACTTTTTGATTTTCCAATAAGCTCACGATGTTTTCAGTTCATTTTAAGGCAACAATATAATGAAAACAGTGCACAAATAATGGTAAAGTTGTTTGAAAAGATTATTCTTATTACCATAGCCCAAACCATATTATTACCAAATGCATGTGATTGGAAAATATGCAGTTATTTTCGCTTGTACTAATGTAGCATGCTAATATTCACACAATAATTTAGATAGCAACAATATTACCGAGTGTCTCAGCATTCTCCAGTCATATATGAGTACATTTTCAATTGCTTCTGTCTATCTCACAGCTCAGTAATGTGATATGTGAATATGAGTGTCTGTGTGAAACTAGGTGTGCAAGTGATGCCTCTGACAGACTGATTGCTTCAAACAACGTACCCTTCAACTGTTCACAACAAGCAAGGCACTGACTGGACCCAACCAGCCTGTGCTCACAAAACCCAAAATTCTGTGCCCAGTTTTCGTCATGCAGAGACAATATTGTTCGTTGTAATTTATTCATAGAATGTGATTGGGTCAGTATTCATTGTCCATCCCTTGTTGCCCTGCACTTCTTCCTATCTCTCTCTCGCCTGCTTCACCCTCTCCACCCCTCCCCGTCCCTATGACCGCATCCAGCCGTGCCATTCCTCCTTTTATCTGTCACCTCTTCCAGACCCTCCAAACCTCCCTCCCTCTCTGACATCCTCCAGCCTCTGCGCTGTTCCCTATCTCTGTAACATACCTCCAGCCGTAACATCCTTCCCAATCACTGTAACCTCCAGCAGCTACACCTCACCACAATCCTGTAAATGAATAAAAACAATCTCAGTGGCGTGCTCCAACACGCGCATTCCTTGATGTTTCTGAAACATCCTCCAGTCAAAATCAACGATTACCTCCTCAAGATTCCATTCCAGTTTGTCTCTGTAAAACTCACCAGCATCTACATCGCTCCTCAATGCTTTCTTCATCCCTACTCCGTTCTCATCACCTCCCAGGAAAATCCTCTCGCATTTACTTCGCTTTGTGTCACTTCCAACCCCCACATCCATCCCTATCTCTGTAATATCCCTAAGCCTCTACAAACTTCCTTATCTCTGTACAGTCTTCAAGACATGACACAACACGCTGCCTATATTGTCTCCCCAAAGTCAATGTGCCTTCTTATGTTTGTAAGCTCCTCCAGTCCCACACCCCTCCCTATCTCTAAAACCTCCAGCCCCATGCACTCCTTCCTATTTCTCTGACTTCCGTCAACCCCTTTACCCTTCCCTGTCTCCCTGTCTCCAGAATCTCTACCTGTCCCTCCACCTCTCCTGATATGTCTGAACTCCACCAGCCTTTAAAAAAATTCCTATATATCTAAAATCCAGAACAGACAATGTTCCCGATCAATCTCAACTCTTAGACCCCACACATCTTCCGATCTTTTTAACATACTCCAGCCTCTACACCCCTCTCTATTTCTCCAATGTCCAGCCCCTACCCTTTCCTTCTATCTGGTGCAGAGCAACAGAGGAGATCAATCACTCATCAAATCAATCACGTATAGTTTGGTATGGATTGGACAATGCTCATGAAAAATACGCCTGGGTACAAAAGATTCCCCTCCTTTCAATTTACAGAGGTTCCCCTCTCTGAAACTTCTGCTTCATCTATTGGCATTGTTGCAGACCCAGATTCACTGTCAGTACAGGCCCCACATCTCACCCAGAGATGGCTCACGAAATCCTCCGGTCCCTCTGACTGCAATGCTTCCCAGGAGAACGTGAGGACTGCAGATGCTGGAGATCAGAGCTGAAAATGTGTTGCTGGAAAAGCGCAGCATCCAAGGAGCAGGAGAATCGACGGTTCGGGCATTAACCCTTCTTCCTGATTGCCCAAATCGTATTCTGAACCTGAAAGTTATTCTGCTCAAACATTCTGTTGGCAATGGGATTTCCTCCTCGAACTTCTGGATTTGGCCGGATTTACTTTGATTCAGACAGTGGGGAATTTCCACTCAATCTTCATTTGGAATCCTCTACATGTGGTAAGGAACATGAAAAGTTTTCAGTTCCCCCAATTTGGGGCGAGGAGGAACAAGGAACGACAGAGCGAGCAGTAGACCATTCCCTCTCAGGCAGGTTCAATTTTCACACTCTTTGAGCTGAAACATGCAATAATGTTACTCACCCCCCAAATTGGAACATGTTGAGGAAAGCGGGGGGGGGGGGGGGGCGCTATTACTGCGCCACAATTTAGAATGTTTGAATGGCTTCGTCCCTTGCTTTGTAATTACGTAAAGAGCTGAATGGCTTCATTCTATCCTGTGTAACTCCTGTAGAACAGAACTGTCTTCTCCTGTCTCCTGACCGGTTGAATGGGATCTTCCTCTCACTGCGCAACAGCGTTGAGGGCTTGAGTGAGAAACGCATAGAGTTGACCATTCGGCTCCGTAAGTCTGTTGCCCCATTCACAATGTTCATTTTTGATATGATTATGTCTAAATATTATTTGCCCAGTAATTATTGATCGCAAAGCCCAAAGGGTATTTTAGCTCAAGCTTGAATATATACAAAGACCCAGTCTTCACTGTTCCTTGGGGATGAGCGCACTACAGACAGCACAGTGCAAAAGAGAAAGTGACATCCTTATCTCAATCGGGGATACATTATGGTAAAAGTGCGTTGAACTTACACTAACGAACGAACTATTTTGACACTCACAAACAACAATTAGAAACAGACATACACAATTCAAGCCGATACACCTATCCCACATTACAATTGAATCCCCAATGAAATATTCAACGGCCTTAATTGACTCTGGACTCTGAGGACACCTTTTAAGATCCCATAATACCATAAGAGCATAAAAAGGAACAGAATGCGGCCATTTGTACCACGACGTCCACTCTGCTTTCCGATAATGGTTTCCATGTTTCTCAGCACCATTCTCCTGCCTTCTCCCCATAACGCTTGATCCCTTATAAATGAAAAACTATTTTATTTCCGTATTTAGAAAAATACTGTTTCTGTCTGACTATGTGATTAAGGTTTTGTGTATGTGTGTCTGTATCTGTGTTCTTCTGTGTCATTGTGTGTGTACCTGTTCCATATGCCGCCTTAATTATCTGCTGCACCTGCAAACCAACTTATTGTGATTAATGCACAAGGACATTCAGGAACCTCCGCACTGCAGCATGCTGCAATGTTTTTACGATTTAAACAATAGTCCAATCTGCTGTTTGTTATGAAGGTGTACGTGCGTACTGGACACTTAAGAGAGCGTGAAACCTCGCAAGCAAAGTCTGAAATCACAGAGCGTGCTGAACAATTTAAAAATGTAGCATCTGGTTTTGAAAAGAATAACTTGAGCTGCGTTGCCATCGTACACGTCGAATTCGAATTTGAACAATCAGTTTATATTATGCCTCAACATACTAAATTGCAATCGAATTTGGATTTTAATATTTTGGTGATATCAGACCAATTAAACGATTTGATGTTTTGGGGTATAATATCAGGCACTTTAATCAGTTGCGAGAACAGCAAAGAACAGCGACGTATCAACTGACTGCTAACAGAATAGCTCTTTGAAAGGTAGGTTATTCCTGATGAAGGGCTTTTGCCCGAAACGTCAATTTTGCTGCTCGTTGGATGCTGCCTGAATTGTTGTGCTCTTCCAGCACCACTGATCCAGAAGCCCATTAAAAATTTGTGTGGCTGAAGTCTGAAGAATAGATGACGCAGGACAATCGGCTAAGAAAATCGGCAGAGGAAAATAGACACAGGAAAATGAGAGAGGAAAATCGACAGAGGAAAGTCGACATCGAGAATCGAAAAAGCTGGCTTGCTTTGAAATGTGTTCTTTTTTATTGTAAATCTCGTACAGTGTTTTAACAAACCAGTATTGTAGAGTGGAAGGTAAATGATAGGTTTAAGAGAAAGATTTGCAAATAGTCGTTGTCTCATATTCTCTTTTGAACTTAAAGAATGAAATTATTGGTTTTGTTTTCTTTAAGAGGTGAAATTTGGGATAGTTCTTTGCCTCTCCAAATTTAACAGATTACAGTGCGAGGTGAGTTTTTCTGTTTGCCTGATTTCAATTAGCAGAAGGATTTACCTCGCATCGTAACATATTATTCAAAAATAAATGGATGACCTCACGTTTACAATATTGTCCTACAGATTGCATCACAAAACGTTGGAAGTTAGAGAAAGTGCAATAAAATTCATCTCCAACTTCAGAAATGCTTCACTCCGAGGTGCTGGATGCAATGCAGTGGAAAAGCACTTTAATGTACAAATTTGTGTTGGGAATACAGTCCAAGGACAGAACATTTTCAAATTGCAGGTCATGAATAAACATTACTCGACATATGCATATTCAACTCGGAGGGTCTTCAGTAGAATTAGATTCTTCTCTAAGTAAGCCTGTTGTGTAATTGTATGTCTGCTTGTGCTGTCAGTTTAATTTGAGCTGTGCACTGCTGTCCTCCCCATCCCTCTATGTTTGAGCTCTAGTTGGTTTTCAACCTCTGCCACCACGTATGCTGGAGGGTCAGAGGGCCAGTAGAGAGAGACATTGCATCTCGTTAAACAGTGACTGCCAAACCTTCAATTTACTCTCACACATAGAGACACTGGCACGTATATAGAAATGGGGAGTCTGTCGGGATTATTCCTGCTCCGTGATTAGTTTGTCAATGCTTCATTCACTCACTTATTTGTGTCAGGAAGTCTGTTACTTGGTTAGCAGTGCGTCACTATTTAACTGGCTATGAACAAACTGTGCCAGTTTTATCCTGGCTAATACATTTGAGTGTGTCAGCATTTCAGTTGTTCCATGTGAAGTCCGACTCGAGTACAATTTCTATGCTTGCAGACAACAATCCTTGAAGAATGGCAACGTTTGTGATGGACAGTTTGGAATGGTAACAGTACAGTGACAAGTTGGTGCATTGTTCAGGAATATGGCACATAAGGATCAATGAAGAGCTGTGTGGGATGACGCACGTTGAATATAAAATCAATAGGCTGTACAGTTATAAAGCGAGTCCAGAAACAGAGAGCCCTAGATGTGTATTATCGCAGGATATTAAAGCTGTCAAGATAAGTGTGGAGAGCAGTAAATATCACAGTCTAGTTTCAGGAGCTGAGTTTTTTACAGAAGGATGTGTAGGAGGGAGTCTCTGTACTCCCTTCCTGGCAGGTGGCTCGTGTCAGGGTCCTCTCCACATGGTGGGGGAAGAGCATCTGACGAACTGTCATTTGGTACTCCACTACCCGGCTGGGCACTTTCGCTCCTATTACAGTCAGTTTCTCCTGGAATGGGAAAAAGGGAGGCAGGCAATGATGGTGGCATTGCTGTTAAATGCCGGTGTAGGTGGGGTGGAAATGCTGAGGTGTCCGGAGGGAATCAGTCCACAGGGTTGTATCCACG
The DNA here is from genome assembly GCF_004010195.1 of Chiloscyllium plagiosum. NCBI lineage: Eukaryota > Metazoa > Chordata > Chondrichthyes > Orectolobiformes > Hemiscylliidae > Chiloscyllium > Chiloscyllium plagiosum. The sequence goes on along the minus strand of NC_057717.1, from coordinate 61,877,841 downwards.
TTGAATTAATGTTGTGGGGTGTATAGTGGAAGCGAGAGAGAGAGAGTGAATGAGAGAGCGAGGGAAAGAGAGAGAGAACTTGCTGCACGCAGTACTGAAAGTGGTGGAGCATGAGCCTTGTTCAGGGGGAGTTGCCATTCCACATATACAGTGAGTATCAGGGAGCATAGCGAATATGGTGACACTTATCCTGGCAGAGCGGGAAAGGTTATTGATGCTTGTCCAGTATTTCTAGACATGTCTTCAGACCGCAAATAACACACTACGCTGCGTAGTTAACTCAGACCATGCTTGGTGGAAAAGGTGGTGTAGCCCCTTCTGTGAAGGGAATGACACTCCTCTGTACTAGCCCATCCACCGGGGCCACCGTGCCCCTATCGACAAATCATGGTGTAATTGTTCCCATATGCCATGCTCTGGTAAACCGCACGGCAGCTGCAAACTGAGAAAGCTCAACCGTTTGCCCATTTGCCTTTTAAAGATGGCACCACTGCCAGGGATCACGTCAAATTCAGGGGCATCTGGGCGATGGTGTGTACCTCCAGCCATGATAGGTGGGAGAATCGATCTGGCATTGAATGAGGGGTACCCCATAGGTTGGGCTAGGTAAAAATGAGTTACGTTGGACAAGATAGCGCCAGGAAACGTGTTCAACGTCGTGCAGATTATCTCTCCATCACACCCAATGAAACTGACACTGAGATATATTATTATTAGATTCAGCCCAATGAGTCGACTATCGTGCTGACCCCACCCCCAGTTAGAAAGCTGAAGAAGAAATGCTGATCCAGAACTTTCCATCATCTGAACTCACACCCAAGTCCCATTCACCCATTATTCCTGGGAATACTGGCCCATGATGCGATCACAATGCCTTCATTTCAGCATTCTGCAACCTGCAAACACATCCTTCCATGATACTGTCTCAGAGTCTCCCCATTTCTCTCTATTTCCCAAATCACTCTCATTTGTTGCTGTTGCGGAATTCGGTGGTTGGGACCTTATCTCAGTCCCAACCCTGGATTCACCACCGCCCGCTTGACCTGCAGTCTTCTTCCCGACCTCTCCGCCCCCAACCCCTCTCTGGCTTATCACTCTCACCCTCACCTCCTTCCACCTATCGTATTCCCAGCGCCCCTCCCCCAAAGTCCACCTCCATGTTTTATCTCAGCCTGCTTGGTACACCAACCTTATTCCTGAGGAAGGGCTTCTGCCCGAAACATCGATTGTCCTGCTCGTCTCCAGGCCTGCTGCGCTTTTCCAGCACCACACTTTTCAGCTCCGGTCTCCAGCATCTGCAGTCCTCACTTTCTCCCGGATATTGATTTAACACAGCCTTACGAGCAAGGTACTGTGGTCGTGGATGCAGCTTTACATGCTGGGAGGATAACTACTCCTGTTTTACAGATAAATGCGTTGGTGTTCTTAAGAACATAAGAAATAGTTGCAGGTATATGCCATCAAGCACTTCGACCCGGCTCCACCATTCAATGAGATTATGGCTGATCATTTCGTGGACTCAGCTACAGTTACCCGCTCTGTAACTGTCTCTTTTAATTCGTTTTTCTTTCAAAAAATCTATCTTAGCTTGAAAAACACTTTCTGAACTAGCGACAAGTACATCACTGGGCAAGGAATTCCAGAGATTTACACAGTCTGCATGAAGAAGTTCCTTTCACATTCAGTCACAAATCTGCTCCCTGTAATCTTAAGGCTGTGACCTCTTGTCCCAATTTCACTTGCCAATGGAAGTACCTTCACGACGTATATCTTAGGTATTCCATTCATAATTTTGTATGTTTCTATACGATAACTCTCCCCCCACCCCCATTCTACTGAACTCCAGTGAATGTAATCCTAATCTACTTAGTCTCAAATCATACGCCGATCCCCTAAACTCCGGAATCAAGCTAGCAAAGCTCCTCTTCACCCTCCTAATTTCAGTACATCATTTCTCAACTAAGGAGAAAAACTGCAGGCATTAACCCAAGTGTGGCCTCAACAGCACCGTGTACAGCTGCAACATAACCTCCCTGCTTTTAAACTCAATCCCTTTAGCAATGGAAGACACAATTTCTTTTGCCTTCCTAATGACTTGATGTACCTGCAGACCAACCTTTTATGATTCATGCACAAGCACACCCAGATCCCTCTGCACAGCAGTGCTGCAAACTTCTCACCATTCAAGAAATACTCCTTTTTCCCGTTACTTCTTCTAAAATGTATGACTTCACACTTATTAACATTGTATTCCATCTGCCAGACCTTTTCCAACTCATTTAAAGTATCTAAATCCTTTTGCAACGTTTCACAGTTCTCTGCAAAGTTCTCTGCCAGTCATCAGCATGTCATCTGCAAACGTTGACACACTACATTATATCCCCAACTCGAAATCACTTTAAAAAAATTGTGAATAAATGCTTTCCCTGCGCTGATCGCTGAGACACACCACTCGCTACTGCCTGCCAACCAGAACCGCAGTTTTTAAACCAACTCTTTGCTTCCTGTTAGTTAACCCATCCTCTCTCCGTACTAATTCTTTGCCCGTAACACTATGCATATTCATCATTTGCCGCAGCCTCTTCTACGCCACCATGTCCAAGGCCTTTTGGAAATCTTGGTACTTGAGATTCAAAGAGTCGCCGTTGTTCATCCTGCTTGTAATGTCTTCATAGAATTCAAAAGAATTATTGAGTATTACCGGAACTTCATAAACCCATGCTGCGTCTGCCAAACGGTACAATGAAAATCTCTTTTGTATACCTCACTTTTGAAATAGGGACGACACATTAGCTGTTTTGCAATCTGCTGAGACTGACCCAGAGCCTGGCGAATTACGGAAAATTACCGCCAGTGCAGTTTCTATTTCTCCCGCCATCACTTATAGTAACCTGAATTCCATTCCATTTGGGCCATCTTGTCTATCTTTAGTTCCATTAGTTTGCACATCACGAGCTCTTCCGTAATAATGATTGTTTCCAGGTCCGCACTTGCCTTCGTCTCTTTGTCAATTACTGGCGTGTTATTAGTGCCCTCCACTGTGAAGACGGATACAAAAGGATTGTTCAACGTCTTGACCATTTCATCGCATCCCATAATTAAATGCTCCATCTGAACCTCTCACGGACCAACGTTCAGCAACTTTTTTGTCGTTTTATATAATTATAGAAACATTTTCTCTCTGTATTTATATTGTATGCTTTTCTTATTTCAATTTCGTTTTACCTGTTTTAGTGGCTTTATGTTGAAAGGTTTCCTGATCGTTTAGTTTCTTGCTGTTCTTTGCCACCTTGTATGCCTTCACTTTCAAATTGATAGCCTCCGTTATCTCCTTAGACACCCATTGCATTTTACCACTTATCTCACAGTCTTTGCTTTGTATTATGATATTCTTTTGCAAAGCACTTTGGAAAATTGCTTTGAAAGTCCGCCACTGCTAATCAAAAGTCCTACCATGAAGTCTTTGTTTTCTGTGTACTTTAGCCAATTCCTCACCCATCCTAATGTAGTCTGCCTTGTTTAAGCACGGGACCCTGGTACTGAATTTTATCTTCCCACTCTGTGTCTGTATTCTACATTCGACCATACTGTCATCACTACTTCCAAGAGGATCCCTAACTATGAGTTCGTTCATTATTTATGCCTCATTCCACAATAACTGATCGAGGATAGGTTGCTCCCTCATCAGTTCCAGTTCACTGTTCAAGAAAACTATGGCGAATGCACGAAACACTCTCCTCCTAAAGGCTACCCTGATCGAAAAGATTCAACTAATCGACATCTAGATTGGAATACCCCATGAAAATTGTGCCACATTTTTACACGCATTAGTTTTTTCTTTGTTTATCGCCCGCCTTAATTTTATGATTTGGTGGCCGATAGACGACGCCTATTAGTGACGTTTTTCTTAGAATTTCTAGTTTCCACCCAAATGAATTAAACCTTGTTTTTGACAGAACTTAGATCATCTCTCAGCTCTGTCCTAATGTCATCCTTGCATATCAGAGCTACACCAACTTCCTTACTTTCCTGTCTATCCTTCCGAATACTCTGATTCCCACTGGATATCTTACACACAGTCATGACAATCCTGTAACCACGTATCCATAATGGCTACTAAATAATCTTCCCTTACGGTGATTTCTGCTGTTAACACATTGACCAAGTTACGAATGCAGCGAGCATTAACATAAAGTGCCTTCACATACGCTGACCTGATGCTTACCTTATTATTTATCACCATACTTTCCGTCGTTTTCCCTTTCCTTTCCCCCGACTCACTAGTTTAAAGTTCCAGTGACCACCCTTTGTATCTTTTTCGCTAGAACCCTAGATCCATATCGTTTCAATGGAGACTGTCCCTTCTGTGCAGATGCCCCCGGTTCCAAAACTGCTGCCAATGCCACATGAAATAATACCTTTATTTCCCACCGCACTCCCTTAGCCACGTATTACTTCCTTAATTTTCTTATCCGTATACCAATGTACATGTTTCTCGGCTGTAATCCATACATTGTAACCCTCCAGGACGTGTTCATTAATTTCTTTCCTTGTGCTCAATAATCCCCAGTCCGCTATCCTGGCCTTGCAGCTGTTTATTGTCCCAACGTGGACCACTGCAACTGGATTCTCTCTTTCCCGCTCCAGTACCCTCTCAAGCCGGACGGAGATGTCCTGCACCCTGACACCATGTAGGACTCCCGATATGCTTTCAAATGATACCATGTATCCTAACGAATTATAGAATCCCTTGTAAATAGCACTTGCCTTTTTATTCCCCACTCCTGAATGCCTTATGCAACATAGTGTCATGGTCACCTGGCTCATCGCGCCCACAGCCCTTTTCCTCATCCACACGGGACGAATGCATTTTATACCTGGAGGATAAGATCAAAAGCTGAGACTCTTCCATACCAGATCTCAAGATCCCCAGCATGCCTCACTTGTAATGACACCCTGTTGTCCCTGATCAAGAAATTAGTTTGAATTATTTAGTCTACCAGGTGTGACTGCCTCCTGAAGCAAATCGTCCAGGTAACTCAATACCTCTCCCCGATGTGTCACAATGTTTGAAGCGCAGATTCCAGATAATCATCTCTGAGCCTGTGTACATCCAGCAACCAAAACTGAATGCAGACGTGGTCACTGCAGTTGATAAGGCGACCAGTCAGCTCCCGCATCAAACAAGTACAGCAAGTCACCTGGCCAGTCAGCTTTATTTAATTAATTACTTTACTTATATAATTTTATGATTGAATTAATTGCTAATACTTCACTGCCATGGTCTTCTTCAAATAACCAACTAATTAATAAATGAGAAAAGAAAAAAAGTAAAAGTTAAACCAATCACGTGATAAAAACGAAATTAAACAAAGTTACCTTATCAGTACACCACAGTCTTTTTGATTAGAGGCGGAGGACGGGTGGGAGACACTACACGTGTAATGTCTCAAGTACAACCTTCCCGACAGCCCCGGTCTTCGCTCTGACCACTCCAACTGCTGCAGCAAAATTAATCTCTGTTCACTTCTCAGCTTCCATACTGAACAGATCCCTTGACCGCATTTATAGAGCAAGGCAAAGGTGTGGCCTGCACAGCTCCCCATGCTGGACAGATCGTTTCCTCCGGGTTTGTAATTAAGTGCACTGGTATGATCTGCACTGCTCTTCATGTTGGCCAGAGAAGTAGTAGACTGTGAGCACTGCACAGTTTTTTCATCTGGACAGATTGCTGGATTGTCTTAAGCCTGGTCGACACAGTGCTCCATCGTGAGCAGATAGCTCATCTCGGCTCATAAGTGTTCGAGCTGGATCTATGCCATGTACCGAGGATCCTATATAACTCTTGATATAACTATCATTCCTTCAACTCGGCCTATTCCACTGTCAAACCCGGTATTTCTGCACCACGTTGTCTTTTAAGTAATTACCCAATTAAAATTATCTGTCTCTGTTGTTATGGGCCAGGTAGACCCCCCCCTCCCCCACTTCAAATGGAGAAGGTAGTCTCGACACGAACCTTTTCTTATTTTAAAGGTGAGGAGCTGTGTTTCAAATACAATTCTCTTGGTGAAAATATTCGACATGACACAAAATGCAACTTATTCATACTCTGTAGATAAAATACAATAACAGTAAGAGGAACTTGGATTAACTTAATTCCATTGAAATACTTAACAGAATAATAGGGATTTGACTACTATACAGTAAGTGCTCCAATGTGGCAACATCGCCTGAACACACAATTGTCAAAAATCAAATTCAGAAGACATATTGTCTCACGTACAATTTTCGAACCCATGAGGGAAGAATGTCAAAAGACAATTCTGAGGGAAGTCTCAGAGAGAGAGTGTAACAGCCAAAGAGATTTACTGCCTTTCAATCCTGTTGAGACACCAGCAAAAACTGTCAGAAGTTGAAACTATGAATTCTTTATCTGTGAGAGAGTGACCATCACTCCACCGAAAAAGATCATCACCCCACAGGACCAGGATACAGCCGCAATGACCATAAGGAGCAAACGGTATTCACACCACCTACACCACTGCAGTCTCTTCTCAAAAACGTCTATGCCCACTCAAGCTGTTAAGTGATGGTAAGATAATTTTGATGGGAAGATAAATTTTGGCACAGTAGTTAGCACTGCTGCCGCGCAGCGCCAGAGACCCGGGTTCAATTCCCGCCTCAGGCGACTGACTGTGGAGTTTGCACATTCTCCCCGTGTCTGCGTGGGTTTCCTCCGGGTGCTCCGGTTTCCTGCCACAGTCCAAAAATGTGCAGGTCAGGTGAATTGGCCGTGCTAAATTGTCCGTAGTGTTAGGGAAGGGGTAAATGTAGCGGTATGGGTGGTTTCCGCTTCGGCGGGTCGGTGTGGACTTGTTGGGCTGAAGGACCTGTTTCCACACTGTAAAGTAATCTAATCTAAATGAGTAAAACAAAAGGATGTCGCACGCCTGATAATCAGATGCAGACGGCCTCAGGAACCCAGCGCTTCCTACCCTGCTGAAATCAAATAGAATCACCAGCGAATGAAGAGAAAGCATCATCTCTATCCCTCCTCTCTAGTTACCGATTGGAGATGTGCCAAAGGCCCAAAAGTCAGCGATATCAACATTCCACCTTGACAAATATTATTGTGAGATGTAAGTATTGTAGCAGAAAGGGTTAACTGGACCTTTTCGTGTTCCGTGACTGTGTTTGATGTCTGTCTCCATGGACCCGAACTATATCAGTGGAGGAGTAAATCTTCTATTAATTAAGGGCTCCCATCTACTTGTTATCACATAATATCAGCGGCAGCGTCATCCTCATTTGGACTGTGCTCAGCGGCTACAGTGGAAGCGAGTCTTCGAACAATAGACTGAAATATTTTAACGATGCATCAGAATTTGAGAACATTTGACTGGAATGTTCCCACAATAGACCAGAATCTGAGATCATTAGAGTGGAATATTGCAACAATGGATCAGAATCTGAGAGTAATATACTGGAATGTTCAAACAAAGGACAGGAGTTTATCCTTGGGTCTTTACTATCTTTCTCAGGATTGGCCATGGTTACAGTTACAGATACGAGCCATACTGATGATTATTCAGGCGGGTTACTATCCCGTCCTTGCTATCGTTGGTGTTCCTGGTATGCTTAACTCTGAAAATTCTATAAACGATGGTGAAGGTTATTGCTATTTCTGTTATTTATATTTAGCAAATCCATAAACTGTTCTCTACATTTTCAGTCACAAACTACACTTCATTTCCACGAACTACAGACTCCTCACTCATAAACATCGAAGAAGGAAAAAGAGTGTTCAGAACTTTGGGTCTCCTTTTTTACCCTGGCCTGATTTATGTCTCAGTGTTCTCTCTGACATCAAACCTGCCTGCATCCACCTTAATAATATCCCCAGTCTCAAGGTTTTTTTCACTGCTGTTGCTGAATCTGCCCCTTTATTACCTTCAGATTTTACTGCTCTAGTTCTCTTTTGCCCATTTTTCTAGTTAAAAATATTTTTAACACAAATTTGCTCTTCTCTCCACATCAGAGTAATAATTTTACTGGACGTGTAAATCAGAGGCACAAGTTATGACTCATTATGTAAATTATTACCACAGCCGATGACAGAACTTAAATTTGCATGACAAAAATGGGAATGAAATCTAACCTGCAAACACATGGTTTATGAGAAACATAAACCATCAGAATTTTTCTTCTTATTTCATTAATAACATTTGGTACAGAAAATTAACACATTTGTCCAGTCTGGTCTAAGTGTGACTTCAGACGCACAACAATATGGTTGTTTCCTTATTATCTTGACACCTGACCTCACACTCAAGGGCAATAACTGTTGTATCACAAATGTTGCCCTTGCCAGTGATGCTGACATCCCGTGAAACAACAATATTAAAGGTTAAAAAAAACCCCAAGGAACTGTGAATGCTGGGAGATCTGAAACAAAGTTCTCCAGCGTCTGACAGTGTTGGAGAATCTCAACAAGTATGCCAAAGTCTGTCAGGAGAAACACAGATAAGCCTTCGAGTCCAGTGACACCATATCAAAACAGAAAGCAACTAGGAACTAATATGAATTTTATAAGGTAGCATTGGAAGGGTGAGGGGGAGGTTTGAGTTGAATGGTGCTGAGTTGATAAGAGAGAGAGAGACGGTGAGAGAGAGAGACAGAGGGATAGGAAAAGCTGAAGATAAACTGAAGGAAATTAGATTGGGAGGTTATTGTAACATTTCAGCTTTCCCCAAGTTCCTGAATGTCTCATCCATTTGGTTACGTCCCTGTTTAACTTGAATTGTGTTCCCTCTAACTCTCCCCTGTGCGTGGAGATCCATTCGGCAATATTGGTGCTGCTGTTACAGTTGCTGAGATAAAGAGAAACGCAATGTTACATTGTCAACTGCTACTTTGGAGAGAGGAACTTTTACCGTGGGACTGTGCAGGGATGCAACAGCTTTCTCAGCCAGGAAAAGAAACTGAAGAGAGGAAGGCATTTCAACAGTGAATGAGTGCAACGTGTGTGGGGGGAATCGACTTGCTCTTGTCAGTGGTGGTTCTGTGAATGGTTTTCTCCAGTTTGTGATGTCAGCAGCTACGTTCATTCAGCGAGGGCGAATTCATTCAGAGCACCAAGTAATTAAGCCTGCAAATAATATGTGGTCCTTCATGCGAAATGAATGACGTACCATAGTAAATATCTCTTTCTCAGTGGTAGTGTTCTGTTGATAGATTACTTAGGATATTATATATACATTTGATCTGCTTTATAAACAATGATCTCTTTGTCACCAAGACAGTGCAAAGGAGATTCACCAGACTAAATTCTGGAATGATGGCACAATGAGGTTATAGTGAAGAAACTATGAGTTTAATGTGTGTTTGCGCTTAGTGGCAGGAGACAGAGCGTGGTCGAGGAGGTTTGTCTTTTGGCCTGGGGGCCGGTGACCAGGGCGTTGCACAGGGATTAGTGCTGGGTCCAGTTTTGGTTATCGTTTCTTTCATTTAGTTAGATAAGAATTATAGAAGGCATAGTTAGCAAGTTTACGGATGACACCAAAATTAGTAATATTTGGACAGTGGAGAAAGTTATAAAAGATTACAAAGAGACCTTCATCAATTCGATCAATTAATCATAGAGTTCTACTGCACGGAAACAGGACCATTGGTCCAAATCAATCGTGATAAGTTAATATTATTTAAGTTTCCAATAATTATCCCAAAATATCCCTCTAAACCCTTCCTGTTCATTTAGCCATCACATGCTTTTTAATTGTTGTAATTGGACCAACCTCCATCACTTCCCCCGGCATTTTATTCCATAAACGCAACAAAATCTGTCGAAAAGATTTCCGTGAGGTCCCTTTTAAATCTTGTCCCTCTCATCATAAATCTATGCGTTCTAGTTTTGGACTCCCCTACTTTTTGGAAAAGACCTTGAGTATTACCCTATCCATGGTTTTTATGATTTTATAAACCTCCAGAAGGTGCAAACTTGACTGCAATCAACAGGAATGGCTGTGTTTTCATTCATGCCGGGCATGGATTCTTAAATTCAATACTGATACATTTTCCTTCTCCATAAAATCACGAATGTAGAATAACGTTAATCAATGTGTTCAGCCACAATATAAAACACCACTATGGGATTGAATCTAGGACTTTGGGCTCAGAGGTCGGGACACTACGAGCACTTGACAATACACTTAAAAGCTGCGACATTAGTCTCCTGTGTGTTTGTTCATCAGCCTGATCTGTCATACTGTGGTCGACCTTCAGGATAGGGAGTAGTTGATTTCAGACCTTCTTGTCGAGAGTGAGGTCAATAGCACACATTTTCAGGAATAGCAATAGAATCCAGAACTCTGACTCAGTGGCGGTGATGTTACCCACTCCACAAGACTGAAACCATGTCCAGATGTTTAGGGCCCATTTTTAATGTCAGCTTTCAGCTCGGTCTGAATTCATTTAAAACTGCTTCACTTTACTGAAATACACTGTTTATTGAATAACATTGTTAAACAGAGGAAATGGACTCACCTCAACTATGGGATGTTATGTGCATGTGTTCTACACCGAGATAAACTACTAACGACTTTATTTGCTTGGCTACAATTTCGAGCTTAATTAGTTGTTATTTGTTGTATTCAATACTAGGGAAAGAAATCCTGCAGACACACTCCGCACTATGAAGGATCTCAAATAGTTATTTATTGCTGAACATCATAGACACAAGAAAGAGCATACTCTCTGGCTCCAAAACATCGATCACTATTTCCCTCCTGTGACTGCCCTCTTCCTGAGACCAGTAAATGATATGACGCAGCTGATTAATTTCCAGCCTTATTTCTCCAGTACTATTAATCACTGGGCTGAATAATGGCAGATGGAGTTTCATTTCGATTAATGCAAGATATTGTACTGTGGTAAAACAAAGAAGGAGAGAACAGAAACTATTATATATCGGGACATTGATTGAGTTGTGGAGCAGAGGGGCCTCGAGTTTCAGGTATAAATATTTGAAGTTTGCTTCAGTTGTAGATTCCTTGGTTAAGAAGGGTTTGGTTTGTTGTCTTCATGGCATAGACCTCTGAGTACAGGTGTTTTGACGTTATGTTAATTTGTACAGGACATTCGTGAGTTCTTTCTTGGAGTACAATGTGCAGGTGTGTTCGCAGGGTATTATTATAGTGGGGTGGGCACAGAAGAGATTTATCAGGATGTTTTCCGGGAATGGAGTATTTGAGTGATAACGACAGGCTCGAAGGACTGAACCTTTTCTCCTGGAGCGTAGGAAGTGGAGAAGTTATCTTATAGACGTGTACAAAGTAATGGGGAGTATAGAAAACGTAGAATGGCAGGTGAAGTTTCCTTAGATTGGGAATTTTCAAACTGGGATGATCGTTTTAAAAGGAGAGGAGAAAGCTTTACAGTAGACATAGATTCATAGAGATGTACAGCATGGAATCTGACCCTTTTAGCCAACTCGCCCCGCCGACCAGATATCCTGAATGAATGTTGTTCCATTTGCCAGCATTTGGCAGATATCCTTCTAAACCCTTCCTATTCTTGTGCCCGTTGAAATGCCTTTTAAATATCATAAAAATACCAGCCTTCAGAACTTCCTATAACAGCTTTTTAAATGCGCACTATTCTCTTGGTGAATAGATTGCCCCTTAGATCATTTCTAAGTCTTTATTCTCTCACCTTAAATCTATGTCCTAGGAATGCGCCAACTTGGGGAAAAATACCTTCGCTATTCACTTTATCCATCACACTCATGACTTTATAAGCCTCTCAAGTCAATTCTCGACCACTGATGCTACATGTAAAGTAACCCCAGCCTCATCAAACTATCCATAAAGCGTAATCCCTCCAATCCTGGCAACATCTTTGCAAATCTTTTCTGAAGCTTTTCAAGTTTCACAACATCTTCCCTAAATGAGCGAGATGTGAATTGCACAAAGTATTCAAAAGTGGCCGAAATAATGTCCTGTGGAGCAGCAATATTCTATATTCAATGCACTGACCAATGAAGACAAGAATATCAAACACTTTCTTCGCTTAGGGAGACTTGAGAATATTCATAGCTCAGGTTGAGTTTCAGGATGTGTATTTGCTCACTGAGCTGTAAGATGCGTTTTCAGACGGAATGTTCGGTGGTGACGCTATTTCTGGTTCTTTTTCTCAGGGGTTGGTACATGGTATCCAAGTCAATGAGTTTCTTGATAGTTTTCCTGTTGTAATGTCATGCTTCTAGGAATTCTCGTGTTTATCTTTCTTTGGCTTGTTCTGGGATGGATGTGTTATCCCAGTCAAAGTGGTGTCCTTCGTCATAAAAAAAATAAGGATACGAATGAGAGTGGATCATGTCTTTTTGCAGCTAGTTGATTTTCGTATGTCCTGGTTGCTAATTTTCTGCCTGCTTGTCCAATGTAATGATTGTAACAGTTCTTGCAAGTTATTTTTAAATGACATTAGTTTTGCTTGTTGACTCTATAGTATTTTTAATGTTCATTAGCTGCTCTTTCAGGGTGTTGGCGGGTTTGTGGGCTACCATGATGCGAAAAGGTCTGTGCAGTCCATAGGAGTATCTGCAGGAAAACAACGCATCCTGAACAAATATGGAACGACAGAAGCAATCGTCCAAACATCCGCAAACGATGCTGTATTAGATCATTATTTCAATGAGCCACCACACAGTGCAGCACAGAGGAACTATGCAGAATAGAAAAAAAAATCACCTATACAATATATTCAAAAAGAATGGGCACGCAGTGAGCACAGGGGCAGTGAGGTCTGCGGATGGTGGAGGTCACAAGTTCAGATGTCACAAGTTCACAAAATCAGGACATTGATTTTCCTGCTCCTCCGATGCTACCTGACCTGCTGTGCTTTACCAGCAACACACTGTTAACCCAATGAATACAGTTTGATGATTTCTCCGGAACAAACCCCAACAAGCAGACAAAACGCGAACAGAATCCTTAGCCACTCTCCCCTGCATTGAAAGGCATCTCGGAAATGTTTGCCAGACTACTCAGCCCTCTTGACAACATGGTAGCCCAAAAACGCACCAACACACTAAAACGGCAGCTAATAAACATCCATCCTCGGACAAACCAAATAGAGACACGCAGGAGAATTCCTGGAAGCAGAGCATTCCAATCAGTCCTCTATCAGCAAACAGATTGACTTGGATCCTATTTACCACCCCCGAGAAAAAGACACGAAATGGCGTCTAAACATGAAATGGCATCACCAACCAAAGGGAACCTAAACACGTAAATAGAAAGCAGGCCATGTCACCAGAGTTTCATCCGGAGGCTCACTGATGGTTTTACCGTGTCTGGTGACGAAACGTCTGAAAGCGAACCTTCCAACAGAGCTAGCCAACCTACATCCAAAACCTGTTGCACTATCCTATATATCTGCCACTCCAGTTTAAAGGGAACATGAACCTGCAATCTTAGGTATCTTTGTTCAACCACATGACTGAGGGACTTAACATATCGTATATCAGTTCTGCCTGACTTTCCATTCCAAAATGCAGCGCCTCACATTTACCTAAATTAATCACTAACTGCTACTCCTCAGCTAATTGGCCCATCTGACTAAGATCCTGTTGTATCCTTAGGTAATTTTTTCTCTGTCCATGGCACCTTAAATTTTGGTTTCATCTCTCAACTTACTAACCATACCTCCTATGGTCACATCCAAATCATTTATATAAATGACAAACAGCCATAGCTCCGGCCCAGACCATTCTGGCACACCGCTGGTCACAGACCTCCACTCTGAAGAGCAACCCTCCTCAATCACCATCTGTCTTATACCTTCCACCGAATTATGTATCCAAATGGTTAGTTCTCCCTGTATCCCATGAAATGAATCTTAGCTAAGCAGCCTATGATAGGGAATCTTTCAGAACACGTTACTGAAGTCATATTCCCTGCTCTGATCAATCATTTTTGCTGCCTGTTCAAAAAATCAAACACGTTAGTTAAATAATTTCCATTCCACAACACCATGTTGATTATCCCATATCACTCGTTGTCTTTCCAAATGTATGTAAATCCTGTGATTCAGGATTCCCTCCAATAACTTGCCCACTCAGCTATCAGACTCACTGGGATATTTTTCTCTGGTTTTCCGTCACTGTTTGTTTAATAGAGGCACCATGGGAACCAACCCCATGTCTTCCTGCATTTCACCTGTGGCTATTGATTACAAAATCATCTCAGAAAGGGACCCAGCAGTCAGTTCCCTCGCTTCCTACAGAGTTTTCTCGTTCACCTGATCAAGAATCACGAGATCCAAACTTTTATAAACCTTCTGTATCGTGTATGGAATGAACCTCCTGAGGAAATGTTGAGTGTGGGTAAAGTTACAACGTTTAAACTACATTTGATTAAGTACAAGACTAAGACAAGGTTTTGAAAAGTGTGGACCAAGCGCAGACAGGTCAGACTTGTTTAGTTTGGTATTATGGTCAGCATGGACAATATGAGACATTCTGTCAAGGAAAGGTCAAGAGGGCGGTGTCGTGTTTGAGGGATGGATAAGGAATGAGGATGGGCCAAACACCCTGCATAATGCTAGACTCCATGTGCGTTTATATGTCCTATTATGATTGTGCATATTTCCGTCCGTGTGTGTCTATTACTGTCTGCCTGTATATGTCTCTCAGTGCCATTCTGTGCGTATATATGTCTCATGTCTGTTCCTGCGTTTGTGTGTGTATGTACGTTTGTATCTCTGTCTCCGCATCTCTGTGAAATCGGAACTCTTGTTTTGGGGGTGAATCATTGAAATGCGGGTCAAAGCCTCTCTGCCACCCTCTCCCTCCCTCTCCCTCTGACTGTCCCTGTTTTGTTTGAAGTGGTACAATGCAACAGTTTGACGATCTGTTTTAGGAATTTTCAATCCTTTCTCGCATGTAAGACCATTTGTAAGTGTAAGTAACTAAACATTGCAAGTTACATAAATGCATTAAATTTACCTCATCTTCTTTCAAAATAGTTCACTCAGAGCTGCTTGGATATGATTGCATTAGAAAAACTCGTTAACGCATATCTTGACACTGTGTGTCAGGAATATGGCCCAAAGACAAATTATTTCCTCATTGCAGAGGGAGCACAGACCAATTTCTACATGAGCATGCTCAACTCTGCGATCGTCAGTGCAACGATAAGCCTCATCAAGCCAATCAAGTGTATGTGTGTTTGTGTGTGTGTGTGTGTGTGTGTGTGTGTGT
>NC_057717.1:61854385-61862348 GCF_004010195.1 Chiloscyllium plagiosum | reverse complement strand
GTGTGTCTGTGTGCGCGTCTCTATATATGTGTCTCTGAATGTCTCTGTGGGGCTCTATGTATGCCTGTCTCTGATTGTGTCTGTTTGTGTGTCTGTATGTGAATGTCTGTGGTTAATAAGGTGTGTGCCTGTGTCTGTGGGTGTGTCTTTATGTAAGTCTCTGTGCTTGTGTGTCTGTGGGTGTCTGCATGTGTCTGTCTGGGAGTGCGTGTGTCTGGGAGTATATGTGTATGCACGTGTGTGTATGTGCGTGTGTGTGTGTGTGTTTGTATTTGTTGATTCTGCTGTTAGTTTGGATGATGATCGGAGCCGCTGCCCGCCCTCTCTCCCTTCCTGGCCGAATCCCCGATGGTTTTCACCCTCCACTCCCACCTGCAGAATGGCATATAGTACCCAACAGAGAGTGACAACAACAATACGCTCAGCAGGTGTACCAGCACCTGTGAACAGGAATGAAAGTTAAGGTTTCTGGTCAAGTGACCCTTCCTTTGAACTTGCGTCATGGGGTATTACATCATGTTAATGACCACAGAAACTGGCAGACCTAACCCATTCAGATAAAAACTGAGACACACTCACGAATACAAATATATCGAGACACTCATTAATGAACTGACAACAGAACAGTCATGGAGTATCTGTAAGTATTTCCCTTGCTCCATTTGATTTTGTCAAAAGTTCAACTCGCTCTGTGTGATGTCTGTCATTATTCAAGTCTGTGCGTACGGAATGTATCAGTATTGCACATTCTCACACCAGTGAATGTGTCCGTATTTCTGTGTTAAGTGTGAATGTCGTACAATTTTAATGTTTGCAGATACCAAACCTGGAGGAGTTGTAAAGTATGTGGAGGACGGTGTGGAACTCTAGCACGTGTTGGTGTAGTGTTCAGGTATATGCAGATGGGGATCAATGCAGAGCACTGTGAGATGATGGAGTTTGTTAGGAAGACGATGAAAATAAAATATAAAACAGGCTGTACCGTTATAAAGGTGATGGAAGAGCAGAGGATGTAGGGTGTATTTGAGCACAGTTTACTGAAGAAGTCAGTACAAGTGGGAACAGCCGCAAAATTCACAGATGAGTTTCAGTTTTTGGAGCTGTTTACAGGAGGAGGTGTAGGAGGATGCCTCCGTTTACCCTCTTGGGAGGTAGTAGAGACCATGTTTTGTGAGCACACCCTCCTGTCCACCGAGACCATGGAGATTCCATTTGCCCCAGCTCGACACAAAACGGAGATGGCATCAGGGCCACGGCTTGTACGTTGTGCCGGGGGAAACGGAACTGACAGTGCGTTGAAAGTGAGAATTGCCCTTCACTGAACATTGCTCCTAACTCAGTGGTTGAGACGTAGATTTTTCAGAATTTCCATATGAATTTTCCCGGTCTTCTGCGCCTTGTGTCAGGGTCATCTCCACATGGCGGGGGGCTGGGCTTTAAGGGAATGGATATTAGGCTGGCATTGAATGAGAGGGACACAGTGGGTTGCGGAATGTATTTGAAGAGGTGAGTTCGATAACATAGCACCAGGAATCGAGTTCAGCCCCGTGAAGCCGATCCCTCTGTCACACTCAATGAAAATGACACGTGGACAAATTAATGCTTGATTAAGCCCAAAGATGCGAAGACTCTGCTGACACCATTCCCAGTTACAAAGCTGCAGTTGCTTGTCCAATAGTCTCCATCACAGAGAAGGGGCTAAGCTTGAACTACTCTTGGGAAATGAGGCAATGGGTATGGGGTGATTGAGGTGTCTGTGGGGGAGCACATTGGGGAAGTAATCATAAATGTATTAGTTTTAAAATACCGATGGAGAAGAATGAACCACGCTGAAAATTTAAAGTTATGAAAGGGTGAAAAGCCAATTTTGGTGATATTAGTCAAGAACATTCCAAAGTTGATTGGGACGGATATTTGCAGACAAGTGGCCTGCTAATAACTGGAAAACATTCAAAAACGAGACGTCAAGACCCCAGAGTCAGTATGTTTCTCTTGGGGTGAAGGGAAAGGCTGGTAGGTGTGAGGAATGTTGGATGAGTAGAGAAATTGAGGTTCTGGTCACGGAAAAGACGGAAGCAGATGTCAGGTATGAGCGGAAAAAATCATTTTTTTTCCTTTATTCATTCACGAGATGAGGGTGTCGCTGCCTCGGCAAAAATTTTTTTATCCATCCCTAATTGCCCATATATCAGGTAAAATTCACCCGCTTTGCTGTTGGTCTGGAGTCACATGCAACTCTGACCGGGTAAGGGTGTAATGCTGTCTCCTTCAAGGACGTAAGTGAACCCGATGTTTTTTTTTCGACAACACCAACTTTCATCATTAGCCTCAAAATTCCCGACTTAAAGTGAATCGTTAGAAGAGCGTAGATGCACTCGGTATACACTTAAGATGGATAATAGAAGGGCAAAATGGTGATATGAGATAGCTTTGACAAGTAGAGTTAAGGATAATCCAAAGGAAATCGACAAATACATTAAGGACAAAGGGTAACTAGGCAGAGAATAGGACCACTTAAATATCAGCAAGACTGCTGATAAGCAGAACCGCACAATATTGGGGAGATACCGAAAGAGTACTTTGCATCAGTACTTATTGTACAGAAGTATATGGAAGCCAGAGAACTTGTAAAATAAATAGTGACGTCGTGAAAACTAACTGTTTTTACGAAGGAGATGCTCGCGTTCTTAAATTGTACAATCTGGTATATGTCCAGGAGTTTATTAGATGTACTCTAGAAATTTGAGGAGAGCTGGGGAAATGATTGCTGTACCCTTTGCTGAGATATTTGTATCACCGACAGCCACATTTGAAGTGGCAGAAGAGTGGGGATTGTCTAATGTAGTGCAGTACTAAATTGATGTAAGAAGCATGATAAGGAAACCCCGGTGAGCCTGATGTCAGTGATAGTCAATTTGTTGAAGGGGATTATGAGACATAGGATTTGCATGCATTTTGAAAGTGCAACGGCTGATTTGGGACAGTCAACATGGCTTCGTGCAAGGGATATTGTGTCTCACGAACTTGATGGAGGTTTTTTGAAGAAGCGAATAAGATTAATTGAGGGAGAGAAATGTACACTGTCGATATGGACTTCAGTAAGGCGTTTGACAATTTTCCACATGCTCGGCTGGTTAATAAAGTTATTTCACGTGAAATAACAGGAGAATTAACCGTTTGGATTCAATCTTGGCGAGAAGATGGTGATGGTGGAAACTTGCTTTTTGAATTGGAGGGCTGTGAACAGTGGTGTTCCAGAAGGATCGGTGTTGGGTCCACCAAGTTTTGCCATATATATAAATTATTTATATGTGACTACAGGAGAAGAAGTTCATACGTTTGCAGATGACACCAAAATTCATGATGTAGTGGATAGCGAAGAGGATTTTGCTGAGGGTATCATGGGATCTTGATTAGTTGTGGAGGTTGTGGAATTTAATCTAGATAAATGCGAGGTGATGCATTTTAGAAAGGCAAATCTGTGCAGTACTTCTATACTTAATTTTAAGGTCTTGTGTTGACAAATAAAGAAACATTGGAGTGTAGTGTCATAGTATCTTGAAAGTGCAGACACACAGAGACAGGATAGTGAAGATGGTAGTTGGCATGTTTGTTTTTATTGGTAAATGCTTTGACTATAGGGGTTGGGAGCTCATGCTGCTGCTGTACAGGGCATTGTTTCAGCCACGTTTCGAATCCTGCGTACCATTCTCGTCCCCCTCCAATGGGAAAGGAGTTGCGAATCTTGAAGGGAGTAAGAAAACATTTACAATGATTTTGCTAGGATTTGAGCTGGAGGGTGAGGCTGAATGAAATGGGGCTATTTTCCCTGGAACATGAGCGTTATAGACATGGTGAATAGCCACTTTGTTCCGCAAAACTGGACGAAACAAATTGAAGGTGAGGCTGAAAATGTTTAAAAGGGACCGAAGGAGCAACTTTTTCACTCAGTGGGTTTTTCATGTGTGGAATGAGCTGCCAGAGGATCTTGCAAAGGTGGGTACAATTACAACATTTAAATGACATCTGAATGGGTACATGAATAAAATAAGTTGTGAGAGTTTTTATAGGGTTAAATTCCAGCAAATGGGACTTGATCAATTTAGGATCTCTCGTAGCATGGACGAGTTTGATTGAAGGGGCAGTTTCAATGCTGTATTCATCCGTGTTGTTATGACTCTGCCTGAACACACACCCATGTTCTTTTAGTCCATCATCACTGGAAAATCTGCAAAGTTTTGTCGAAAAATATTCATTTCTGCCTCCTGAAACCCGGCAACACATCCTTCCACGACATCATCTCCCAATCACTCTCCTTCTGTTGCTTTTGCAAAACCTCCCACTGTTGGAAATTAAACAGACATTCAGTTTTAATTATCCAGTTTGAATGTGAATAACTGTCATGTAACTTTCCCTGACTTTTAATTTTGCTCATCCCAGAGCATCAGTTGCCACCATTAAGAAGCTTAGGAACAATTACTTTTAAAGGAATGCAAAGCTTCTGTTTTCTTTGAATTCCCGATATCCTGCCCTGTCCTCCATGTTTGACAGTGGGGTTTCAGCAGTTTTGAGACACGTCTTTGTAACCTGTTCTGTGTCTGCCCACTGCACTTCTGTGTTAGCCACTCTCTGCTGATCATGTTCTCAGTAATATGAAGAATCCCTTCAACTGTAATTGATTCAGAACAGGATTCTAACATGGACCTGTGTGGCATTTAACGTAAATATGTTACTGAAAAGTTACTAGAAATGCTGGGGATTGTTTCCTGGAAGTTGTGTTTTAAACTGCTGTGGACATCTGGGAGGTGTAGAGAATTTGGTGACCTAGTTTGGATAATATATGATGTTACGAATTTGAAGATGTGTACTGTACCTTTAAGAGAGAGTAAAAGTTGAAAAGCGAGCAAACAACTGACATGTGGCTGCCTGCAGGGACAACGTGTACTGGACAATTAGAAGATGTAACATTTAAGCTGTAATATAAGATACCGCGTTGTTTTCACAGCAGTTCAAATTCAACCAATCAGTATATATTATGAGGCAAGATAATACAACCGAATCGAATTTGAAGCTTACTGTTTTGAAAACGATGAACCAATGAGACGATAGATTTTTGGGGGTATATAAAGCAGGCACTATGGATAGTTAGCCAGAAAATAACACTTTCTGCCGTCGAAAGACTGCGATCCAACACACGCTATCAAAAAGGTATATTTGTTTCTCATATGAAAAATCTGTGAGCCAGAAGACTGAATGCAACCCACGGAGATCCACAGAGGAGGATCAACACCACTGACTGGTTTTAAAAATCGATTTGCAGTGAATTTAGTACGGACTATATCAGATTCGTGAATTGTTAATAAGTGGGAGTAGCTAAATCTTTAAGACAAAGGAGGTTTGCAGTTGTAAATAGTTGTTGTCTAATGGGGTTAATCAATAAAATTGTTATTTTTCTGTAAATAGTGAATTTTGGAGTAGTTCTCTGCACCTCATACTTTAACAGATTACGCGGTGGGGTGAGCTTTTTCACCTGCTTGCATTAACTAACGTTGGTTAACCCCGTGTCGAAACAATTATGACTGTAGCTACAGCATCTGGATCTGCAACACGGCCAACAAATGGAGCAGAGGCTGCAGAGAGGGGAATCTCTGTTAAATGGAATGATAGAGTCACAATCAAATCAGCCATGGTCTAATTGAATGGTGGGGGAGGATTCATTGGAGTATTCAAGTACATTATTCATATATTTATGTTTGTAACAAGTACATTTTCCTTCTCTTCAAGTATCTCATGCTGGTGAGGAGGGATGCACCTCCTCGTGCTCCTGGATAAAAGGATACTGGGAAAAAACTAACCTCCTGAATTTCTTGTGTCCCAGTCTTGACAATTTGAATGACTGCCTGTGTACTTGCGTCCCAGGATTGTCAGAACAGACGTCCTCCTTCTGCTCCTGAGTAACGGGCTCCAATAGCTGTGTGCTCTCCTGCTGCACCCGTGGAGTGGAATTGAAGGACTGAAAATCCTTTTCACATTCCTTACAGCTCATGCTGACTGAAAACGTGTCTCCTACTTCTGTAAATCAACACCAAAATCTAAATGATGTGTTTATCTCTTTTTTCTCTCTCTCAGGAATTGAGCAAACAAGCTGGCTGTTTGTGTTTTTGTACAACAGATTTGAGAAGATGAGTGTGTAAGAGGCTCGACAGGTTGAATGGCCTCCTTCTTTGCCCTGTCACAGACTCGAGAGGCCGATTGGCCTCTTCCTGTCCCTCTGAAACAGACTCGAGAGGCTGACTGGTCTCCTCTTGTCCCTTTGTAACAGACCTGAGACATTAAATGATACAGCAACCCGTGGATGATGAGCAGCACTAAACTGCATCTGATGGACTTGCCTCCCTTCTCACTTGCAGAAATAGAAACAACACAATGTAGTCCATGTTTCCTCTCAGTAACACTTCCTATATCTGCAGTAACACTTCCCTGCGTTTTGAATGATTCCTCAGCAAATTGTGTCAACATACCAGCTATCCGCCACTTGAAATGGCATTACGCTGACGTTGGCTGAATAGTCTCCTGTTGTCCCTCTGGAACAAGCAAAAGGGACGCAGGGACCTGTTCCTGAGCAACAGTCTCCTATACTCTGAATGATGTCGCAAGGTTATGAAAGGATTTGATAACAGGCACTTAAAACTAGGAGCAGCATTACACAAACTCAGTGAATAATAAATGTTGTTACCGAGCTTTATGGCCTCCATAATTTTCCCCACCAGACATTTTGTGCAGTTAGTCAGTTATTTTATCTCTTTCTCCTTTTATAAACAAGGCGGAACAGATACAAAACTGCAGTGTTCTGACAATTGCAAGGAATAAAAGATTAAAAAGATGGTAAGATTTATGGTCTAACCCTCAGAAAATCTCAACCATTCCATTCAGATCGATTAAACGTTGCATTTTCTTTTATTATGTAAAACGATGTAAGGAAGAGATTAACTGAAATTATTCATTAGGTGACTGTGATTGGTGTCAGTCTTCATGGATTCTAAATATCCCAGTGCAGGATTTCCATCTTTAATGATAAATGGCCACCATTAAAAATGTTAGCCCATAGTATGAGGAGAAGCATCACAATCAGCACTAACAGGTATCTGTAAGAACGAAGAGAGGTCGAGGACAGTTCAGAAACTGAGAACATTAGAATAGATTGATCCAGCGATGGGGTAGAATCTGAGAACAATAGACTGAAAATTTCCAACAATTGACCAGAGTTTATCAGATTATATTTGGATTCTTTCTACATATTTCTGATGCCCATAACAATTGCGGATCCAATGTGCAATTTACATTATTCAACATTTTTATTATCCGACCTGACTATTCTTGGGGTCGCTGGTAACTATCCATTTATTACTTGCATTGACCATGTGTGATTGTATTACCATTCTTTTTATTTATTCTTACCTCCGGATATTCAGTCTACAAACTACTACGAACAACAACAGTGAACTTGTTCATTCTTACTCTCCCTATTTAGTTCACTGCTAATGTACCTTGTGGGTTGATATACTTAGTTTCAGCTATGAACCACGATTCATTGTATCATTGCTATTCCTATTTAAACGTTGAAAGCACGGAGGTCTCTGTCTTCTGTTCTGGTTACAAACCACAGTTCTTTCCTCTGACCCCATCCCATCCCTGGCCAATACCTGAGGCTGAAACAGACGAGTCACAACCGTGATGATCCATTTGGCCATGAGCTGATTCTTAACATGACCATTCTTAAGTGTAACTACTAACCCCTCCAGAATATATTTCACTGGCTCATCCCATCTGTTATTTCAACCTTGAGCTATAAAATACAATCTTAATTATTGCAATAGTCTGTTGATGACACACCCCACTTCAAACCTGCAGTATCAAATCTGAGTCGATACTCCATGTCTCATATCTGAACTCACACCAAAAT